>NW_027397066.1:97519427-97729683 GCF_003265705.2 Callorhinus ursinus | reverse complement strand
TCTGTGACCCCAAGGGTCCTGAGACCACACTGTCCCGGGAGGATTCCACCCCCCGCTTAGCCACTGCAGCGACGTCCCTCCTGCGAGCCAACTTCTAAAAGGTCCGATTTTGTGCTCCGCGGCTCTAGCACTTGCCAGAAGCGGCCGGCGGAGGCCCCCTCCCCCGCCGTCTATCCTCCCGAATATCGCCTCGGATTCACTTCTCCGCACGCCCTACCTTCCAGTAAGTGGTCGCTTCTCTGTTCAGAGAGTTGTTGCTACTCTCCTGTTCGATCTCCTGTTGAGTTCGTAGGTGTTCAGAATGGTTTGATCCCTATTCAGCTGAATTCCTGAGACCAGACGAAATCTAGGTCTCCTACTCCTCCGCCATCTTGCTCCGCCTCCCCTCAAGATACAGTTTTAAGTATAATGAAAATGATATAAAAAATGAAAGGGTAAATAGAAATAAAGCTCAATTTTTTTAAAAATTCAAGTAACCCGAAAACCTTTAGACTAAAATATTCCACTTACAACAATTCAGAAATGCCTTAATTTATAGATACAGTAGTACAGTGCAATCCCAAAAGACTTCTCAAAGAAAGAGAATCACCCCAAACCAGTCGGCTCAGAACAAGAGTGAAGTTCTTGGTACTGGCTCTTCCTGATTCAGCAGCCTCACTCACTCTCAGTTGGTATGGTTCAACCCATGATACTTTGATGTTTACGCAAATTCTAAAAAATGTTTGAAGTTTAATATGAGGCCAACACCCTACTAAGAGTTTCTGAAATAGTGCTCTCTTCGGCAGCACATATACTAAGAGTTTCGGAAATGGCCACTATATATTTAAAAGACTTTAAAGACCAATTTCAACTTCAGGCCTATGGTATTACTGGGGGAAAGACAGAAATTAATACTTCTTCCATTACTTAAAACTTTTCTGTAAGGTTAGCAACATGGCCTTTACAACTTCCTCATGAAAATCGTACTTAAATATATACTTATTTCTACACATACAGAACTTTTATGTATAGTAGAAAAAGTTCCCACTAGTAAGATAATTAAAAGTTGTTAATGTTCTTTGTCAACCCTTTTTATCACGTGTGTTTTTTATTTTAGTCCTTCTGACAGGTGTAGGGGATACCTCATTGTGGTTTTGATTTGCATTTCCCTGGTGATTAGTGGCATTGAGAATCTTTCCATGTGCCTGTTTGCCATCTATATGTCTTTGGAAAAATGTCTATTCAGATCCTCTGTCCTTTTTAAATCATATTATTTGTTTTGGGGGTGTTGAGTATGCATAAATTATATATATATATATATATATATTTTATATATATATATATATATACACACATACCCCTTATTGGATGTATCATTTGCAAATATCTTCTCCCATTGCCATTTTGTTAAATATCCAAAAGCTTTTTATTTTGATATAGTACCAATAATTTTCTCTTTTCTTAGGAGATGTATCTAGAGAAATCTTTCAATAGGTAGTGTCAAAGAAACTACTGCCTATGTTTTCTTCCAGGAGTTTTATGATTTCAGGTCTCACATTTAGGTCTTTAATCCACTTTTATTTTCATTTTTTTAAAGATTTATTCATTTATTTATTTATTTATTTATTATTTTTGGGGGGGATTGGGGAGAGGGAGAAGCAGACTCCCTGCTGAGCAGAGAGCCCGATGCAGGGCTTGATCCCAGGACCCCAAGATCATGACCTGAGCTGAGGGCAGATGCTTAACTGGCTGAGCCACCCAGGTGCCCCAGAGATTTATTTATTTATTTGAGAGAGAGAGAGAGAGAGAGAGAAAGTGAGCATGTATGGAGTGGAGGAGGGACAGAGAGAGAGAGAGAGACTCTCAAGCAGACTCACCACTGAGCCCAGAGGTGAGCCCAGAGCTGGGCATTCTTGACCCTGAGATCATGACCTGAGCCAAAATCAAGAGTCGGAGCTTAATTGACTAAGCCATCCAGGCACCCTGGTCTTTAATCCATTTTGAGTTTATTTTTGTGTATGGTGTAAGAAAATGGTCTGGTTTCATTCTTTTGCATGTAGCTGTCCAGTTTTCCCAGCACCATTTATTTATTAAAGAGACTATCTTTTCTTCATTGTATATTCTTGCTTCCTTTGTCATAGATTAATTGTATAAGCTCAGCTTTATTTCTGGGCTCTCTAATCTATTCTGTTGCTCTATGTGTTTATTTTTGTGCCAGTACCATAGTGTTTTGATTACTACAGCTTTGTAGTATATCTTGAAATCTGGGATTGTGATACCTCCAGTTTTGTTCTTATTTCTCAAGATTGCTTTGGCTATTTGGGGTCTTTTGTGGTTTCATACACATTTAATATTATTTTTTCTAGTTTTGTGGAAAATGTTGGTGTTTTGATAGGAATTGCATGAAATCTGTAGATTGCTAGAAATAATTTTTAAAGAAATTAATAGAATTTATTTTTAAAGCAGGTTTAATTTTATAGAAATTTAATGGAAAGTATAGAGCCATTATGATATTTTACTGTTTTTGTAGAAGTGTCTGTTTCTTAATGATGTTTCTAATTTTGCTCTCATTTCTGTAACATTATTATTTCTTTTCTTCTCATTTTTCCCTGAATTCTAACATGTTTTAATTCTATCTTCTATTATTATCACGGATCATCCCTGAAGAGATGATTTCTGTCAAATTTATTTTCCATTGTCACTACTATTGAGCACAGTTTTCACTGGTGACATGACAATATTTGGGGGGCAAATGTATTTTATTTTGATTTACTCCCTGTTTCTCTTCTTCTCTATTCTTTTAATCTTCATATAGGATCTAGCCTGGTTTCTGTTTAATTAATACAATCTTTTGAATGAGATAAATTCCAAATATATCAGCTATTTGCAAAATGTCAGTGTGGAGATGGATCCAGGGCTCTACTCCCTCTAGTAGGAATTCTCCCATGACACCTGGTTATGTTTGTAAGTGAATTCTTTTCACGTTTATTTTTCCCCAGCTCACTGATATTGACACTATGGGCTTCTCATAATGCAGTCTATCTCCTCCCCTGTCCAACCAACAGATGCTTTCTACAGAACTGGCTTGGCTATGTGGATCCTTGTTCAGCACCATCTTCTCTGCTTCTTAAAATTTTAAGACAAACTGGGTATAGGAAGGCTCCCTCCCTGTGTTTCTGTTATTATTCCAAATAAGACATTGTTGATCTTGCACATCAGATGTTTCTCTTATTTAGAGAACTGTAGTCTGAGACATTCTCTCTCGAGCCACCCATACCTCAGTTGATCTTCCCTACATTTAACAGCCCTTTATCAAATTAAATAGTTCTGATTTGTACAAATCTTCTAGTTTCAATCGGAGATAGATTTGCATTTCTGTTTCTCTTTATTATTTTGGATGGTTTCTAAGGGGAAGAAGAGAGAAGTTATCATTCTAATGTATTATTTTAAAATAAAAAAATCTGAACTATTCCTGAAATTCAATTTTTAATATTACTAAGTCCAATTTCACTCTTGTTCTTTAGTTTTGAATCTTGGCTAGAAACAATTTTTCAGGATTGGGTATCTGTACACCTTGGTAAATGTAAAGAAATGCTTTAAGTGAGAGATGCTGAGACAGTTTTTAAGAGGAGTGCAGGGAGCAGGGAGATAGACATGTGATATAAGGAGAACAGAATAAGGGGTTGTACTATGTTATTTTCATTGTAGGATCAAGCTAGAACTTTGATGTGTATGTGTGACTTATTAGATGACAGTAGTTTTATAACTCTGTAATGTAATATAATATGTAATATTATGTTTTTTCAGAGCTATACAAAGAAAAATAAAAGCTAATGGCTCTTATTTTCAGTTAAACAAAAATCAGGAATAGTGATGACAAGAGTCACTATATTTAAAAGTGACTTTTATATTAAAAAGTGGCTACAGGGCGCCTGGGTGGCTCAGTTGGTTAAGCGACTGCCTTTGGCTCAGGTCATGATCCTGGAGTCCCGGGATCGAGCCCCGCCATCAGGCTCCCTGCTCAGCAGGGAGTTTGCTTCTCCCTCTGACCCTCTTCCCTCTCGTGCTCTCTATCTCTCATTCTCTCTCTCTCAAATAAATAAATAAAATCTTTAAAAAAAAAGTGGCTACAAAAAGCCACTATTTAAATAGTTATTTTATTTTATTTTTATTTACTGACAGAGAGAGTGAAAGAGAGAGCACAAGCAGGGGGAGCGGCAGGCAGATGGAGAAGCGAGCTTCCCGCTGAGCAAGGAGCCCGACCTGGGACTCGATCCCAGGACCCTGAGACTCAATCCCAGGACCCTGAGATCATGACCTGAGCCGAAGGCAGACGCTCAACTGACTGAGCCACCCAGGCGCCTCTAAATAATAATTTTAAATGCAATTGCCACTGTCTTATGAGTTCAGTTCTTCAGGTGGAGAACACATATTTATCAGGAAATAATCTGATGAAGTTATCAGATTAATTTTGTTATTTGTTTATTTCCTTCACTGTTCTCTCTAAATTAGTAAATTAGGATGTTCATTTCAAGAGAAAAATGAAATTAAATAAGAGGCTTTTCTTGAAGCATATTAAAGTTTTCACTGAAAGTTGAATTTGAGGGATGACTGGGTGGCTCAATTAGGTAAGTGGCTGCCTTTGGTTCCGGTCCTGTTCTTAGGGTCCCGGGATCAAGTCCCACGTCGGGCTCCCGGCTCAGTGGGGAACCTGCTTCTCCCTCTGCCTCTGCCCTTCCCCCTGCTCATGCACACACTCTCTCTCTCAAATTAAAACAAAAAAAAAGTTGAATTTGAACTATTTTTGCTCAGTTCTAGACTGAAATCCTAGGCACATTTTATAATGCAGGGATAAATTTTACCTTAATTTCTGCTTTTTTACTATAGCTGCCTGATCTTACCAAATATATAAAATCAGCTTGCTGGTGGCTAAGACTTTTAGAAATTAAAACAAAATGTGTTAGGTAGAAGTACTTATCAGGAGTTAGTTGGGAAATGTAAGCATAGAATTCTACATATATTAATTAATCAAGATAAATTACATTTATTCCAAAGAATTCCCCAATTCCCCAATTACTTATTGGCCACCAGCTTTAAATACTGTGTGCTGAATTGAGTAAAAAGAAGTAAAAATTTATTATGATAAGAAATTATACTTGGGATTTGTTAATAATTTCATCTGGATAAGAAGTATATTATAAAATATATGGCATACGCCCTTCCAAAGTATTAATAAATTATTTTATAATAGCAGCAATTCATTATGTACAAAGAACCAAAAGAAAGTGTATACAAGTTAGAAAGAACATGGACTTTGAATTCAGTCATATCTATGTTCAAAATCCAAAATCCTGCTTCAGTTCTTATAGGAAATGTGACCTTGGCCAAGTTATTCAACTTAAGAATCTCCTCATCTTTGAATTAGTAATGCAAGCACCTATATTGTGAGGAAGGGTACATGCTCTAGACCACCTCAGTTTGAAAGCAAGATTTAGGCAAGGGAGGGAGCCAAACAGCAATCTTATGTCCAAATTCACATGATCACTGGACACAATATTACAGGGGTTTATAATAATCAGTTTCCCATTTGTCTTTGCCATTTTATCTTATTTCTCTATTGGTTCAAAACTTTTATGAAAAAAGAGGTGTTATATAGAAACCTCATCAGTAAAAACCAAAACAATGAGTTAAAATAAGAGAAGAGACTGAGGAGGGTTGAATCCTAATTCTACCTCTTACCACTTGGGCAAATTACTTAACCAGTCTGTGCCTTAGCACCTTCATCTATCACGTGGGGATAACAATAGTAGCTATTTTCTTGTGGTTTATGTACAGCAGCAAATGGTCATAATTTACTAATCTTTTTGTTCTCCACAAAAATAGGGAAAATCATTAATTGTACTATACACTTTGAGATAGTTTTAGTCTTAAAAGGAGGAATTAAACCACAGGCCTCCCAAAATAGAGTCTTGAATGGTAAACATCTGGATGGACTGTTCCTGTTTGAGGTTTGCAGCACCCGCCCAATCAAACACATGAAAGTAGTCTTTTAAGTTAGAGCGGTTTGGGGGCCTAGGTGCCAGGGAACCTGTTCAAACAATAGATAGCTGGTTAACCAATGGTCTGATATCACCAGGAGATAAACATGAAAAATATGTGGATGAAATCTTGGCTAAGCTTAAAAATGTAACTATTAAAAAATAGACTGTTACTGAGAATGCAGATGTTAGAGAGTACTAATAACCATCATAAAAGACACAATTCCAAGGAACACGAGAAAGAAATTCAGGCAAAACAGACAGGTCTGCTTACTCATATTCCATCAGAACACCTTGTGTTTGAATCATGCTGAAGAGTACTTGCTAAAGGAATTAATAATAAACATTGTGAATAAAGTACGCTGGAATTCTACTATGTTACAGCAACAGGAAAAGTGTAGGAAATATTCCACTTGATCAGTATCTTTTTCATCTAAAATAATAAATACATATACCAAGTATGACAATGTACCATTTGACTAGAAATCACAACTAAAGGCCAGGTAATGCCCTTTAGTTTCTGCTGGTAATGTGGTCTTCACAATCATTCAGTTCTCATTTAACAGAAATAAACCCAGTTGAATCCTCCATTCAGCATCTATGGATTGGATGAGAAGTAAGGTCTAAGAAACAGAAAAGCTTGCCTTTCATTTTGACTTGTATATTCAGAATATGAATACATTGTCAGAGTTATGTATTGTAAATATCTCCTTTCAATGTGCAGGGTTTTTAATTTTTATTCTTTTAGGAGTATTTTTTTAAAAAAAGATTTATTGATTTGAGAGGGAGAGAGAGAGAGAGAGAGAGAGAGAGAGAGAGAGCTCTTTCAAGCACAAATAGGGGGAGGGGCAGAGAGAGAGAATCCTTAAGTAGACTCCCCCCTGATTGTGGAGCCTAACAGGGGGCTTGATCCTAGGGCCCTGAGATCATGATCTGAGCCAAAATCAAGAGCTGGCCACTTAACTGACTGAGGCATCGAGGTGCCCCTTTTAATGGTACTTTTAGCGAACAAAAGTTCTCTATTAAAAAAATTCTTAAATTTAATGATGTTCAATTTGTCATTCTTTTCTTAATGATTTATGTTGTTTCATGATGCTGTTTAAGAATTCGTTGCCTCCTGGGACTCCTGGGTGGTTCAGTTGGTTAAGCCTCTGCCTTCAGCTCAGTCCTGGGATCCAGCCCCATATCTGGCCCTCTGCTCAGCACATCAGGCTCTCTGCTCAGCAGGGAGTCTGTTTCTCCCTTTCACTTTCCTTCTGTACTCACTCTCTCTCAAGAAAATAAAGAAAATCTTTAAAAAATAATTAAAAAAGATTGTTGCCTCCTTAAGGCAAAGGAAGAGAGAATGCCAGTATGAATTCACCTAAAGCTTAATTTTATCTCATATATGACAAAAATCAAAGGCACCGCCATTTAATCAATCTTATTGGTACTACAACATCCCAGTTTTATTAAAAAAATATTAATGTAATAATAAGTCATAAATTCTATGAGTTTACTGGAAGCAATACGTACATACTTACTAAACTCCTAATACAGATGAGTCTAAAATTTCTTGTAAAAATTCCATTCTTAGACTGATCCAACTTTTAGGTTTTTATATATAGCGACTGAAACTCTTCCTCTCTGAGACGTCTACTTACTTGCACAGGTGTTCTTCATATGGTGTCTAATTTTTCCTCTATACACCAGTTCTCCAGATACTTAGAGATAACTCTCATCTGCCTATGGAGACATTGCTTTTAAAAGGCATCACATGAGTGAAAGAACACTTGGCTTTGAGGTGATAGAGGAAGAGAGCCAGCAGCCACTGAAACCATGGATCTGAGGCTTAGAAGTGATTTCAGGAATCTGAGTGGGACTCTGGGCCTCATCTGACTTAGGGATGTGTGAATATTGAGCATGAATGTATAGAGAATGCTTTTCTGGGGTTTTTCCACTTTTTAGTGAGGGTCAAAGAGGTACAGGGGCAATTAGGAATGCAAAATCACTGAACTCATATGGGAGAGCTTACAGAGGGTAGTGTTATTGGCTAGAGTGATTTGTGTTAAGGCCTGATGAAAGGCCTGTGTATTTGTTGATTTTTAATTCATTGTTGTAGGTGTACAAGTTTAGTAAAGTGAAGGATCAAAAATCATATATTAGGGAGTTAATGATAAACTAGTATAGTTAGTATGGATAAAGTAAACTTTTCTCTTAGTGATAATAGAAAAATATTGAAGGCTGGAGTATCTAAAAGTGATGTGAGGGCTGTTAGCTCACTGGTAAGAGAGAAAACATAGAGTTTTATTGTCGTTTTGAGAAATTTTGTGCTTAAACATTGAAAAAGTGATACTTAAATTGTAGAAAAAGATTGGCAGTGATAAGAAGTGTTATCATATTCACTTGAGAGCTCTGTCTACTTTGTGGAAGGTTGCCACTTAACATTTTGCCAATTTTATGAGTAGTTGTACATAGAAACCTGTGCTAACTTCTGCAGTATTTCTGATTATTCACACAGTGCTTTGCTGCCCTTAGAGATCAAGTTGGCTGGAAGTTCTCTTAAGTATCTTCTGGGCCTTTTGAAAACGCAGGTAAATAAGAGACAGGGTATCCCGGAAAAGGAAGAGGTAATTAAAGAGGTTCAAGAAAACACGAGAAGATATTCAGAATCCAGGAAGACTAGAACTTAGTCTTGGAAAAAATGAAATTTTAAATCAGAAAAGAATGGAAAGCTAGAAAAAATGGGATAAAGAAAGAGCTTCAGAGGTCCTAATTATGTCTACAATGGCAAACATATCCTAATATATAAATGTATCAAAATGTTGTACAACTTAAATTTTCACAATGTTATGTGTCAAATATATTTGAATAAAAAAGAAAGAAAAAGAAAAAGCTACAGAGATATATAAAGGAGGAAGAATGGGGGAGGTAATTAACATTTAATAATATAATCTTTTCATAAACTAAGGAGGCTTGATAGTTGAGAATAAAAAGTCTCAGTTACATTTAGTCTTGACGAGAGTAAAAAATATACACAACTTACCATAGTCATTTTAAGGATCATGATAATCATTCCTTTATGAATATAAGGAATTAGGAAAAAGTTTTATTACTCAAAGGTGCATTAATACTATGGATTTGTGTAGGAAAATACCAAGGCACACACATATTAAGTAATAACAGTATTATTCTTTTTTAAATCTGGACCCTAAGAATGAAAGAATTCTGTTGTCTGCCTGCTAACCTGAATTAGTGTTTTCTCTAATGCAGAATCAATCCAAGACTGATTGTTGCTATGTTCCAGAGAGGCTCAAATTTCCTCTCATCAGGAAATAATAATGTCCCTAAATATGGTGAGGTTCCTGCAAGTATTCTTTTTGTCGGTCACTTCACTTAAACTTGGAGACTTTCAGAAATATCATCAATCCAGATTAGTCCTCCCAAGAGGTTGAGTCTTCCTTAAAACCTGATAGGATCTCCTTTCTTTCTAAAACATCTCACATCTAGAACTCTTTGTAAAGTCATTTGGTTTCCAGTTCTTCTAAACATTATATCTTTTCAAATTTATACTACCTCTTGCAAGAATCGGGATAATTTTCATTATTTTGCTGTATAGTTAAAGGGTATCTTTCAGTAGTTAAAAGAGTTCAGGTGTTAAGCTGAGAGCCCAATTCATGACCAGAATCTTTCCAAGATATTAGAAAGACTCTGGTTTATTTCATGTAGGTCTGTGTTACATCATGGAGTTGGTTTACAGGTAAAATAATCTATCTTCAGTGACATTTGGAAATCAGTATAATGTTTGCTAATATTTTTCTCAAATGTGGAAGGATACTACTTCACTTCTTCTTAGATGTTAGTGCTGAGTGGTAGCTGTCCCTAATCCTGATTTGCCCTTCTGGGCTCTGGCTCTTCCCCAAGCCTGTCCCAGAAGAGAGTCCCATGCCTGTAGAGGAGTGAGAAGTTTTGTCACTATACTATGCTACCTACCAGATAGCATTGTCCTGGATAAATATACACCTGGAATTTTAAGCACTTATTTGTTGTGACTGTTTGCCAAGAATCCAATCAAGCATATAACAGACTAACAGAGTGCCTTCTACATCTCAAGACTATGTGCTAGTCATACAGTGGAGGGGATACCAGACAAATCATTGCTTTCGTGGAATTAATAGACAATAAGCAAAGGCATTTTAAATGAAGAGGGTGCTATGAAGACAACAGGGTGGTGGGATAGAGAATGTGTAGGAGAGGCTATGTTAGATTTGGAAATCAGAGAAGACTATTCTTTGAAATTGTTGAGACCCGAATGATCAGGAGCCAGTCCTGTGAATATCTGAGAGAAGAATCTTCTGGGCAGAAGGAAAGTGAGTACCCTAAAGTGGGATCAAGTCGGTATGTTTTAAGAACAGGAAGAGGCTAGTGTGGGTGTAGGACCTAGACAAAGGGAAAGATATGAGAAAGTTAGACTGGTGAGCAGAAACTAGGTCACATAGACAATGAGAAATTGAAATTTTATTTCAGGTACAATCGAAAACCACTATAAGATTTTGAATAAGAAAATTTCATGGTCTAATTTTGATTATACAATGATCATTCTGAATATTAGATGGGGAACAAGGGAAATAGCTCATCCAGCATGACCACTTAAAAGACTCTGCCCATAGTCTATGCGAAGAATTATGAAGGCTTGTGCTAGGAAGGGGGTGGCAGAAATAAGAGAAAGTGGTAGATTCAGGATTTATTTGGGAGTTAGACTTGACTGATTTGCTAATTGGTTGGCTATAGAGAATGAAGAAAAAGATACAACTCGATTGATTCCTGGGGTTTTGGCTCAAGAAACTAGAGGATGATGGTGAGATTTATGGATACAACTAAAGCATATATTCCTAGAGACAAGGAAGAGAAGAATCAGAATTTCTGATTATACCAGGCTCTGATTTTGGTAACTCTAAAGTATTATTCTAGGAGTTATCTCAGGACTCATAGACAGCCTGCTCCTCCAGCCTCTCCAATCATTTGGACAGGACCTAATTCCCTGTATTACATTTCTTTATCTTTTACGTGCTAGAGTGATTTCTCTTTCTTGCAACTGAACTCTGTTAGTGTGAGCCTGGAGAAAATCAAGAATAAAGTTTCGTTGAAGACAAGAGAAAGAAGTGTTGTGCAATACAACTGTCAACTCTGTTGAATTGTGGAATGCTGCCGAGGGATCAAGTAAAATTAATAAAAGGAGTGATCTCTGGATTTAACATGGAAGTAATTGGAACTGATGGTAACTATCGTTCAGTAGAATGTTGGAATAAAGTCCAAATGGATGAGGTTGAGAGGAGCAAATAGGAAATGAGGGAGTAACAGAGGAACTATATAGATGAATTTTTTAATTAGTTTTGTTGTGAAATGGAGCAGAGAACTGTTATCATAGCTACAGGGGTCAAAGGAGTCAAGGAAGGATGTGTTTGGAGTGAAGATACCTTACATATTAGTTATCTTGCTTTGGCTGCAAGTTGTAGAAATTCCAATTCAAATTGACTTATGCAGTAACAATGTGAATGGTTTGTGTGAGTCTTGAATTGGGGGCTCTAACTGCATTTTTCTGCAGCTCTCAGTTCTGCAGTTCTCTACATTTTTCCTTGTGCACAGTTTCAGTTTATATTAAAATAGTGAAATTATAGCAACACTCTGGCCTTCATATATTTACAGAATATAGACCAGAGTGAGTGGAAAACACAAGAGTCCTGACATTCACTCTGATTAGACCAGTATAAATCAATCAATGTCCAGAGGAATTTCATGAGCTAATTAGCTATGGTCTGGGTGACCATGTATAGGGGAATATCGTTACCTGGATTGCTTATACCTTGACGCTGAAGGTGGAGGTCATTCTCATCCAACATTTGGCTGATGGACAATGGGGAGTGGAGGGGCTGGTGAAGTTCATAACCCAATATGCTCTCTATGTGCTATGGCAAAGAATCTAGAGGAAGAGAACAATAATAGAACAGAGACTAGAGGTAATTTTAGATCGAGATCTCTGAGACAGTAGGAGAAGTAATCCAGTGCACAAGTGCAGCAGCTGGTGATGGATTGGAGGAGGGTCACCTTCTCCATTGAGAAGAGAAAGGGAGAAAGTGTGGCTAGAGAAGAAAGCTGGCTTCATTTAGAAAGAAGGAGTTCTCATATGATGGCTTCTATTTTCCCAAGGAAGGCAACAAACAAGATCATCAGTTGATGGTGAGAGGCAGAGAGGCAGAGGAATGTTGACACAAGAGAAGGTATGAAATCATCATTTTGGAGAGTGTAAAAGTGACATGTTGAGGTGTCAAAAACCAAAATTCAATCAAGTAAATTTGAAGATCTAATTGGCTTTATTAAATGATTCATGAATCAGCCAGTATCCCATCTAGCAAATAGAGGGGAGATCTGAGAAGTTTTACAAAATAGAGGTTTTTTCTAGGAGGGAGAGTGGAGCAAGAAAGTTATTAGCAAAAGAAAAGGTTTGGGGCAAGGTTGCTTTTCCTTAGGGGGAAGAAGAGGGTGACTTATCAAACAGGTTACCTCATCTTCCTTTGAGGGATGGAGAGGGTCCATATGGCAGATTCATTGGTGCTGATCAGAAAATTTCTGTCTGACTGGTTAAGACTACATTTCTGGGGAGGTTGAAATTGCAGTTATATTAGGTAGTAAGCCCCAATTTGGAGTCTTGGCATAAGTGATGCCATTTTGGGCTGGTGATTTTCTTTTCAACAAGGGAAGATACAGAAGAATCAGTGAATGACTGAGACTAACTATGAAATCCTATTTCTATTGTGGGGGATTGCAATTTTTCAGGCACTCAGGTTAACAAACTTGAAGGAATTATTTATTACCTCTCCTTTGTTTTCTATTTTCCACACTCAATTTCTAAAAATGATTTTCCTTAAGATTTTTTTGTTAACAGCCATTCCTTCCTTTCTATCCCACCCTCACTCCTCTGATGTAAGATGTCATCTTTGCACAGAAGGATTATTCTCAGCAGAAATTTCCCCTTCCTTTCTTGATCCAACCACACAGCTGTCAGAATAATCATCCATAAATACAATTTTTGTCATGTTGTTTCCTTGTTTGTCCAAGTTTCAAAGGTCTTTAGGCTAGGTCTTCCTTGCATGTTTTCCCTATGCCTTGCAATATAAAAATTTCTTGTCCTGTCAGTCCAGTCTTTTCCTTTGACCAGGAATGTAATATTTGCTTCTCCTTTTCTGTGTTCGCTCATAGTTTCCTTGTTAGAATGTACAAACATGATCTTTTCAGGCCAATAAATTACACCCATTCTTTAGGACTCCACTGTCCAAAGAACTTTCTGTGATGATGGGCATATTCTGTATCTGCATAGCCATGTAGGGGCCAAGGGTCTGCTGCAGCAAGATGGGCCACTTTGGCATGAAGATTATTTTGAGTTACAAACAATCAAAACTCAACAGATTCAGGAAAAACTCTTTACTTCCTCCTCAACTGCCTAAATTTACATTGGAAAGGAAAGCCTGTATCAGGAAAAGTGCTAGTAATAGATGTCTCTTTTTACCTAAGAAACTTATTTGCATAACAAGGCTACCTCTGTTTTCCAAACATCTTTGCTCACCCGCCTGCTAATGGTCTTCCTCTCCCTTGTATCCCCAGATCTCTATTCCTGTCTTTGGCTTGGGATGTAATGCAAGCCTCATGTTGCCTGATTATCTTTGGAATTTTATGTCTGTGTGGATTCCCTGTAAGTACAAAACTAAATTTGATTTTCTCCTGTTCATCTGTCATGTAAAATGAATTTTTAGTCCAGCCAGAAGAACCTTGGACAGAAGAAAATTTCTACCTCCCCAACAGCCACATGCAACTATTGAGCACTTGAAATGCGTGAGGAACCTATATTTACATTTTAGTTTTACTTATACTTAATGTTACTTATATTTAAATTTAAATGTAAAGAGCCATGTGTGGCTGGTGGCTGCCACATGTACAGCACAGCAGGAACTACAGCTTATCCCATTCCTTCCCTGAAGTCATTTAACTAGTTAAACTTTTATAGACATTCCCCCTCCTGGAAACTCCAGCAGCTTTGATGATCTATATAGCACAGTTGTACACTTATCTCTATATTTTTCTATTTTCATGTTTTTATACCTGCCTTGTTTCTCCCCATCTTATTTTTCTCTTTTACTTACAATGTTGAGCAAAGACCTTTTTCTGATATACAGTTCAATAACAGTTTATTACTATTAGGACAGTAGTATTTTAATTGCTGCTCTGTGTCATGTTAAAATTATATTGTTGTTTTACTAAAGAGTTACTCAGACATATAGCATTTTCCTGGAAGTTGTGGGACCATTTGATTTCCATAATTTACTAGTCAAACTGGTACTCTAGCAATTAAATCTAAAAGTTTTTAAATTTGAGGACATTCAACTTTTGAAGTAGGAAGTAAAGGGGCCATGTTGCCAATCTGGAGGGAAGTTAAAGGGATTACTAAGTAATTCTGTACCGCCCCTCTCCTGAAGGGTTATTCCAATCCACTCACATAATACATGTTTTTTTTTTTTTTTTAAATCAGTTGAAAGAAATGTAGCATTCTCCTTTCCTTCCAATGGAAAGCTGGCCTTCACTTATGTAAATGATGGCCCTCATGCTGGGGGCCCACAAGAGAGTGCCTGACACAATTGCATCAACAGAGATATAAATCCCTCTACTCACTGGCCTTCCCTATTCAAGAAGCTGCTTCAGTGTTCAGTAATGTTCATTTGCATGTTAACACTAGCAAAAAGTATGCAAAACATGAATGCTGAACTTTTCAAAGGGGAGGAGGGAATAATGCAGCAGGGAGGCAGACAAGGGAGAAGGGAAAAGCCCAGAGCAGATAGTTTGGCTTGGTTTTGCTTTCTAGACAATGAATGTCTAGAAGCAAAATCAACTTGCCAATCTACCTTTCTTAAAAATAAAATGTAGTCAAGCTCATTTTCCTCTTGCCAGATTGGGCAACTTGATTTTTTTTTTCCAGGGTTTTTTAAAACTTGGATTTAAACTCTTAAACTTGGATATAAGGTCTATCAATTCAAATGCTGTGGCTGGCCCATATCAATCTTGCCCCCTAAGAATAAGATTTTTATCTTTCTCATTTGTCTGTTTGTGGGTACTTCCTTATTTTACACACACACATACATATGAACACACACACATATCCTCTATCAAGTAAATAATGTTATATACTATATGCCAGATAGTAGCATTCTGATAATGACAAAGTGGTTTGATTTGGCTAAATTCTGTGATTTATAATGACTAACATTATTCTATTACATTTGGATACCTCTGTATGATATAAATACTTTTGCTTCTTTCACTTATATGTCATATAAATATAAGGGCAGCAAAACAACAAGCAAACATAAAAAGCAATGATCTCTTTAGCCCAAAAAAACATTTTTTTTTTTTACTATTGGGGAAAAAAGGTTACTTCAAGAATGGTACAGCAAAAAAGGATGTTTAGTTAAATCCTGAAAAAAGAAAAACATGGAGAAAACAGAATAACAAAGAAAGAATGCTAAAAAGACAGTAGTTGAAGAGAAATCTGACATTTAAACCTAGGCCTCTCCTGGTGCCCATGGCAACTCTTCTGACAACTTAGTAAAAAAAGCAAAAAGAAAAAAAGAAAAAAGACAAAAAATCCATTCTCTTCTTTGCTTTCAAGGATAATCCTTGCTTTTTATTTTTTCTCTCTGGGAACCATGACAATTTTTTTTCTTTTTTGGGACCATGCAGGAATTTCTTTTATAATAGACCTGATAAATAATGGAGGGTTAATATCCTTTAGACAACTAGATGGGAAATTTGATCTTCCCAGAACACATTTTCACACTTATATGTGACCTGGGTGCTAAGAAGCATAAGTAGGGTTTAGTTGTTTTATATTTAGGATTTATGCTATTTTACAATTCTCAAGTCGAACACAGTATTAAATATAATTCATGTAAGAGGAGTAACTTATTTTAATTGTTCTATCAAACACAGCATGTGATAATCATTCTCTGTCGATTTGAATGAAGTTCCTGTGTATTCTTTCATCTGATTATCTCTGGGTATATCATCACCTAAGATTAGATAAAAATAAAAGATGTACACTAAATCTATGACATTCAACTTCTATTTCAAACATAGTTTCCAAATTGAGAGTCATTTTTCAAGAGCTCTATTACATCAGGATGTGATTCTAATTTCAAAGGGTGGGAACCACTGTGGGGTGGGAACCACTGTTGCCAGGAAGATAGAATTACTGCCCAATGAGCCTCACTGCTATTTTATATGTAATTTGCTCAATATTGTTTTCATTTTCTTTTAAGTGGGGAATGAGGAATGGTTATATTTCCATTGTTTGTTTGCAAACCTTAAGTCTGAATTTCAGGACTTCCAGCTTGTACTTAAATATTTTTGTTATTGTTTCTGCTTTTAAGATAAAAATGCATATGCTTAACAAAATTAATATGGTCCAAGAATACAGACTGAACTTTTAATGTTTTAGAGAAAATTTTCAGGAAGGTTCAGTGTCTGTAAAGGGTCTTACTGTTCAATATCTTCCAGAATCTTAAGATTATTTCTCGGAAAGATGAATCAGCTTTTAGCAGTGAGGAAGTTTATTGAGCACGTACTCTGTGTCAGGGCCATTTACATAAATTATTTCTTATCCTCTTGACACATCTATAAGGTAAGATTTTGTGCCCATCTTACAGGTAAAGAAAGGTAATAAGGAACTTGTCCAACATCACATAATTTGTAACAAGCAGCTGAGCTGGCATCAAACCTAAGCCTACTTAAATCCAAATCATAGTGCTGATTTTTACTACCTCATACAGCATCTCAGAATCAGTGCAATAAATCCCAACTCTTTTCTTCAACAGATAAATTCAAGCAGGCTTCAAATAGATTAAAAAGGAGGTTACTTTTTCTTTTCTTTCCCTCTAATTTTTGGTTGCGTGTATAGAAGTACTGTATTGTTTATTTCTGTCAAAGAGTGTAATGGAAGGACTCGAGAGAAGGGGGAAAAGGAGTCTATGTCTCTGATCATGCTTGGAAAGGCGGGCCCAAGCATGGAGAGGGGAGATGGCAGCTTTCCCCATGAAAATGTTAGTGACTAATTTGCCTCTTCATCTCTGGTATCAGCTGTGTCTAACATTCTCTGGCAGAGCGTTGAAAGTTAGTCACAACCATGAACACGAGAGAAAAAGTGTCATGACAATCTGAGTACTGCAAACAGAACTGGCTTTAATAATCATATAAAAATATATACATTGTAAAATGAATTGTGTTTTGAAATGGTCATGGAAATGTGCTGCTCAGATGGTGGTTGGCTGACAGCTTCGGCTGCTGCCCCTTGTATTCACGACTTTGTTCCTGCTAAGGCCATACTTTCTCGAGGTGCTCTCAAAGAATATGTGAGCACTATGGGGGCACTAGTGCAGTCCATTCCTATAGAGGGACTCCTCTAAGTCATGGCTTTAGCTCCCCATCAGCCAGGTTGAAACGTCCTTATAACTGCTCTGAGACTCTTCCTAACCAATTCCCTTTCTTTCCCCTCTCCCCTCACTGGTATGAGACCTGTGTTTGGAGTCTGAAGGTTTTCCCTACCTACTCTACCTCCTCCTCTTTATCTTTGGTGGGTGCTCCCTCAGATAAATCTCTTCAACATTTAATTCCATCTTGGCATCTGCTTCTTGAAAGACTCAAACTGACATATGCTTCAAAGTAGTTGACTTGGAAGGCCAATCATTTACATTGAAGATGTGTTCACATCTCAAAACACTACTCTTTCTAGATATTATCAATATTCGCCTAATGACCTAAAGAACCATAGATATTTTATAACTAAAAATATATTAATGAATTGGAATCCTGATCTTCATCAGTATATCTGTCTTTAAATAACTGTCTACTTCTAGAAAATCAAATTTTGTATGAAAGAATTAATATTTCTTAAATGAATACACTATAGTGCTCCTGAAATTCACTATAGATTATTTATATAGTCGTAAAGGGTCATGATGGGCACAATAAAGTTTCTGTAATCAAACTCACCGGTAAACAGGTCTTTAGCTCTAGAATTATTTGAACAATCTACTGAGATTTTCCACATTTGAACTTTAAAGTCAATATCACGTTTTGCCCAAGCACTACCTAAGTGCCTTCTCTATTAGGAACCATATTTTAAAACTGATCCAGTTAACACTCTTAACACTAGCCTGTTAGTCCCCAGTGTAATTTTTCTGCCAAATTCCTTTTAAATGGTATCCTTAAATCTAATGATCCTTTTCTATACTCATCAGTTATAGACTGTCACTACCTTTACAGCTAGTTAATTTCTCAACAAGTGTCTCTTTCTCCTGAAGGGCCGGGATAGGGAGACATAAATTTTCCCATCATGAGGACTTGGTTGGCTAACTTATACATCACTCCAGAGAAGCAAGTATTTCCAATTCTACAGCTGTAAGTTTATAAGAGTTGTACCGGCACCTGATAGGCACAATAGATGGTGTCTCTAAAATTATACGATATGGTTCAAACCTCACCATTTACTAGTTTTGTGACTTCAGGCAAGTTAAGGAATACTTTAAGTCTCAGTTTCCATCTTCCAATATCTATTCTGAATAGTATCTGTTCCTGGAGTTGTTATAATGGTTGCATGATGATCAGCATAAAGTATTTAAGTAATTCTTATGCAGAGAAAACCCTTAATAAATGTTAGTTATTATTACTATATGTTATAGCTCAAAGTACCTAAAAATCTAGTTTTTTCAGATCCAGATTTCTTTCTTCAAAATACCTTCAAATGCACAGCGCATCTGATACAAATCAGGAAATTAAACTAACCTGAAAAATGTGAATTTACTATGTTAGTTATTTATTCAAGTTCTGGATTTGCACTGAAGTTTTAATTTTTTGTTCTTATTTCTAAGTATATAAACCTATAATGTGTGTATTTAACTCAATGCAGATTTCAGCTACTTTAGTAAAAGAAGATGGATGAGTGCATTATAATATGGCAAACTGTCAGCCTAGAGATGGTTCTATATAAAAGACAGACTAAAGGGGGACCTGGGTAGCTTAGTCGTTAAGCGTCTGCCTTCGGCTCCGGTCATGGTCCCAGGGTCCTGGGATCCAGCCCTGCGTCATGCTCCCTGCTCTGCAGGAAGTCTGCTTCTCCCTCTCCCACTCCCCCTGCTTGCCCGCTGTGTCTCTCTCTGTCAAAAAAACAAATAGGGGTGCCTGGGTGGCTCAGTTGGTTAAGCGATTGCCTTCAGCTCAGGTCGTGATCTCAGGGTCCTGGGATCGAGCCCCGCATTGGGCTCCCTGCTCAGTGGGAAGCCTGCTTCTCCCTCTGACCCACCCCCTGCTTGTGTTCCCTCTCTCGCTGTCTCTCTCTCTGTCAATTAAATAAATAAAATCTTTAAAATAAATAAATTAATAAAATCTTTAAAAAAAAAAAGCCATACTAAACATGAGGTGTTACTGGAATTCCCTAGTTCTCACACCCAATTATTCTGATAGGGTACTGGAATTTAAAATACATATCTTCCTCCACTTGTGATGTGGCTGTGTCCTAATAAACCCATTTGTAAGACAAAAATGTATATAATGCACCTAACCTACCAAACATCCTAGCTTCACCTAGCCTACCTTCAGTGTGTTCAGAACACTTACATTAGTCTACAGTTGGGCAAAATCATCGAACACAAAGCCTATTTTATAATCAAATGACTAGCTCATATAATTTATTGAATACTGTACTGTAAGTAATAAACAGAATGGTTGTACAGAGACAGAATGGCTGTAAGTGTATCTATTTCTTGTTCACTCTTGTGATGGGTGCCTGACTGGAAGCTGCGGCTCCCTGTGGCTGCCCAGCATCACCCCAGGGATGATCGTACCATATGTCACTATCAAAATTCAAAGTACAATTTCTACTGAATGTGTATTGCTTTCACATCATTGTAAAGTTGAAAAATTGTATCATAAATAGAGTACTGTATGTTTTTGGTACTTCTCTTATTTAGAATGAATATAATGAGAAATATAAGATTTGCTTCTCATTTGAATTGCTAATGTCTTTTAAAATGTGTCTTTTTCACATTGCATTAAAATTTGGAGAGTCAAATGGTGACTCTAGTTGATAATACTGTATTGTATAATTAAAATTTGCTAAGAGAGTAGAATTTACACCAGAAAGAAAGGAAGGAAGAAAGGAAGAAAGGGGTAAATATGTGAGGTGAGGATGTGTTAATTAACTTGGTAGGAATTCTTTCGCAATGTACCTGTATATCAAATGTTCATGCTGTACCCTTTTAAATATATTGCAATATTATTTGTCAACTATAGCTTAATAATGCTGAAAAAAATTGGAGAGTTAAGCTTCAAAGTTTTCTCAAAGTAAATTCATTTTCAGATATCTGAAAGAAACAAAACAGTCTCATTGTGCAAAATTCCTTGCCACTCAGGTGGCATAAATACTGGGCTGCATGGGACTTCCATTGATTTGTTTATTGCACCTTTTTGGAGGCTAAAGATATCTTTTTGTGACAGCAGCTACACAAAAGTATCAAGCGCCTTTTCTTTCATCAGAACTGGTGGATAGCAGGTTGTCCACAAGTAATAGGTCAACAGAGTTGGGGTGAAGAGAGATTGAACTTTCAGTGGCACTTTAGAACTTAGGTTCCTCTCTCTTCCCACTTGGAAGACCCCACTTCCTTTATGCAGTCATCCCTCATCTCAGTTTCTCCTCCATTTTTTTCTCTGTCTCCATTGTTACCTAATCTTTGGGGTGGAAAATGAATCTACAAGCAGTATAGAATATTTCTTTGCTGTAGTCAGTCTGAAAGTTTTTCTGAGCCTTTATTTTTACTTTTGTATGAATTGGAGTTGTCCTCACAGTTCCAGTGAGGAAGCTGAAAAGAAGGGAATGAATTGAACAATAAATATGCAGATTAACATGAACATTATTTGTTTGTTTTTATTTATTGTTTATTATGGAGGAATTCAAACTTCAAATATAGGGAGAATAGAAAGAATAGTATAAGGAATTCTTGTGTTGTTGTAACCCAGCTTCAACAATCATTGACATGAATCACTTTTGTTTCATTGATCTCCCTGTACTTTACCTTTGGTTTTGATCCTGAAGTATTCTAAAGCAAAACTCGGACATCACATCATTTCACCCTTACGTACTTCAGTAAAGATTTTAGCAGATAAGGGCTTTTGCTTCCATTGTTGATGCAATTATGTAGGGTGAGGAATAGTCAGTATAGTATTCTTTTATCCTCTATGGCAATGTAGGGTAACTTGCTTTGTTATTAAATATTGACATTAAGAGTTTGAAACTGCTTATCGTGCTAACCATACTGTTTAATGAGAAATATTTTAGAGGATTTGAAATTCTATATTGCTAAATTCCTTATAAGATAGATATGGCTTTCTTGTTTTGTAGTTATAAATACTATAGTTAAGGCCCTAGCAAATGTAATGCAGGTGTGATATGCAGCACATCAGACTTTCAGTTCTTCCTTAAGTCCTGAGGTCATTGGTAAGTATTTTCAAAAATCCTTTCAATGGATTGAAACTTGATAGGTGACACATTAAAAAAAAGAAAAAAAAAGAAAAGGACAGATGCCATGCCCAGAGACACATGATGCCATTTGGAGGACTGTGGAAAGGGTTAATGTTTTACTTCTGAGGGTGGAGGAGAGTAGACTGAACACTAGACCTAAGAAGGATGTTACTGTCTTCTTACTCAAGGTACAGTTAGCACAATTGACTAATTCCTAACAACTGTAGATGTAGTAACTGAAGAGCAGAAAACACAAATATTTTCTTTCTGAGATAGTGAGAGACTGTATTGGCAGGTCAGTAAATTGACTTTTGACCATTGTGCTCACTCTGCAGAAAGAGTTTTAGTACATGGGGCCTCTGAGTTGACACATGTTCATTTCAACCATAGTGGCACTGCTGGCACTTCTATGTGTCTTCAGGGTCATGGTCATTTCTTTGAGGGTGAAGGTTTATCCCTTTTTGGTACATCCATCTATGGAGTTTCTGCTGCAGGCATATCTTCTACTGGCTACTTCTTGAACTCTTAATATTAGATTTGTTTTTCCTACATGTCTCTTCAAAGGATAGTTGGATGTTTATTCTGTGACTGTACTTTTCCTGTTGCTTTTTGATACTTTGTTTAGTTGTCACGAGCACTTATAGAACAGATATTGTTTTTTGACTGTTTTATTCATTCCATATTTTACTTGAGAGTCTTTCCCATAAACCTGTTAAAACTGGAATAATAAAATCTGATGGAGGAGAGATTCCACTCTCTTTTCCCTTTCTCCAAGGCTCCCTCTGAGGTCCTTGACTCTTTTGCTAAAACATTTCAAATCAGCTTTTGCTTTTTAAATTCAGTAATGAGATGCTTTTAAAAATAGTCTATTTCATTGTCAAAAAACTTTGCTAGAACGCCGTTATTTTTGTTCTATAAAACTCTACCTCTCGGGCGCCTGGGTGGCTCAGTTGGTTAAGCAGCTGCCTTTGGCTCGGGTCATGATCCTGGAATCCCGGGATCGAGTCCCATATCGGGCTCCCTGCTCGGCAGGGAGTCTGCTTCTTCCTCTGACCCTCTTCCCTCTTGTGCTCTCTATCTCTCATTCTGTCTCTCAAATAAATAAATAAAATCTTTAAAAAAAAAAAACTCTACCTCTCTGTTTAGCTTATACCCATTCGTGCTTTCCATGGGAAAACCTTTCAGATATTGGAAGACAATTATAGCATACTTTTCTTAATTCAAGGTCAAGGCTGGGCTAGAACTCCTACTAAGTTTAGTTAACACAAAGGGTCTGTATACACATGGGCACTCTCTTAGTCTCATAGATTAAGTGTATTTTAAACATTAACAAAGTGAAAAAGTGTCCTCAATACTTTAAAAAAATAGGAGACAAAGAGAGAGAGAGAAAGAAATTTAAAATGTGTTCCCCTGTACAAATCTCTGTGCTACCTGAGTATATTTATAATTAAAGATAGATTCCAATATAAATATCCATATGCAATATACATTTAAAAGTCTTTGAAAAATTAAAACATGGAAGTGAATTTAGAATTCTGCTAAGCAAAAAACAAACAAAAACCAAAAAAACCCTAGAATGTTGTTCTTGTGTAAAAGTTTTTTATTTTCTAAAGATAAAAATTTGTTAAAAGATTAAATTACTTTTTGTTTACTTTACTTTGTTTCTGTGCAGAATTATAAAATGGCATAAGATGGAATCAATTATCCTTTAAACAACTCACACATCTGTTGTCTCTCTTCTTTCTAGTTTCTGAGACTTTGGAACTTTTGAATATTTTAATATCCAACAGTCTTTATATTTTCTCATGATGCTTTCTACAGGCATTGAAACAATGATGTTTAAAAATGTTCTGTGATTGATTAATGATGGAACACTGCCCAGCAACCAAAACAGTAGGTTTTTTAGCAAAGCATGACTGTATTACATTTTGATTTCTAATCGAAGAAGTAGCTATATTTGTTTTCAACGGCAAAAGCTATGCTTAATGAAAAAAGTTTCAAGAGTTCTAAATCTTTAACAAACAGAAACATTCTTCAGTATTTGAAACATATTTCGATAGAGCCTTATTCTTACAATTTTAAATGGTGTAGTTCAATGAAGACAAGATTTAATGAACCCCAAGTTTTCTTTTTTCTTCTCCTTCTTCCTCTTTTTTTTTTTTTTTTGACTGAAGAGGGAACCTTAAACCACATCTTAAGATCAAGATGTGGTTCAAATGGCCAAGAACATTATAATACTTGAAAAATGATGTTAACTCAATTTATCTTTCTTTCTAAATGTTGATGTAATCAGGAAATGATTTAATGTGTTCTTGTCATTAATAATAAACCAGGCCATAAGCAGAATATACTGAACCACAATCAATTCATTTTGTTTTCTTGCAAAACCGGGAGGAGAATGAAAAATAGAGCTCTCCAACCTGGCTAGTAAAACAACCATCCTTCCAAACCAAGCAGCTTCAATTAATTCAGTACACTGGTGCTGTGGAATTGTGGTGACATTTACTAGCACATTACCTTTCTTGGGAAATCAGCTTATTTGCGATATAAAAGAGAAAAAGAAGAAAAAATGGCAAAGTTGTGTTTATGGCTTTCTTTTTCACTTGGTAAGCAAAATATTTTTCAGGGTAAATTCTCTATAATACAAATAAATGGGTGTGTCTCATCTTCATCTACTTTTACACACTTATACTGCTTATTTATATACAACATACATATATATTGAAAATCTTGGCAGATATTTGCTTTCAAAACCAGATTTGTCAAATTTATGAACTCAGCACTCCATCTCTGTTAACATATTCACATTTTAAAACCTGGGAGGAAAGATAATTGATGCTGGGTCAGTGTGATTTATAATCTCAAATTTGTTAATGAGATTTAATGATGGTCTGTCTTTGTGCAGAATTATAAAATGGCACGAGAGTCAGTGACCATTTATTTTTTCCAACTTGACCATGTTTGTCTTGAACATTTTTGCATCCTAAAGGAGACCATGCCTTTTTATTACACCATACAGTGCAGAGTGTTTAACAATATTTCATGGAGGATCGTGGTGAAAAAAAAAAGTTCCATGGAGGAGGTAATAAAATGTCTTTGTCAGATAAGTGATAAAAACATTTTATATATTATATTTCATTTACAAAGAAATTGGCACCCTAGAAATAGAAAAAGAGTAGAAGAATTCCTCCTTCGAGTTCATCCTTTGAAAACATTTGTTATGACTTCTAGTGATATGTTTAATTTTTCTCATTCAGATAAAGTGTGTCATCTACAGTGAAGACAAGGATTGATGGAGTAGTTCTATTTAACAATATTCTTAAGTTAAACTTTTTCATGAACTGGAGCTATGAATAATTTGTTAATTTCTTCAGTAGACTGTAATATGATTATTCCTCACCAGTAAGCAATGTCTCAGATATCACTCTCACACATAGATTTACAAAGAAACACTATGAGGAATGGGTTTTTCAAACTCTTTAATTACTGTAGGAAACAGAATGCCACAACGACCACTGGTGCATGTTCTCTCAGACTCCAAGATCTCTGAGAAAACTCGAGATTGCAGGGTTAAAAACAACCGGAAAGGATCAGAGTTAAATGCCCTTGGAACGTGTGTGGTCAGTTCTACAGTACCAGCAGAAGATGTTTAGTAGATAGGAAGCCAGCTGTAAACAGCACACTGTGCCCTCCCCTCTTTGTTTTCTTGTCCTGTAAATTCTGTTTTAAAGATCCTTATGTGCTTGACTAATCATGTATACATGGAGGAATGTGCCTTACTATGCCCCTGCTGTAAATCATTATAGATCTATATCGCTGTAGAGGGGATATAAGAGTATGGAAAATAAACCTCAGCACCTTGGGCTGTTAGCTCGGGGTCACCTGTGCCTCGATCTACTGTCGTCTCTTTTTCTCAGTTCCTTCGCTGCCCCAGGTCCCCGACTCTCAGAGGTCGACAAATTACTTTATAAATTTAACTTATATTCACCTTGGAAACTTTAATTAATAATACCACATCTTACAAATAACTTCTGAAAAATGAAGAAAATGTTCTAGCTTTCTATCTAGAGAGAATCTTCCTA
Organism: Callorhinus ursinus; assembly: GCF_003265705.2. Lineage (NCBI taxonomy): Eukaryota > Metazoa > Chordata > Mammalia > Carnivora > Otariidae > Callorhinus > Callorhinus ursinus. The sequence continues at coordinate 97,703,989 of NW_027397066.1, read as the reverse complement.
CATAGGTTTTTCTTAAAGCTATTCCAGGAGCTGACCCAATATTTAAAAAAAAAGATATGTTAGCTTTACTGCATCATAGTTAAAGTAGTTTTAAATGTATTTGCAAATGTAACTGCAGTGAGAGAGATTTTCACACAGTTTCCTCTTGCTGCTAAGGATATAGGTTAAATATTTCAGAGATTTTAATGTTAATATTTAAAAGTAAGTCAACTACTCATTTGCTGATGGACATCTTGGCTCTTTCCATAGTTTGGCTACTGTGGACATTGCTGCTATAAACATTGGGGTGCAGGTGCCCCTTCAGACTGATACATTTGTACCCTTTGGGTAAATACCTAGTAGTGCAATTGCTGGGTCATAGGGTAGCTCTATTTTTAACGTCTTGAGGAACCTCCATAATATTTTCCAGAGTGGCTGTACCAGTTTGCATTCCCACCAACAGTGTAAGAGTGTTCCCCTTTCTCTGCATCCTTGCCAACATTTGTTGTTTCCTGACTTGTTAATTTTAGCCATTTTGGCTTGTGTGAGGTGGTATCTCATTGAGATTTTGATTTTATTTCCCTGATGCCAAGTGATGTGGAATATTTTTTCATATGTTTGCTGGCCGTTTGTATGTCTTCTTTGGAGAAATGTCTTTTCATGTCTTCTGCCCATTTCTTAACCTGATTATTTGTTTTTTGGGTGTTGAGTTTGATAAGTTCTTTATAGATCTTGGATCTGATATGTCATTTGCAAATATTTTCTCCCATTCCATAGGTTGCCTTTTAGTTTTGTTGAATGTTTCCTTTGCCATGCAGAAGCTTTTTATTTTGATGAAGTCCCGATAGTTCATTTTCGCTTTTGTTTCCCTTGCCTTTGGAGATATGTCTAGCAAGAAGTTGCTGCAGCCACGGTGAAAGAGGTTGCTGCCTGTGTTCTCTTCTAGGATTTTGATGGATTCCTGTCTCACATTGAGGTTTTTCATCCATTTTGAGTTTATGTTTGTGTATGGTGTAAGAAAATGGCCCAGTTTCATTCTTCTACATGGGGCTGTCCAATTTTCTCAACACGATGGAATATTACTCAGCCATCAGAAAGGATGAATACTTACCATTTACGTCAATATGGTGGAACTGGAGGGTATTATGCTGAGCATAATAAGTCAATCAGAGAAAGACACTTATCATATGGTTTCACTTGTGTGTGGAATATAAGAAACAGTGCAGAGGATCATAGGGGAAGGGAGGGAAAACTGAATAGGAAATCATCAGAGAGGGAAAAAAGACCATACAAGACTCTTAAACTATAGGTAACAAACTGAGGGTTGCTGACAGGGTGGGAGGTGGGGGGATGGGGTAATTGGGTGATGGGCATTAAGGAGGGCACATGATGGGATGAACACTGGGTGTTATATGCAACTGATGAGTTACTGAACTCTACATCTGAAACTAATAATGTACTATATGGTGGCTAATTGAATTTAAATTAAAAAAAATAAAAGTAAGTCAACTAAGTGAAGCAAAATAAATGGAATAGACAAATTCCTTGAAGATATTGGTTCAATATTTTATTGTATTAGTTTGTTTTAACTCTAATATTCTCCTTTACTTTCCAAAAAATTTCCAGGGAATTTCTTTTCCATATAACTCATCCTAGTAACTTTTGAATTCTCTTCCATTGTTTGAATGGGATATGCTCATTCTGGATATTGACCTTAAAAAAAATATTGTTAATAAAATGTGCTGGATCTGATAAAAAAGTCTCCATTCTATTTTATTTCACTTGCATCTTTTCAACATAGGTAGCTCTCTGTCTACAAAGAAAGGTTTGTAACAGCTGTTGATAATATGTTCCATGATATTTTCTAGTATTTTAAGCTATTAATGTTAGTAATGTGCAACTATTACAAGCATCTTTAAATATGTCTCTCATTAAATGCTTTAAATTTCTAGAATTTGAATTGTTAGGTTAATGCCATGCAAATATGTGAGTAAGCTTCTCTAAAAAAGTTGAATCCATTTACATCAGCAGTAGGAGAGGTGGAGTGTACCTGTTTGCTCACATCCTGATTAACACTGGTGAATATTTGTTTAAACATTTTCCAACTGGTAGATTAGAAATGGTTATTATTTTAGAGTTTATGATTTGAGCTTATTTATATTTATAACTTTCTCTTTTTATTATGGTATTTTCCTATTTTTCTCTCAAACATCTATTTTTTTAAAGATTTTATTTGTTTATTTATTTGAGAGAGAGAGCATGAGAGAGCGGCAGAGGGAGAGGGAGGGCTCCATCGCAGGACCCTGGGATCATGACCTGAGCCAAAGGCAGATGCTTAACTGGCTGAGCCACGCAGACACCCTTGAACATCTATTTTTTACTTGACTTGGAATTTATATGAACACACACTCTCAAACTCACACATGCACCCACATATTAAGGACATAAATTCTCTTGTCTGGCATAGATATTGCGAATATTTTTTTTCCACATTTCGACTTGCCTTTTAATTTGATGATCTGTTATGTCCTATGGAAGCTTTAAATTCTATACATTACTAAAACTATAGGGTATTTAGAGATCTCGACAGCCACCCAAAATTTGTCTTTATGTTTTCTTTACTGACTGGCAAATTATATGCAAATCAAATCACAGGAACTGATAAATCCCTATGGATTCCTCATGAAACATTCCAACAATATCTATGACTATAGGATACACAAAAGGAAAGATTATTATACTACCTTTATAAAGTAAGCCTTTACTGAAAAATAATATATGTATTGTTATGTGTACTCATCATTAGTGAACAAATTTTCCTAAAATAAACTATCATCCACATTAAGAAAAAGCACAGTCCACATTTTCTGAACTGTGCCTCTTCCAGTCACTACCTCGCAAAGAGTAATCACTATCCTGGTTTATAACACCAAAGACTGGTTTTCCTCTTTTTGAACTTTACATAAATGGAATCAAACAGTGTGTAATCTTCTGTGTCAGGTTTCTTTCATTTTGCATTCTGTGTTCAAAAATCATTGTAGTTGCATAGGATTGTAGTTCTTTTATTTTTATTGCTGTAGAGCATTCCTTTGGGTTAACATAACACATTTATTTATCCGCTAAGTAGATTAGAGGTAAGTGGTAGGTTCCAGTTTTGGCTTCGTGAACAGTACTTTTAGGAATATTGTTGAACATATTTTGTAGTGAAAATATGCATACATTTGAGTTTGATATATACTTAGGAGTTAAATTGCTGAGTCATAGCATTTGTGTGCATATTCAGCATTAGTAGATACTGCCAAATAGTTTTTCAAAATGATAGCACCAGTTTACAATTCCTTTAGCAGCATATGAGAGATCCAATTTTCCACATCTTTCTAATTGCTTGGTGTATTCATTTTTAATTATTGTATAACAAATTACCACAAACTTTGTGTTTTAAAATAACATACATTTATTACTTTACGGTTTCTATAGGTCAGAAGTTGGGGTGTGGCTTAGCTGGGTTCTCTGCTTAGGGACTCACAGGCTGAAATCCAGGTGTTAGGCTGTTTTCTTTTTTAATTAAAAAAAATTTTTTTTATTATTTATTTTATTTTTTATTAAAATATAATGTATTATTTGTTTCAGGGGTCCAGGTCTGTGATTCATCAGTCTTACACAATTCACAGCACTCACCATAGCACACACCCTCCCCAATGTCCATCATCCAGCCACCTCATCCCTTCCATCCAACTCCACTCCAGCAACCCTCAGTTTGTTTCCTGAGATTCAGTCTCTTATACTTTGTCTCCCTCTCTGGTTTCATCTTGTTTCATTTTCCCCTCCCTTCCCCTATGATCCTCTGTCTTGTTTCACAAATTCCTCATATCAGTGAGATCATATGATACTTGTCTTTCTCTGATTGGCGTACTTCATTTAGCATACCCTCTACTTCCATCCATGTCATTGCAAATGGCAAGATTTCATTTTTTGAGGGCTACATAATATTCCATTGTACAAATATACCACAGTTCCTTTAACCATTCATCTGTTGATAGACATCTAGGCTCTCTCCATAGTTTGGCTATTGTGTATATTGCTGCTATAAACATTGAGGGGCAGGTACCCCTTTGGATCACTACATTTGTACCTTTGGGGTAAATACCCAGTAGCGCAATTGCTGGGTTGTAGGGTAGCTCTATTTTCAACTTTTTGAGGAACCTCCATACTGTTCTCCAGAGTGGCTGCACCAGCTTGCACTCCTACCAACAGTGTATGAGGGTTCCCCTTTCTCTACATTCTCACCAACATCTGTCATTTCCTGACATGTTAATTTTAGCAATTCTGGCTGGTGTGAGGTGGTATCTCATTGAGGTTTTGATTTGGATTTCCCTGATGCCGAGTGATGTTGAGCACTTTTTCATGTGTCTGTTGGCATTTGGATGTCTTCTTTGGAAAAATGTCTGCTCATGTCTTCTGTCCATTTCTTGATTGGATTATTTGTTCTTTGAGTGTTGAGTTCGATAAGTTCTTTATAGATTATGGATACTAGCCCTTTATCTGATATGTCATTTGCAAATATCTTCTCCCATTCTGTCACCTGTCTTTGGGGTTTGTTGACTGTTTCCTTGGCTGTGCAAAAGCTTTTTATCTTGATGAAGTCTGAAAAGTTCATTTTTGCCCTTGCTTCCCTTGCCTTTGGTGATGTTTCTAGGAAGAAGTTGCTGTGGCTGAGGTCGAAGAGGTTGCTGCCTGTGTTCTCAAGGATTTTGACGGATTCCTGTCTCACACTGAGGTCTTTCATCTATTTTGGAATTTATTTTTGTGTGTGGTCTAAGAAAGTGGTCCAGTTTGAGTCTTCTACATGTGGCTGTCCAATTTTCCCAACACCATTTGTTGAAGAGACTTTTTTCCATTGGACTTTCTTTCCTGCTTTGTCAAAGATTAGTTCACCATAGAGTTGAGGGTCCATTTCTGAGCTCTCTATTCTGTTCCATTGATCTATGTGTCTGTTTTTGTGCCAGTACCATACTGTCTTGATGATGACAGCTTTGTAATAGAGCTTGAAGTCCGGAATTGTGATGCCACCCCCTTTGCTTTTCTTTTTCAACATTCCTCTGGCTATTCAGGGTCTTTTCTGGTTCCATACAAATTTTAGGATTATTTGTTCCATTTCTTTGAAAAAAGTTGATGGTATTTTGATAGGGATTGCATTAACTGCAGATTGGTCTAGGTAGCATAGATATTTTCATAATATTTCTTCTTTCAATCCATGAGCATGGAAGGTTTTTCCATTTCTTTGTGTCTTCCTCAATTTCTTTCATGAGTATTCTATAGTTTTCTGAGTACAGATTCTTTGCCTCTTTGGTTAGATTTATTCCTAGGTATCTTACAGTTTTGGGTGCAATTGTAAATGGGATCGACTCCTTAATTTCTCTTTCTTCTGTTTTGTTGTTGGTGTATAGAAATGCCACTGATTTCTGTGCATTGATTTTATGTCCTGCCACTTTACTGAATTCCTGTATGAGTTCTAGCAGTTTTGGGGTGGAGTCTTTTGGGTTTTCTTCATAAAGTATCATATCATCTGCAAAGAGTGATTCTTATTTGCCAAATTCAGATGCTTTTTATTTCTTTTTGTTGTCTGATTGTTCTGGCTAGGACTTCTAGTACTACATTGAGCAGCAGTGGTGATAGTGGACATCCCTGCCATGTTCCTGACCTTAGGGGAAAAGCTCTCAGTTTTTCCCCATTGAGAATGATATTCACTGTGGGTTTTTCCTCAATGGCTTTTATGATATTGAGGTTTGTACCCTCTATCCCTACACTGTGAAAAGTTTTAATCAAGAAAGGATGCTGTACTTTGTCAAATGCTTTTTCTGCATCTATTGAGAGTATCATATGGTTCTTGTTCTTTCTTTTATTAATGTATTGTATCACACTGATTGATTTGAGAATGTTGAACCAACCTTGCAGCCCAGGAATAAATCCCACTTGGTCGTGGTGAATAATCCTTTTAATGTACTGTTGGATCCTATTGGCTAGTATTTTGGTGAGAATTTTCCCATCCATGTTCATCAAGGATATTGGCCTGTAATTCTCCTTTTTGATGGGGTCTTTGTCTGATTTTGGGATCAAGGTAATGGTGGCCTCATAAAATGAGTTTGTAAGTTTTCCTTCCATTTCTATTTTTTGAAACAGTTTTGGGAGATGTTTGATGACTGCTTCAATTTCCTTTGTAGTTACAGATCTGTTCAGGTTTTCTATTTCTTCCTAGTTCAGTTTTGGTAGTTTATACATCTCTAGGAATGCATCCATTTCTTCCAAATTATCTAATTTGCTGGCATATTGTTGCTCATGATATGTTCTTATAATTGCTTGTATTTCTTTGGTGTTGGTTGTGATCTCTCCTCTTTCATTCATGATTTTTTTTTTTTTATTTGGGTCCTTTCTTTCTTCTTTTGATAAGTCTGGCCAGGGGTTTATCAATCTTGTTAATTCTTTCAAAGAACCACCTCCTAGTTTGGTTGATCTGTTCTGCTGTTCTTTTGGTTTCTCTTTCATTGATGTCTGCTCTGATCTTTACTATTTCTCTTCTCCTGCTGGGTTTAGTCTTTATTTGCTGTTCTTTCTCCATCTCCTTTAGGTGTAGGGTTAGGTTGTGTATTTGAGACCTTTCTTGTTTCTTGAGAAAGCCTTGTATTGCTGTACACATTCCTCTTAAGACCATCTTTGCTGTATCCCAAAGATTTTGAACAGTTGTGTTTCATTTTCATTTGTTTCCATGAATATAGTTTTTTTAGGATTTTATTTATTTACTGGACACACAGAGAGAGAGATAACGAGAGCAAACACATGAACAGAGGGACTGGAAGAGGAAGAAACAGGTTTCCTGGCAAGCAGGGAGCCCGATGTGGGGCTTGATCCCAGGACCCTGGGACCATGACCTGAGCTGAAGGCAGACACTTAATGACTCAGCCACCCAGGTGCCCCTGTTTCTCTGAATTTTTTTAAAATTCTTCTTTAATTTCCTGGTTGACCCATTCATTCTTTAGTAGAATGCTCTTTAGCCTCCATGTATTTGAGTTCTTTCCAATTTTCCTCTTGTGTTTGAGTTCTAGTTTCAAAGCATTGTGGTACGAAAATATGCAGGGAATGATTCCAATCTTTTGGTACTGATTTGTGACCTAGGATGTGATCTGTTCTGGAGAATGTTCCATGGGCACTAGAGAAGAATGTGTATTCTGTTGCTTTGGGATGGAATGTTCTGAATATATCTGTGAAGTCCATTTGGTCCAGTGTGTCATTTAAAGCCTTTATTTTCTTGTCAATCTTTTGCTTAGATGATCTGTCCATTTCAGTGAGGGGGCTCTTAAAGTCCCCTACTATTATTGTATTATTGTCAATGTGTTTCTTTGATTTTGTTATTAATTGGCTGATAAAATTGGCTGCTCCCATGTTAGGGGCATAGGTATTTAAATTTATTAGATCTTCTTGTTGGATAGACCCTTTAAGTATGAGGTACTATCCTTCATCATCTTTTATTATAGTCTTTGATTTAAAATCTAATTTGTCTGATATAAGGATTGCCACCCCAGCTTTCTTCTGATGTGCATTAGCATGGTAAATGGTTTTCCACCCCCTTACTTTCAATCTGGAGGTGTCTTTAGGTCTAAAATGAGTCTCTTGTAGACAGCATATCAATGGGTCTTTTTTTTTATCCAATCTGATACCCTGTGTCTTTTGATTGATGCATTTAGCCCATTTACATTCAGGGTAAATATTGAAAGATTTGAATTTAGTGCCATTGTTTTGACTATAAGGTGACTGTTACTGTATATTGTCTGTGTTCCTTTCTGGTCTATGTTACTTTTAGCCTCTTTCTTTGCTTAGAGGACCCCTTTCAATATTTCTTGTAGGGCTGGTTTTGTGTTTGCAAATTCCTTTAGTTTTTGTTTGTCCTGGAAACTTTTTATCTCTCCTTCTATTTTCAATGACAGCTTAGCTGGATACAGTAGTCTTGGCTGCATATTTTTCTCGTTTAGTGCTCTGAATATATCATGCCAGTCCTTTCTGGCCTGACAGGTCTTTATGGATAGGTCTGCCGCCAATCTAATTTTTTCTCTCATTGTAGGTTACAGACCTCTTGTCCTGAGCTGCTTTCACAATTTTCCTCTTGATCACTGATACTTGTGAGTTTTACTATTAGATGTTGGGGTATTTTATTGATTTTGAGGGGAGTTCTCTGTGCCTCCTGGATTTTGATGTCTGTTTCCTTCCCAAATTAAGGAAGTTCTCTGCTATAATTTGCTCCAATATGCCTCTGCCCCTCTCTCTCTTTCTTCTTCTGGGGCCCCAATTATTCTAATATTGTTTCATCTTATGGTATCACTTATCTCTCGAATTCTGCCCTCGTGATCCAGGAGTTTTTTATCTCTTTTTCTCAGCTTCTTTATTCTCCATCATTTGGTCTTCTACATCACTAATTTTTTCTTCTACCTCATTTATCCTAGCAGTTAGAGCCTCCATTTTTGATTGCACCTTATTAATAGCCTTTTTGATTTTGACTTGGTTAGAGTTTAGTTCTTTTATTTCTCCAGAAAGGGATTCTCTAGTATCTTCTATGCTTTTTTCAAGCCCAGGTAGTATCTGTCTAATCGTCATTCTGAACTCTAGTTCTGACTTCCTACTAATGTCTGTATTGATTAGGTCCCTGGTAGTCAGTGTACTGCCTCTTGTTCTTTTTTTTTTGAGGTGAGTTTTTCTATCTTGTCATTTTGTCCAGAGGAGAATAGATGAATGAGAGAAAAAAATGCTAAAAGGATACTAACAACCCTAGAAAAATATATACTAAACAAATCATAAGAGACCTGAAACCAGGGGGAAATTAAAAGGGGAAATAAAAAAGAATATGATCAGGCTGGTGAATAGAACAGAGCCACACACTAGGTTTTGTTAGAAGAAATTGCCTCCCAAAATTTAAAGAAAAAAGAACTTATAGATATACAAAGATAAGGGCAAATATGATGAAGGGATGGAATATGACTGAAAATTAAAAAAGATTTTAAAAAAGGAATTGATAAGATAAGTTGGTTGAAAAAAAAGAACAAAAAAAATTTAAAAAAAAGAAAAAAAATGAGGGAATGTGATCAGGTGGGAGACTAGGACAAAGTCATAGACCAGATTTAGGGTATATTTTGGCCTGTTAGAAGAAACTGTATCCCAAAATTTTAAAGAAAGAAAAACTTATTTATATACAAAAAGTAAGATTAAATACAATGAAAGAATAGAATATGACTGTAAAAATGAAAATTAATAAAGATTTTAAAAAAGGAATTGATAAGATGTTGGTTGAAAAAGGAAAGAAGAAAAATTCAATACAAAATAGAAAAAGAAAAAAATAAAGAAAATTTTAAAAATCAAGTTTGAAAGACTAATGAATCATGGAAAAAAAGCCATGAATTCTAGGTGCTGTATTCCCTTAGCACTGGAGTTTTGCAGTTCTCATTGATCAGTAAACTTGGTCTTGGCTGGATGTTCTTGCTGATCTGGGGGGAGGGGCCTGTTGCAGTGATTCTCAAATGTGTTTTCCTGAGGTGGAATTGCACCTCCCTAGCCAAGGGCCAAGCTAAGTCATTTGCTCAAGTTTGCCCTCGGTAGCTTTTGTCCCCTGAAAGCTTTCTGTGCAGGTTTGGAGGACGGGAATGAAAATGGCGGCCTCCCAATCTCTGGTCCCTGAGGAGCCAAGAGCTCGGGGCCCCACTCCTCAGTGAGCCCTCAGAGAAAAGCAGTCAATCACTCCGGATAGGCTGTTTACTCATCTAGAGTCTTTACAAGGGATGGTCCTCTTCCAAGCTTCTTACATATCTGGAAGATTTCATTTCTTTGCAGTTATAGAAAATGTAGCTTTCTTCTTCAAAGCCAGCAATGGATAGTTTCTACTCTTCAAGACCCGTTTTTTCAAAAGGCTTACCTGGTTAGTTTGGGACCATCCAGAATAATTTCTTTTTATTAACTTACACTGATTAGAAACCTTAATTATGTCTGCACAATCCATTCACCTTTGCCATCTTGTATTAGTTATAAGCAAGTTACTGACCCTACCTACCGATCAATCAAGAGTTTTGAATTACACAAAGACATGGAGACCAGGATGCTGGAATCATGCTTTTGAAATTCTGCTGTCCACATTTGGTCTTATTTCTCTTTTAAGTTTTAGCCAGTTTGGTGACATTGCATTTTGATTTTAATTTGCATTTTCCTGATGACATGAAATTGAGCAACTTTTCACATTTTATTGTTCATTTGAATATCCTCTTTTAGTAAGTGTCTGCTAGTCTTTGCCATTTTTCTATAAGTTTGACTGTCTATTACTTATTGATTTATAGGAGCTCTTCAGTGTCTCAATGGTTTCTTTTACTGAATAAAAGTGCTTAATTTCAATATAACCTATCTTATTTTTTCTTTATGATTAGTGTGTTTTTGTAGTCTACTTAATGAATTTTTGCCTAGGGATGCCCAGGTGGCTCAGTTGGTTGAACATCTGCCTTTGGCTCAGGTCATGATCCTGGGGTCCTTAGATCGAGCCCCATATGGGACTCCTTGCTCAGCAGAGAGCCTGCTTCTCCCTCTCCCTCTGCCTCCTTCTCTCTGCTTTTGCTCTGTCTCTGTCTCTCTCTCAAATAAATACATAAAATCTTTAAAAATAAATAAATAATAAATACATAAATAAATAATTGTTTTGCCTAATCCAAAGTTGTACATATGGTCTCCTATATTTTCTTCTAAAAGCTTTACTTTTGCTTTCCATATTTTGATATTCATCAGTCTAGAATTAATTTGGGCATATAATGTTAAGAGATTTTTACTATGTGGATATCCTCTTATGTGTGCCAGAAAATCAGTAAATGGCCCCAGAGGAATAGGAGTTGTAAATCATCAGCTCAGTATTCTGAGTTTCTCCATCTTCTGATACCTTAGCTCCTCTAGCCCTCAAAGCTTCTGTAGCTCCCTAATACACTTAGACAGATAATTTTTAAATTTTATCTTGTTTTTGTAATAGTTCTAAGTGGGATTCTTGTCTTACTTCATCCTACTTTGAAGTAGTAAGTTACAATAAGTTTTAAAATATAAAACATTTGTCATTAAACGTCAAACTCTCTTCACAGTTATCAAGATCATGTCTATAAAAAATCACAATTAAACAAGTTGTCAAAACTAATTTGGAATGATCAAAAGCATTGCTGCCATACTGACATGATAGTGCAATGAGTTGGCTAGTAGAATAGAAACAAAGCAAAACATTAAGCCTCCCTATCTGGTAGTCTGGAGAAACAAATTACTGCAACTTTAGCAGCTTAAAATAACATACATTCGTTATCTCATGGTTTCTGTGCATTGGGCATCCAGGCACAGCTTAACTAGGTTCTCTGTGTCAGGATCTGCAATTAAGGTGTCATTGGGGCTGTGTTCTCATCTGGCTTGACCAAGAAGACTCTGCTTCTGAGCTCATCTAGTTGTTGGCAGAATTCATTTTATTGTGGCTTCATGACTGAGGGCTTTCTTGCTTGCTTTCTTTCTCTTTCTTTCTCTTTCTTTCTTTCTTTCTTTTCTTTCTTTCTTTCTTTCTTTCTTCCTTCCTTCCTTCTTTCTTTCTTTCTTTCTTCTTTTCTTTCTGCTGGCTTTTGGCCAGAAGCTGCCCTCAAGTCCTAGAGGCCACTCACAATTCCTTGCCATGTGGCCCTGTGATCGGCAGTTCACAGTATGGGTATTTGCTTCTTCATGGCCAGAGGATGTAGTCTTTCCAGTTGACTAAAAAATGTCATCACAGGAGCCCCAGCCCACCACTCTTGCCATGGTCTCTTGTCTAGAAGCAAATCACAGGTCCCACCCAGACTTGGGAGAAGGGCTTATACAAGACATAACATTAGGGAGTGGAGATCATGGAGTCGTCTTAGAATTTGCTTACCACAGCTCCCTAAATCATAAATATGATATTATCTTCAGTGGTGTTTACATTTAGATCACACTTCTGTCTATAATAACTTCGAATGGAACATGTACATCTAGTTTTAGTATTTACTTTCTCTTCTCAGCACCTCGTGGCTCTCATCAAACAGTATGTTTATTCACAGCTTACTTGGATTTTATGTAACATAGAACACTTATTTTTTAAAAAAAAAAACTTGTGCCTTATGCCTCTTAAGTAGACATTTTTCTTGTTTCATCTATTTCCCTTTCACTAGGTAAGTGCCCTCATCCTGCTGGCCCAGTGAGAGCTAATATGTCCAGAGATTATATACGTACCCCCATCCTCCACCCACTTCTGGGGACAGGATCAATGACTGAATAACATGGGTGTTCAGAGGGCCGGTCCCTTGTCTCAAACAAAAACCAACTTGGTGTAATTTGTGCTGCAAAGTGCCTCGTGGGATAAGACAGAAGTGAGATTCTAGCCATGGCTACATCCTTTTCAGTTTTCTTTCCTGTCCTATCCTGCTTCACACATTCCACTTCTCTTGAAACGTTCCTTCAGGAAATAAATTTGGTTTTGGGGTACTTAGATGAACTCTCTAGGAAACCCTAACCTTTCCTTAGCATGTTGTTGCAGTTTGAATGAAAAGAAATTATATGATTATCTTGAAAACCTAATGAAATTAAATACCATAGGCCACAAAACAGAGACATTGCAATTCTGCTTGCTGGTTTTTAACACACATACATGGGTATTTTTTCCAAAACTGTGTTTTTCTTTTATTTTAATACAGGGAAGCATCTAGGTAAGGTTACAGTTGACCCCTGAACAATGCTGGGGTTAGGGATGCCAACCCTGTGTAGTCAAAAATTCATGCATAATTTTGACTCCCCCCAAACTTAACTTCTAATAGCCTACTGTTGACCAGAAGCCTTACCAATAATGTAAATAGTTGATTAACTCGTTTCATGTGTTGTATTTATCATATACTGTATCCCACAATAAAGTAATTTAGAGAAAATAAAATGTCATTAAGAAAATCATAAGGAAGAGAAAATACATTTACAGAACTGTATTGTGTTTATCAGAAAAAAAAACAGGCATATAAATGGGCCCATGCAGTTCAAACCTGCGTTGTTCAAGGGTTAACTATATGTGCATGCTTAATAAAAAGACACTATTCTGGTTTATGAGTAATTCATTTGTAGAGTGTCATTTGACCCTTTGAAAGGTTTTTGTTAAATTCACGTGCCAATTAACCCATCTCAACTTGTTCCTGTTAGGTTTTGGGTCTCCAATTCTTTGGTGCATCTGGGACAGAACTGAGTGACCTGGTAACATTCTTAGTTTGTGCAATAGGTAGTGGTGATATTCATGGTATCCACAACCTACATGGTGTGGCCACCAGCCCCTCACAACACCCATGAACAGTGAACAGCTGGTACTCCTGTTGTGGTGATAAACAGCTGACTATCTGTCCTAGTTATAGATGTAAATGTCAAGTTATTTTTCTACCCAAGTGTAATTTTACTTTAAAATCATTAGGGAGCACTCTATTTTAAATAATGTTAAAGAAAATTTTCTTGTTGAAGCAAATGATTGATTTTTTAAAAAAAGAAATAGTAACATTAATCATTTACATAAATGCCGATTTTAGTGTATCAGGTTTGCTTAAAGCAAGGAAGTTTTTGTTAATCTATACATATATATAATACAACTAATGAACTGAAGATTAAAATTTAAAATTTGATCTTGAGTCTACCTTAATTTTCTTTTTCTTGGCATGTGTGTATCCTTAGGATAAGCCTATGTGAATGATTTAGACTTGGAAACTAAATGTTCCAGTTCATATTAGATATTTTATAGATATTTTAATGATATATTCTCTGTATATGTTTCTATAAATAGACACACCAACCACTTGGTCATCCAAACATGACACCTGGAAATCAACTTTCACTCTATTTTCTTCTTCTCTGTCTCCTTCATCCTATGCCAGATTATCTGTCACTAGGTTCTGCTGATTCTAATATCCAAACATTGCTCTGTCCTCTTATTATAATAAATCCCCCTTGACTTCAATAAAAGATCTTAGCATTACTGATTAGACTATTGCTGCAACTTCATTTGCTGGTCTCTACTCCCTCCATCCCTTTACAATTTTTTTGTTTAACATACAAATGTGACTATGCTACTCACTTGCTTAAGACTCACGAAACGCGCCATTCTATTCAGAATATGTTAAAGACCAAAATCTTTATGTGACATATAAGACTCTTTGCAGTCAAGTCTCTGCCACTCATTTATATTCATGCTTTGTTCCATGTTAATGGCCTTTTGTTCATTAGACATTTCACACTTTCTCATTTCTCTGTGCCTTAGAATATTCAGTTATTTCTGGCTGTAATTTCTTTCTTCTATTCTTTTGCCAAGTGAGGTACTGCTTATCCATTATGATACCATTTAAAGGTTAACTCCTGAGTGAGTTCTTTGTCATCACTGAGCAGAGTTAGGGGCTTCTTTAAGCTTTCCTTGCACATTGTGAACACCTCTCCTGTAGCGCAGGATCACAAGTTCCTTTAGGACCTGGACTGTATTTTCTTTATATTACCAACTTGAGCCTATCATTGGTTTAATTACTGTTTCTTTAAAATTTCTTTTTACTTGGCACACAATGTTACATTAATTTCAGTTTCAACTTCTCTATACATTATGTTATGCTTATACTACAAGTATAGGTACCATCTGTCACCATACAATGCTATTAAACTATTGTTGACTGTATTCCCTATGCTGTACCTTTTATTCCTATTCATTACATAACTGGAAGCCTGTATCTCTCACTCCCCTTTGTGACCATTTCCCTACCCCCCTTTCCCTCTGGCAACCATCAGTTCTCTGTATTTATAGGTCTGATTCTGCTTTTTTTTGTTAATTCATTCATTTTGTTTTTTGATTCCACATATGAGTGAAATCATATGGTATTTGTCTTTTTCATTCTGACTTCTTTCATTAGCATAACACCCTCTAAGTTCATCCATGTTGTTGCAAATGACAAGCTTTCATCCTTTCTTATGGCTGTGTAATATCCCATTTGTGTGTGTGTGTGTGTGTGTGTGTGTGTGTGTGTGTGTGTGTATGTGTACCACATCTTCCTTTCCACTTATCTATCTCATGGACATGTAGGTTGCTTCCATATCTTGACTATTGTAAATAATGCTGCAATAAACATAGGGGTGCATATATCTTTTTGAATTAGTGTTTTAATTTTCTTTGGGCAAATTATTATGGTGGAATTATTATGTCATATGGTATTTGTTTTTAATTTTTTGAGGAACTCTATAATGTTTTCCACATAATTACTGTTTCTTTTAAATAATTGGCTACTGACCTCAAGCAAATATGCTATTTTAATGTCAAAAGCTGTTCCTGTTCAATTCTTGTTCTTTTCTAATGTTTATCTTTTGAAGAGTAACAGATTTAAAGTAAAGATATATACTTTTTATCCCAACTTGAAGTAAACATAAGTATTATCACAATGAGTATTACAATGTGTCTTTTGTTTTAGAAATATGTCCTCTAAATTGGTAAACTATGGCCAATACTATGAAAGACCACTAAATAATAGTACCCCTCTCAGAAAAAAGGGAAGAAATATAATAATTTGTGTTCAAAAGACTCTCTGCTGAAAATGTCATGTCACTCTTTGATGTCTCCTTACATATTTTAACATTTATGTATTGTTTGCAATGTTTTCTGATAGATACCATCCTTATCTTAGGATAATAATTTAGTCTTGACTCCCAAAAGTTATCAATGTATTAGGGAAACTTGGATAGGATGGTAACTATTTTGAAAGGCTGTTTGTTATAAATGTATTAGAAGATAAATCAAGAACAACTGGTGATAAGAAGAAAGAAGGTAATTTTGGTTGTAGGAATCATGGAGGCAATGTTGAAATCCTACATTTGGAGATAAACAGGTTTTCATGGCTGACAGTATTCTGTGACTGCCCAGAGGACAAAAATATTTTCTACTACTGAACGTTCTCTGTCTCCGTCACCCTCAATCCACAATTCAGGTGATGTACATCTTCCTCCTCTACTCTGACCTCTACCTCCTAATAGAAGTTCTGTTTTTTTCCAAAGAAAATGCTGGAAAATACCAGAGAAAGGAAATATCCATTATGTAGCTTTTCTTACATAGAGAAGCTACATAATGAAAAACTAAGACACAGTGGAGAGCGGAGAGAGATTACAAGTGAACTGGGCATTGGTGGGAAGAGAAGTTGAGATGGGCTTTTATAGATTAGAAACTGGATCCCCTCTAATATTCCTAAAGATATGCAAGTAGAGTGGATTTCCATTAAAACTTATTTTTGGTTGTTGGAATAAACTTCCATAAATATGGTTCTGTATACACCTTTGCATGAGAGCCTGGCTTAATTATTAAGTTTACATGTTCATAGACCTATAGAGGCACTTGGTGTATTTCAGGTAATGACAGATGGTTTAGTTCCACTGGAATTATGGGATTATGAAAATGTACAGTGAAAATCGTGGCTGGAAAAGTAGTGTGTGTTCTTGTGTGTTTACTTGGGGAAGGGGGCTAATCAGCATGTGGTGGGTCCTGAATGTCAGGATGCTGAGACTGGGTTTCATTAGGAGGCAATAGAAAGCCACTGAAGAATTTGTTCAGATAGTGAGGCAAACATTGTTATGCCTAGGAAACATTTATCTGGCAGTTATGTGCGCATGAAGAGGAAGATAAATGCTGGGGCTTTTGAAATACTGTTACAGAAATATCCAAACTTTTTTTTATTGTTTTTAATTCCAGTACAGTTATCATGCAGTGTTATATTAGTTTCAGGTATGTATCCAAACTTTTTTGATTTTGCATCTCATTCATTAAAAACTTGGAACACATCCTATTCTATATGTTTGTTTAACAATTATAAACATGTTAATATAGACATTATAAAATACTAACAAAAACAGAAATACAAATGCCATAACGTATTATCCTGTTACCCTTTTGAGTATGTTCAGACCACTTTGAAAACTGCTGGTATAGAGAGAAGATGATAAGAAACTTTATTATGATTGTGGAGGTGGAAATAGCCAGGTTGGGAACAATTAAAGGTTGTGATATTTGACCAACTGGATTTGGGGCCTAAAGGAGAGAGTTGGAAAAGATGGCTATCACATTTCAGACTTGTTAAACAGGTAGAATAATAGTTTAAGTAATAGAAACATATTGTTTGGTTTAAGCAAGTTGTTTTGAGGGAAATGTAATAAAATTGGTTCTGACAACATTAATTTGGACTGCTGGTGGATAATAAGATAGAACAATCTGGCAGAAAATTAGAATTTCAGCATTGGAAGCTAAAAGCAAGACTGGTTGGAAATGCAAATCTGTAAGTTCCACAATAAATGTGACAGGTAGAGCTAGAGTAAAAAGCTAAGTGAAGAAAAAAATAACTGAGGGAAGAAGGCAAATTTGTGAAGACGGTTTGCATTTGTGGAACAGGTTTAGGTTTAAGGGTGTAAGTAAGCAGAGAAGGAATGGTGTAAAGAACCAAAGGAGAAGACAAGATTCCACGGGAAGAGAGATTTTTAATAGGACTGGTGTGTTCAACAATATCAAGGATTTCTGGGAAACCTATAAAAAAGAAACTAAGAGAAGTTTACTGAATTAGAGGTTAAAAGATGATTTAGGTATAATTAAAAAGCTGCAATCTTTCATTAATCATGAAGCAGAAGATATGTCAAAAGTCTGAAGATTGTACTGACTTAATTTTCTGAAAAGCAAAAGAAAGTTCTATTAAATGCAGACTTGAAAAAGAACACATTTCTAGAAAATAATTATTAAACATTACCCTTAGTTATTAAACATTACCCATTGTTAAATATTAAGGAAATTTAAATAAAAATTTAAATTATAGGCATGTCATTCTAACTACATTTATATCTTAATTGTTCTCTTTTTGTATGTTAAATTGTTCAAATAATGCAAGGATGTATAAGTTTATATATTTATGTTTTATTATCTAATTTATATGTTTATATGTTAATAATTTCCTATATTTTAATAGGCATTATGATGAGTATTTTAATGGGTGTATGATAATTCATCTAAAGACATAATATAATTCCTTCTAGATCTTGAAGTGATTTTCTATGCATGAGAGTGAAGGACCCTTCTGTCAAGCAGGATTGCAGAGGGGAAATGTTAATTTTGCTTATTTTCTTTGGATACATTGAGATTTGGTTTCTACCTCAAGGTTTCAGTATTTGTTTTCTCTGCTGGGAAGTATATATTTTCTAGTTGCACTGGATGGAATAACATTTTTCCCTGAAGTCCTTCATGATTTATTTCTATACTTGATTGAAACACTGCATTGAGAACTTTATAATCACATACTGACATTTTGTCTAAAAACAACATGATCCATCTTAAAATTTTTTTAACACATTTAAAGATGTTGTTTCTTGATCCACCCCTGTGTTTTTGCATATGTGGAAAATTACTTCATATTAGTGTTCTCCATGCTGTTTGATTTTGAGATGGACATCAAATTATTTGCCCAGAAACAAAATTTCATTGACTCTTAAAATTGTGGTAGGACTTGTAGGCTCGTTCACTTTTTCTGACTTAGAAACTAGTCATATGAGAATCTATTATCAATAAAGATCAACAAAGGAGAGATTCTCCATAAAAATATTGGTGTTTTCAGGGTGCCTGGATGGCTCAGTCCATTAAGCATCTGCCTTCAGTTAAGGTCATGATCCCAGGGTCCTGGGATCGAGCTCCACATTGGGCTCCCCACTGAGTGGAGAGCCTGCTTCTCCCTCACCCTCTGCCCCTCCCCCACTCATGCTCACATGTGCTCTCTCTCTCTCTCTCTCTGGAATAAACAAAACAAAAAGAGAAAAATATTGGTGCTTCCATTCAAGATATTGGTAAAAGTATATCAATATTTTTGCATGAACTTTTTAAGCTTATATTAATTTTGATTTCTGTAACATATCAAATTGACCACACCGATAAAGAAAATCACCAGACTCATGATGCATGATTTAAGATCACATAAGGATGACTTTACTGGGGCACTTGGGTGGCCCAGTTTGTTGAGCCATGCACTCTTGATTTCAGTTCAGGTCAGATCTTGGGGTCGTGAGATTCAGTACCACATTGGCCTCCACACTGGGTGTGGAGCCTGCTTGGGATTCTCTCTCGTCATCTCCCTCTGTCCCTACCCACCTTCACCTGACTGCTCATGTGCTCTCTCTCAAAAAAAAAAAAAAAGAAAAAGAAAAAAGAATGACTTTATTTTCAGAAAACTGACAAAACTCTTCATTATAACTAAAACCAGTTTACCCTTGTTTGATCTTCAGGGGGTAATTTTCCCAGTTTGTTGATGTGTGTTGTATGTAACAGAACCATAAAATTTACTAGTAAAAAATATATCATATCTATCACTTTTTTTTTTGATCTACTGGTCCTGTCCCTTTGTTATAGAGGTCAAATACATAGAATGCCACTCATTGTTTTAACATTATGTGTACATCAACAACTTAAAAAGAGATGTTCGAGAAGGCAGTAAATCTATAGTTTCTGCCTTTATTTTATTTTTTAAAGATTTCATTTATTTATTTGACAGAGAGAGACACAGCGCAAGAGGGAACACAAGCAGGGGGAGTGGGAGAGGAAGAAGCAGGCTCCCCACCGAGCAGAGAGCCCCATGTGGGGCTCGATCCCAGGACCCTGGGATCATGACCTGAGCTGAAGGCAGATGCTTAACCAACTGAGCCACCCAGGCGCCCCCTAATTTCTGCCTTTAAAGGACATAAAGTTTCATTTGGAGGTAAGTTACATAGGTATAAGAAGATTGCATTGGTACAAATTGCATGGTCTGGGAAAATCACATGAATGCTTGAGGCACTGAATAGGACAGAGGGGCTTGGAGATCAAGGGAAGGCTTTGTAGAGGTGAATATGGTCCTAGTTTTGAAAAAGATATTATATGCACATAAACATACGGAAACAGGAGCGGAAGGAGAGAGTGAAAAGGAAGAGAGAAACAGGGAAGAGGAGATCCTGAGGGAAATATTGTGCATCTGCTATTTTCTAGATTCTATTTTCCATGCTTTATAGATTTCTCTCATTTAAGCCTGGGACAAATAAAAGGCAAATGTATCTTTATTTAACAAGTCATGCTGATTTTTCCTAATCATTAGAGTATTAGGGGTGTGTGTGTGTGTGTGTGTGTGTGTGTGTGTGTGTGTGTTCCAAGTAGTTTACAGTTGACTTTTCTTCTGTTGTTTTTTTACAAAGTGGGATCAGAGGTTTAAAACTCATAGTTTAAAACTCTGGATTTTAGGACTCTATAACTTAACAGAGATTCCTTAGATATCTAAATGCTTTCACTAAATCTTATCACATAGGTATACTTTTAGTTAAATAATTTTTGTAAGACAATCATGTCATGTAATAGAACATCAAAAGTGTTCCCCCTTTCACTTATGAGGAAATGAAGATATTAATATGACATTCTCTAAATTATGCAATAGGGCAGTGGGAAAGCCTATAAGAATAGCTTTTAATTTTAGAAAATTCTCCAAAAATTCTACTTAAAACATATTTTGAAGAGTTTTTAGATTTGTGTTGCTCTATCCTATTGTGCCTTTCAGGGGAAAAATACTCTTGACTGTTAATATTATGCTTCATTATTACCTTATGGAGATTCTTGGATGCAAGGTCAGTTGAGCAATATGATTTCCTAACTCCCCCATAATGTCCCTGATTATTGAAGAACATCAAGTGAAGGAGGCACAGACTGCAGCTGTCATTAAAGGGCTGAAATTAGTTAGCGCATTTTATTTTATTATTTATTTATTTATTTATTTTTAAAGATTTTATTTATTTATTTGAGAGAGAGAAAGAGAGAGAGAGCATGAGAGGGGGGAGGGTCAGAGGGAGAAGCAGACCCCCCGCTGAGCAGGGAGCCCGATGTGGGACTCGATCCCAGGACTCCAGGATCATGACCTGAGCCGAAGGCAGTTGCTTAACCAACTGAGCCACCCAGGCGCCCTAGTTAGTGCATTTTAAATGGACAATAAAGTCATATAAAATAGAAAAGACATTTTTAAATTGTTTTGAGGAGTAGATAATATTAAAAAGAGGTAAAGAGAACAAAAGCAAACACAAAAGCACTAAGGAGAGAATGAGATGATTGTGTAGAATTTCAAGAAGTTTACTGAAAAGGTGGATACTGTTCATTTTGTAGTCAGGAAGCATTCTTTGAGTTAATAGTAGAGAAAGTCTTTGAATATTCTTTTGCATTAATTTCCATTGGATATGGGAATCTCTACTAGATTTTCTTTTTGCTATTTTAGAGTTAATGGAGAAAGTACTTCTCTTCTCTTATAATCATTATAATATCTCTACCAATAGGTGAAGCCTATCTACCTCTATAATCTGCAAAATACCTAGTAGTTGACAGTCAAGTTTTCAATAATGAATGATTTATCCTGGGAACTTCTGTACTTAGATTTCATTTTGCTTACTTTAGATATAGTTTTCACTTTGTCATTTAGACAAATCTCATCTAAATATTGTTGTTTCTTTTAAAAGTCTGCTCTTCAGTCTAGCATTAACTTACTTTCTTTTTACTTTTTATTTATTATGTTATGTTAATCACCATACATTACATCATTAGTTTTTGATGTAGTGTACCATGATTCATTGTTTGTGTATAACACTCAGTGCTCCATTCAGTACGTGCCCTCTTTAATATCCATCACCAGGCTAACCATCCCCCCATCTCTTTCCCCTCTAGAACCCTCTGTTTCTCAGAGTCCATAGTCTCTCATGGTTCATCTACCTCTCCGATTTTCCCCCCTTCATTTTTCCCTTCCTACTATCTTCTTCCTCTTCTTCTTTTTTTAAACATAACATATTATTTGTTTCAGAGGTACAGTTCTGTGATTGGACAATCTTACACAATTCACAGCGCTCACCATAGCACCTACCCTCCCCAGTGTCTATCACCTAGCCACCCCATCCCTCCCACCTCCACCACTCCAACAACCCTCGGTTTGGTACTGGCCAATGTCAGTACTTTGTGCCAGTACCCTCCCCAGTGTCTATCACCCAGCCACCCCAATTTTCCCAACACCATTTGTTGAAGAGACTGTCTTTTTTCCATTGGACTTTCTTTCCTGCTTTGTCAAAGATTAGTTGACCATAGAGTTGAGGGTCCATTTCTGGGCTCTCTATTCTGTTCCATTGATCTATTTGTCTGTTTTTGTGCCAGTATCATACTGTCTTGATGATGACACCTTTGTAATAGAGCTGGAAGTCCGGAATTGTGATGCCACCAGCTTTGCTTTCTTTTTCAACATTCTTCTGGCTATTCAGGTTTTTTTCTGGTTCCATACAAATTTTAGGATTATCTGCTCTATTTCTTTGAAAAAAGTTGATGGTATTTTGATAGGGATTGTTTTGAATGTGCAGATTGCTTTAGGATGCATTGACATCTTCACAATATTTGTTCTTCCAATCCATGAGCATGAAACGTTTTCCATTTCTTTATGTCTTCCTCAATTTCTTTCATGAGTATTTTATAGTTTTCTGAGTACAGATTGTTTGGCTTTTTGGTTAGATTTATTCCTAGGTATCTTATGGTTTTGGGTGCAATTGTAAATGGGATCGACTCCTTAATTTCTCTCTCTTCTGTCTTATTGGTGTATAGGAATGCCACTGATTTCTGTGCACTGATTTTATGTCCTGCCACTTTACTGAATTCTTGTATGAGTTCTAGCAGTTTTGGGATGGAGTCTTTTGGGTTTTCTTCATAAAGTATCATATCATCTGCAAAGAGTGAAAGTTTGACTTCTTCTTTGCCAATTTGGATGCCTTTTATTTCTTTTTGTTGTCTGATTGCTCTGGCTAGGACTGCTAGTACTATGTTGAATAGCAGTGGTGATAGTGGACATCCCTGCCATGTTCCTGACCTTAGGGAGAAAGCTCTCAGTTTTGCCCCACTGAGAATAATATTCGCTGTGGGTTTTTCCTCAATGGCTTTTATAATATTGAGGTAGGTACCCTCTATCCCTATACTCTCAAGAGTTTTGATCAAGAAGGGATGCTGTACTTTGTCAAATGCTTTTTCTGCATCTATTGAGAGGATCCTATGGTTCTTTTTTTTTTTTAATTTATTTATTGAGAGACAGAGAGAATGGTAGAGAGAGAGCATGAGAGGGAAGAAGGTCAGAGGGAGAAGCAGACTCCCCGCTGAGCAGGGAGCCCGATGCGGGACTTGATCCTGGGACTCCAGGATCATGCCCTGAGCCGAAGGCAGTCACTTAACTGACTGAGCCACCCAGGCGCCCGATCCTATGGTTCTTGTTCTTTCTTTTGTTAAGGTATTGTATCACATTGATTGATTTGCGGATGTTGAACCAACTTTGCAGCCCAGGGACAAATCCCACTTGGTCGTGGTGAATAATCCTTTTAATGTACTGTTGGATCCTATTGGCTAGTCTTTTGGTGAGAATTTTTGCATCAATGTTCATCAAGGATATTGGTCTTTAATTCTCCTTTTTGATGAGGTCTTTTCTGGTTTTGGGATCAAGGTAATGCTGGCCTCATAAAATGAGTTTGGAAGTTTTCCTTCCATTTCTATTTTTTGGAACAGTTTCAGAAGAATAGGTATTAATTCTTCTTGAAATGTTTGATAGAATTCCCCTGGGAAGCCATCTGGCCCTGGGCTCTTGTTTGTTGGGAGATTTTTGATGACTGCTTCAATTTCCTTAGTGGTTATAGGTTTGTTCAGGTTTTCTGTTTCTTCTTGGTTCAGTTTTGGTTGTTTCTACATCTGTAGGAATGCATCCATTTCTTCCAGGTTATCTAATTTGCTGGCATATTGTTGCTCATGATAAATTCTTATAGTTGTTTGTATTTCTTTGGTGTTGGTTGTGATCGCTCCTTTCTCATTCATGATTTTATTTATTTGGGTCCTTTCTCTTTTCTTTTTGATCAGTCTGGCCAGGGGTTTATCAATCTTGTTAATTCTTTCATAGAACCAGCTCCTAGTTTCGTTGATCTGTTTTACTGTTCTTTTGGTTTCTATTTCATTGATTTAGCTCTTATCTTTATTATTTCTCTTCTCCTGCTGGTTTTACTCTTTATTTGCTGTTCTTTCTCCATCTCCTTTAGGTGTAGGATTAGGTTGTGTATTTGAGACCTTTCTTGTTTCTTGAGAAAGGCTTGTATTGCTATATAATTTCCTCTTAGGCCTGCTTTTGCTGCATCCCAAAGATTTTGAACAATTGTGTTTTCATTTTCATTTGTTTCCATTAATTTTTTCTTCTTATTGGATAGACCCTTTAAGTAGGATATAGTGTCCTTCCTCATCTCTTATTATAGTCTTTGGTTTAAAATTTGTCTGACATAAGGATTGCCACCCCAGCTTTATTTTGGTGTTTATTAGTGTGGTAAATTGTTTTCCACCCCCTCACTTTCAATCTGGGGGTGTCTTTGGGCCTAAAATGAGTCTCTTGCAGACAGCATATTGATGGGTCTTGTTTTTTTATCCAATCTGATATCCTGTGTCTTTTGATTGGTGCATTTAGTCCATTTACATTCAGGATAACTATTGAAAGATATGAATTTAGTGCCACTGTATTGC
Source organism: Callorhinus ursinus (assembly GCF_003265705.2). Lineage (NCBI taxonomy): Eukaryota > Metazoa > Chordata > Mammalia > Carnivora > Otariidae > Callorhinus > Callorhinus ursinus. The sequence continues at coordinate 97,679,364 of NW_027397066.1, read as the reverse complement.
ATGTCAGGTGACTGTTACTGTGTATTGTCTGGTTCCTTTCTGGTCTATGTTACTTTTAGGCTCTGTCTTTGCCTAGAGGACCCCTGTCAATATTTCTTGTACAGATGGTTTCATGTTTGCAAATTCCTTTAGTTTTTGTTTGTCCTGGAAGCTTTTTATCTCTCCTTCTATTTTCAATGACAGCCTAGCTGGATATAGTATTTTTGGTTGCATATTTTTCTCATTTAGTGCTCTGAATATATCATGCCAGACCTTCCTGGCCTGCCAGGTCTCTGTGGATAAGTCTGTTGCCAATGTAATTTTTCTACCATTGTAGGTTACAGATCTCTTCTCCCGAGCTGCTTTCAGGATTTTCTCTTTGTCTCTGAGACTTGTAAGTCTTACTAGGGGTGTTGACCTATTTTTATTGATTTTAGAGGGGAGTTCTTTGTGCCTCCTGGATTTTGATGCCTGTTTCTTTCCCAAATTAGGGAGGTTCTCTGCTATAATTTGCTCCAATATACCTTCTGCCCCTCTCTCTCTTTCTTCTTTTGGGATCCCAATTATTCTAATACTGTTTCGTCTTATGGTATCACTTATCTCTCGAATTCTGCCCTCGTGATCCAGTAGTTGTTTATCTCTTTTTCTCAGCTTCTTTATTTTCCATCATTTGCTCTTCTATATCACTAATTCTCTCCTCTGCCTCATTTATCCTAGCAGTTAGAGACTCTATTTTTTTATTACACCTCATTAATAGCCTTTTTGATTTCAACTTGGTTAGATTTTAGTTATTTTATTTCTCCAGAAAGGGTTCTCTAGTATCTTCCATGCTTTTTACAAGCCCAGCCAGTATCTTTAAAATCGTCATTCTGAACTCTAGTTCCGACATCTTACTAACGTCCATATTATTTAGGGCCCTGGCAGTTGGTACTGCCTCTTGTTCTTTTTTTTGAGGTGATTTTTTCCATCTTGTCATTTTGTCCAGAGAATAGATGAATGAGAGAACGAAATGCTAACAGGGTAACAATGACCCTAAAAAAATATACACTAAACAAATCAGAAGAGACCCGAAACTGGGGGAAAAGAAAGGGAAAGGAAGAAAAAAGAGAAAAGAAAAAGAAAAGGATTAAAAAGAAAAAAAAAAACATGATAAATACATTCAGGCTGGTTCATAGATCAGTGCCACACACTAGATTTCAGGTGTATTTTGGTCTGTTAGAAAAAAGTGCATCCCAAACTTTTAAAGAAAGAAAAACTCATATATGTACAAAAATAAAGGTAAATATGGTAAAGGGATGGAATATGACTGTACAGAAGAAAATTAATTGATAAGAAGTTGGTTGAAAAAGAAAGAAGAGGAATTAAAAAAAAAAGGGAGAGAATGTGATCAGGTAGGAGACTAGAACAAAGCCATACACTAGAGATTTAGGGTATATTTTGGTCTGTTAGAAGAAACTGTATCCCAAAATTTTAAAGAGAGAACAAATTCTATCTATATACCAAAAATAAGGTTAACTACTATGAAGGGATAGAATATGACTCTAAAAATGAAAGATAAAAAAGATTTTTTAAAAAAGCGATTGATAAGATGTTGGTTGAAAAAGGGAAAAAGAAAAATTCAAAAAAAAAATTAAAAAAATTAACTTTGAAAGACTAAAGAATCAGGGGGAAAAAAGCCATGAATTCTATGTGCTGTATTCCCCTAGTCCTGGCGTTCTGCGGGTCTCATTGATCGGTAAACTTGGTCTTGGCTGGCTGTTCTTGCTGATCTTCTGGGGGAGTGGCCTGTTGCAGTGGTTCTCAAATGTTTTTGTTGGAGGTGGAATTGCCCGGCCCTTGCTGGGGTCTGGCAAAGTAATCTGTTCGGGTTTGCTCTCCGGAGCTTTTGTTCCCTGCAAGCTTTCCCTACAACTTTGGAAGAGAAGAGTGAAAATGGCAGCCTCCCAATATCCACCCTGGAAGAGCCAAGAACTTCGGGGCCCCACTCCTCAGTGCAACCCTAGAGAAAAGCATTCAATCACTCCCGTCTCCCCGGTCTCCAGCCGCACTCCGTGCTCACCCGGCCTGTGACCGTGCATTTCTATCTCTGGCACATGACCCATGTGGAGTCTCCAAACCCAGCAGATCCCTGCGGTGCACTTCCGCACCGCTCCTCCCCGGGGGAGGAAAGGGAGTCTCCCTGGATCTGCCGCTTGTTGGGTCCCTGCTGGAAGAGCAGTGGCCCGACTGTGCCGTGGATCACGGTTTACGGCAACGCCGCGCTGAGAGTCCACTTCTCCACTCCATCTCTGCAGCCGGCTTCCCTGCTCTGATACCTGGGAGCTCTGCTGCACTCAGGCACCTCCGGGCTTTCTGTGACCCCAAGGGTCCTGAGACCACACTGTCCCAGCGAGGGTTCCACCACCCCCACTTAACCACTGGAGCGACGTCCCTCAGTGGAGCAGACTTCTCAATGTTCCGATTTTGGGCTCCACTGCTCAATCACTTGCCGGGAGTGGCTGACGGAGGCTCACTCTCCCTGTGGTCTATCTTCCCGAATATTGCCTCAGATTCACTCTCCATACATCCTATCTTCCAGAAAGTGGTCTCTTTTCTGTTCAGAGAGTTGCTGTTATTCTTTTTTTTGATCTCCTTTTGAGTTCATAGGTGTTCAGAATGGTTTGATCCCTATCTAGCTGAATTCCTGGGACCAGACAAAATTTAGGTCTACTAATCCTCTGCCATCTTGCTCCTCCCTGCCAGTACTAACTTACTTTTATATTAGCTTTCAAAAAATGAATCTCCATTCAGTTTTAAACTTTAAGTTGTAATTCCAATGGCTTTTCTTTTTGTAATGCTCTCTGCCATTATTACTAAGAAAATCTCAAGAACCTTGCTTTCCTGATATTCTAAAACAAAAGTTTAAAAAATTCTCCAAATGATTATACACAAAATCTTATAATTTTTTGTAATGGAAAAATTATCAAAGCTTCTGAAAGGATTCCTACTTACATTCTTTCAGAAACAAAAATAGTAACTTACTGACGTTTTCATTAAAAAAAAAAGTCGTGAGGGTCAAACATTGATCTGCTTTCTTTTCCTTGCACTTGTACTGGGATGAAAGCATTTATTTAAAATCTTCTGTCAATATTCAGCTGTTTACTGTTGTGTCCTGTGTAATCTCACGTATGTTCCTAAATAGAAAAACCTGTTTAATTTGACTTCTGAGGGTCCTTAAAAGGAGACATACAGCTTTTCTATTTAACTCATTTTTCTTACCTAAAATGTTAGCATAATAAAATACAAATCAAATTTTTAATTTTTTTCTTATAGATAATGCTTATTATGAAAGTTACAAACCTGAGATAGGGATAATTGCTTTTTTAAATACATGAAATAAAGGTATTTAAATAAGACATGCTACCAAAATCTTAATCACAACACTGGTCACAGTGACTTGTCTCTTGATTACTCCAAGTCATATTGGCTGACTTTTGACCATTCTAGTAATTTTCCATAAGAATCATATTTGATTTTTCAGTTAAATGTCTGTGTAGGCTGTACCTCTTGTGATTTTATCACAGATGACTTCCTGGCTGATTTCTTCATGTTTTTGACATAATAGGTGCTGCTTAGATATTTCACTTATCTATAGCTTCCTTGTGGGTCCTTGAAGATATCGGTTGCAAAGAAAATTTCTCACCTTGGAGGTTTTTCTCTTCATGGATAGTGTAATTCTATCTTCTCAAGTAACAGTTTCACTGAAAGTGACAGGTTTCTTCTTTGTTCCTTGTTACTTACATGTCTTTTTCAAGTTTCTAGGAAGTATAATTTCTATAACATGGTCACTGACTAGGTCACTATTGTTCCTGAAGTGGAAATTACTTCAGTGGAGTGGAAAGTTAGACTTTTCTTATTTAATTTAGTTCCAAAGAGCATTTAGCAAAGTCCTATCCGTAGTTCAGTAGAAGACCCAGTAGCTCGTGGCTGATGATTTAACCCTTCATGATAACAGACTAATCTTCATACTGATCATCACCCTTTAAAAAATTAGCTGTTGTTGTTGTATATTTTGCTTAATTAATAAGGATTTAATTATGTAAATTCTTTAGGCAGTTGGTCAGATGAAAGGAAAAAGGTAAAGTTAAAAAGTTATTATTTTTTTAAAGGATAACCTGCTAATAATATACTTAACTTTTATCTGTGATTCAATTTTGGGGCCTTGAACATATTAGGTTCACAATGTGTATTTCTTTTACTACTCAGTTCATAGGTTAAAAATCAAAGTCATAAATGGTGGTGATTAGAAGATTTCTCTATTTTAAAAAACAAAATCATGATAACGGACAGAAAGAATGGTATAATTATATATATATATATATATATATATATATATATATATATAAGTCCACTGGAAGTGGAATATGGTTATGTAGTGTATTGCAAATTGTTATTTATGATATTTTGACGCTGCACACTATTTCAAACTAAATGTCCTGAACTGGTTAATGTTGGAAGTTAAATGTCGATTCCATTCTTCCTTCCTGCTTCATTATTTCCTGTTTACCATTCTCTGTAGACTTGTATTTAAATATACTTCACATCTTTCTAAAAAAGAAAATATAATCTATGATGGTTAATTTTATGTATCAGCTTCACTGAGCTACAAGATGCCTAGATATTTGATAGAACATTTTTTGGGGTGTGTCTGTGAGGATGATTCTGGTTGAGAGTAACATTTGGATTGGTAGATTGGATAAATCAGATTGCCCACTCTGGAATAGAACAAAAAGGCTGTTGGAGTGAATTTACTCTCTCTGGCTGACTGTCTTTCAGCTGGCACCAACCAATCTTCACCTGCCTTTGGATTTAGGCTCATACTGGAAATTACACCATTCACTCTCCTGGTTCTTAGGCCTTCAGATTCTGACTGGAACTATATCATTGTTTTTTTGAGTTTCCAGCTTTCCAACTGCAATTCCTGGGACTTCTCGGCCTTCAAACCACATGAGCCAACTCTTTTTAATAATATATATGTTATCAATATATTATATATCTAAAATATGTAAAATATATCATGTATATATGTAAATATATAATATATAATAATATGTTATATACAATTTATTATATAATATATAATTTAATATATATATGTTTTTCTCCTATTAGCTCTGTTTCTCTTGAGAACCTAGACTAATACATAATCATGGCCTTCCTAAGCAGTTTAGTCAGAGTACAATTGGGTAAACCTAAATCCAAATCCTTCCTTCTCCCCTTGTCTAAAAGATCCAAAAGACCCATGAATCTTTTATCTCCAGGTTTCCCTCAGTATAAAACAGTCAAAGGTCAAGTAAAGGGTTAAAGACATACAACATCCTCATGGGCAGTCCTGATCCCTCATCTATACTTCAAATGATCCCCTGGAACGTTGCTGTTAACATTTGGAGTGTACCCAACTGATTATATTTTCAGCCTTTACTTTCCTCTTTCTAAATTTATTGTTTAACATGGATATATAAACATCTATAGAAGATATGAAATGGTAATATAGAGGTGATCTTCATTACCTATGGATTTTATAAATGCAAATTTGCCTACTTACTAAAATTTATTTATAACCCAAAATTGAAATACTCGAGGCACTTTCTCGGTCATTTGCAGAAAATGTACAGAAATGCAGAGTGGCCAATAGCTTGAGTCATGCAATGCACAGACCCTCTGCCTTCTTGTTTCTGCTCTTTTATTATAAACAAGTGTTCTTTTGTGATCTATTTAGTGCATTTTTTTTGTATTTTTATGCTTTTCTTTGATTCTACTGTATAAAATGCCCCCCAAGCATAGTTCTGAAGTTCTCTCTAGTGTCTCTAAGTGCAAGAAAGCTGTGATGTGCCATATGGGGAATGTGAGTGCGTTTACCTAAGTTTCATTCAGGCATGGGTTATAGTGCTGCTGGCCATGAGTTCAATGTTACTCAATAATACATATTAAATAAGTGTTTTAAACAGAAACACATGAAACAACATTATGTATTGATTGGTTGATGAAAATGTTGTGACCAGAGGCTAATAGGAACCTAACTGTGTATTTCCCCTAAAAGCAATCGTTCACAGTTCATGAATTCAGTGTTCATGGCAACTGTATAGAACATGATTACCGTGAATAATGAGAATTCACTATATGTGGTCAAGAATAATAAGAAAAAATAGTTAATTTTCTCCCAGATTCTCATCACAGTCCTTAGGCTTGTTATCTTGGATTTAACTTCTAGGCTACAGTTTCTCCATTTCTTTAATAAAAATGATAATTCCTTGAACTATTGTCTGAAGACTATTGTCTTAAAGATTAAATGAAGTAATATGTGTAAGATTGCTTTGTAAACGGAAATGCTAAAACAGGAGCAGTAAGCACAATTTATTTAAGAAGTGGAAACCATGCTAGGGATTTCATAATTGCTACTGTTCACAAATGTTTAATAACACAATAATTCTTTCTTGATTTAATAAGACCAGAAATTGCATTGTTCAGCCTTTAAAACAGTTTACATCTGAAATTCAGATTTCATTTTAACTAGAAGCATTGTCTCTTCTCTATGTTTTTCAACTTGTTAAAATATATTACATTGTACAGGAGTAAAACTGATTATTAAAGAATACTGTGGGCTTTCATGTATTTGTATCTTTTGTTTTCTCTGGGCCATCTCTGCTTAATTTACTAACACATAAATCTTTCCTATTCTCAGTGCTGCAAAGCCAATTTAGCAGAGGAAGAATGAAGCTGAATTCTGTTCTGCCTCATGCATCACTAACAAAATTGCTAGGCCAGTTAAGTTTTGATTGCAGAATATTTATTTTTGGTGACAGATGTTGCTGATGTAAGAACCTAGGCGATCACAGCTTGAATTAGTCCTGTGTTGAGGTTGGGAAAAAAACTGAAATGGAAAGTTTAAACAGAAGAAAATATGCAACATCAAGATGACATTTTTAGATTTACATTTCTGATAATATTTGTGTAGTGACTAAGATGTGACTACATATACATGTAGACAGTGACTCTCAGGCAGAAGATGGATACAGCCTTTTATGAAATCACATTCTTAAAATTCTTAAAAGTGAGGTTATGGAACCTAAAAGAAGTAAATTTGCTACATTCCAAGCACTTGTTAGGCTCAAAACAGGGGCTAGAGTCGAGACTAGTGACTAGAAATCAGGTGGTATCTGAGTGGAAGGGACAGTTTTATGTGCCCCTCTGCTTAACATCTATCAAAATACTTATCACGTCATATTATAATAACTGTTTTCCTTACCTTTGTGTCCCAGTCAGCCACAGATGACCGTGAGCATGTTTGTATGTAATAGATTTTCAGTAAGTGTTGGATGAAAAAAATCTGCATAAGATATAATTCCCCATCTCTGCCCTGAAGGCCCTCACACTAGAGGGAAAGAGGCATTGGGAAGCTCGTCTCCTTGGCAAGAGCCTGCACAGTTCAATGCAGAGAGGTTTTTGTGGTCTCCAAATGAATCTGAGGAAGATGTGTCAGAGGGAGGCACTGAGAAGACCATGGCACTATTTTTATTGCTACAATCCCACCTTCTCTCTTTTAAAAATAGCGAAATGTAAAGTTGTTCAAACCCATAGAATGTACAACACTGCGAGTCAACGGTAATGTAAACTGTCGACACTGGATGATTATGATGTGTTCATATAGATCTATCAATTGTAATACATGTATTACTCTGGTGAGGATGCAAATAAGACAGGAGCCGTGCAGGTGTGTGGAGGAGAGGTCTATGGGAACTATGTGTATTTTCTGCTCCATGTTGCTGTGAACATAAAACTGCTGTAAGAAATAGAGCTTATTAAAAAAATAGCAAAAGGTTGTTGACCAAAATGGATCTTCAATTCTTAGTCTGCAGTTCTTGACATATGAAAAGGTCACTAGAAATCCTGTTTCTGATTCATTCCAAGGGTGGACTCCTTTGAAGCAAATTAGTGAAGGAGAAAACTCAGTGAGTAAGTTAGATTGATTGTTTTATCTGTTCGAACAGTACGTTAGCTTTTTATGCGCTAAAAGGAAGATTCAGTTTTAATATGAATTGCTCATTTAAATATAAATAAAATTTCAATCCTTATTTTTTGAGACATATTAGCAGAGAGCATGATATAAAATAAAATATCCAGTAAACCATACTTTAATTTTACAAGGTGTGCTTTGAATAGTCATTCATAAGTGTGCATTCCATGACTCTATGGCATGTAGCCTTGCCAATACCTTCTATTGCTTTCTCTTGGTAGAGGGCATTCACCTATTTGTTCCTGGAAATCCAAGTAAATGATTAGTGAATCATGAACAAAAAAGCATGAGTTGTTTCTCTGCCAAGGACAATTTTCTGCTGTGCATAGCATTTTTCAATAAATATTTTCCCCTTGCTGAGATATGGGACAATTTTGTTGTGAATTTTGCTTGGAAGTGAACTATTAAACATAGGGAATAAAAATACACACACACACACACACACACACACACACACACACACACACTCCTGAGTGCAGATAATAGTCACAATGATGAAACCTGACTTTCGGGTTAAACAGGCGGAGACGTGATGGCTGTCACACTCCTTGGTGATTGCTCAGACTCTAGGTCATTTCAGGCGGGCAAAATCTCTGATCTGATATAACACTTCTTACCTGATGAATGGCTAAGTCCCAAATGTCTGACAATGCCACATCCCTCTCATTTCCTTCAGAGTGTGAGAGAGGAATAATGTGTAATTTAGTAATGTGAAAAGCTGACACATAGCTGTCAGATGTCTCAGCTCAGCCTCTTTTCCACAGGAAGCACAATGTTGAGTTGGTTCTAACTTCCCCATGAGATTACTGATTTTATGTTGCTAGAGAGACTGGTGACCTCAGCTCAGTAAGGCAGACTCTTCCTGTGCAGGTAGAATGGCAACTCCTATTATCCAGGTATAATTACTCTTGGACCAAATGTTTTATACACATTTCTTGTTTCCTATTGCACAATGCTGTTGATATAAATCCAAAGTCAAGGTTCATTTCCTGGGGCCTGATTAAAAGCTAGGATTTAGATTCACAATTAATTTCAGGTTCATATGCTTTGTGGTTCCCTGATAATTTTTGTAATGTCAATACAGGTCACTGTGTACTGGAGAAAACAAATCTATTTATGAAAGGAGCTGCTGATAGCAACTATTTAATTGAGTTGAACTAAAATGGTAGGGTGTCTTGGAAACTGAGCATTGGGAAAGTGTAGTTTGCATATTTAAAAACCAATAACAAATATTGTATTACAACAATGTGTATAATTTATTTTGTTATTTTCAATATCAAAAAATCCCTGTTCACTGAACAAAATATCAGCCTTTGCTAGCTTTGTGTGCACACACATGTGTATACAGTTTATTAGCCTATTTAGCTTCTCTTGTCTATCCATTCATTTGTAAAAGCTGCTAATTCATCAACAAAGTGGATATAATCTACATACCAAATGAGTTAGAGGCAAGAAAGCAGTGGATTGCTGACATTGAGTAACTTATTAGCAATGTTTTACATAGCTTTGTTCTTCAGTGGATTGTATAGGTTCATTCTTTATTGTATTGACACTTGAGAAAGAAATTAAGAAATGAATGATTGTTAAATATTTGGTATACACAGCAACATCAAGATGGGGGTGGGTATTTAAAAAGTAACTCAAATCAGTGCCAGGTAGTTGAGGTGCAAGCTTCTCTATCATCTGGTTGGTATCAGAAGAGAAATGTCAAACATTTGGCATTTCTTTTTTGGGTTTCCATTCCAGCTTCTCTCCCTCTCTCTGAGAGTGAATTTAACTAGAAGTACTTGCTTTAGTTAACTGGAAATGCAAGAAATCCAGAAATAAATATTTTTATTTATTTTATTTATTTTTTAAGACTTTAATTATTTATTTGACAGAGAGAGTGCACGAGTAGGCAGAGAGGTAAACAGAGGTAGAGGGAGACGCAGGCTCCCCACCAAGCAGAGAGCCTGACATGGGGCTCAACCCCAGGACCCTAGGATCATGACCTGAGTGGAAGTCAGAGGCTTAATTGACTGAGCCACCCAGGCGCCCCATGAGAAATAAATATTTTTAAACTGGTATCCAGATGTAGAAAATATAGAAGTAATTATGAACCCCTGTAGGGAAAATATAATTAAAAACAAAACCTCTTCCTCATCCGGAAAAACTCCACAAAGGTAGAAGAAAAAGAAAACAATTTAATTATGGACGAAGTATTAAGCCAGACTGGGATGTGCAGGGAAGGCAATCTGCAAAAAGGTTATAGACAGAAAGAAATTTCACCTTTTTATATAGCCAAGCAGATACAATCCATTGCATATGTATTATCAAGATAAACAATACCTAGTCCTCAAGTGAAAGGACTTGACAGTACCATTTGTCATACATGGTTCATCCTCGATTCACCTTGTAATTGGGGTGACCATCTGTGTTAGCTAATTGGCTTTATTCAAATGAAAAATAAATCTCTCCTATCTTTACAACAAAGGGAATTTTTGGAGCTTGGATCACAGTGCCCACTAAGTTAGGCTTCTACATCCACAGTAACTGGGGAAGACTGTCTCTCTTGATTTTAACATTTCAAAGAGATAGTTTCCAGCTCCTTGAGAAATGCATTCCTGGTTCTTAATGCTGGCAGGAGTCTTATTTAGCTTTTAAAGAGATTTATATATATTTCAAAAAGACACAGGAAGAAATTACAGGTTTTCTAAGGTAGGTGGGAAATCGGGGCGGGGGGTGGTGGAGATGAACCATGAGAGACGATGGACTCTGAAAAACAAACTGAAGGTTCTAGAGGGGAGGGGGTTGGGGGGGATGGGTTAGCCTGGTGATGGGTATTAAAGAAGGCACGTACTGCATGGAGCACTGGGTGTTATATGCAAACAATGAATCATGGAACACTACATCAAAAACTAATGATGTAATGTATGGTGATTAACATAACATAATAAAAAATGTGTCATAAAAAAAGTGGGGGAGGAGACAGTCTCTTCCTTTATTTGTTACGAGGCACTCATTGAAAGGTACTATAGGGGAAGAAAACTTTTCTATTCCTCCCTTCTAGGTTCTTTGGCTTGCCTAATAATTAAACTGACATAAAACAGATTAACAGGAGAAAAACAAATGTAATTTTGTATGTATAAGAGCCCCAAAAATATAAGGCTCAAAGAAGTGACCAAAGCAGGCAGCTTTTTAACTTTTTGACAAGAAAACAATAAATTTGTGAGGAACTGACAAGACAAAGGGGTTTGGACTTGGGGCAGTAAATTAGTGAAGAAGTAACAAGGTTTGTTTATAGAGACTTCTCAACCCTAAATTCTCTGTCTCTGGTTATGAGAATGTCTTCTATTCTCCTAGTATAGGGAGTGTGCCTTTCGTATGGGAGATTTATTTAATGCCTTGCAGGCATAGTGCAAAGGAAGGTTAAAGAGTCTTTACTCTGGCTGTTCCTTGGGTTACTTTAATTCATTAAATAATCAAATTGCCAAGTGGCACACTCTGGGGTGGCATGCTCTATGCCCCTCAGTACGGATCAAATGTCCAGTGTATAATATACATAGCTCTAATTGTTTTAAGTCTTGAGGACAAACCCATCCTTTGGGCATTTCTTTTCTTTTTTTTTTTTTTTGCATTGCATCTAAATCAATAGTCATACTATTGAAATAATCAATTACATCTTTATGCAGTCACCTTTGTTTATCTATACTGGAATTAGAGAGAACTTGTCATTCTAAACTTAATGGAGTAATAGACTGTCTTTTGCAGTCACTATTTGTAAATGCCAGATTTCTGTTAATTGAATGTTTTTATTTTTCTATATCATCTTTCCAGTCAAACTAAGTAGCAACATATTTTTGCTTGAAACTCAGGACTTGGGTACCTGGATGCATATTAATTACTTTTACTTTGTTATTGTCAAAAGTTATTAATGAATGTGGTCTCAATTTTACCCTGTCATTAACAATTAGATTGGACTTTTAAATCCAGATCCCATTTATAGTGGGAGTGTGATTTATACCTGATTGGAATGAGACTGTGGGGAACCATTACTGGGTGTACATAAAGAAAGAGAAATGCAATAAATAACTTGTTTGTTTTCTAGTAAAATGTGATTCTTTAAGTAATTGAAATAACCATACTTAATTGATGTGTCACCTTGAAGAAACTATTAATCTGTATGAATTCCAGGTTTATTATCTGTAAAATGGGAATCATAATTCCTGTATTGTAAGATTATAATGATAAATTGAGATAATGTATATAGGGGCTAAGAACAGATTCTGGCACAAGATGAATGGTGACTAAAGAGGATACCAGCTTCTTATGACTTTGAGCCTTTCCATCAACTCCAGGCCATGCTCTATCAATTTTCCCTCCTTTTGCTCATATCAACATGTTTCCCAGTGGTATCTTTCCTTTAGTCTTCATGTATATTTACATAGCTTCTGTCAAAAACCAATTATACATGCATATATCGATATAGATAGATATAGCTATATAGCAACTTAACCTGATCTATTTTTAAAAAATCAACATTAATAAAGTATGATTTTTGCATAATAAAATGTACTCATTTTAAGCAAAGCTTAGTTTTGGTGAAAAACATATATGTATATGTATACACACATATATACACAAACATATATGCATATATACACATATCTATATACACACATTACATATACATATACACACGCATACATATATACATATAAATATAGATATATATACACACACCAACACATTTAAGACTTACCGCAATAATTCTCTCATGCCTATCTTCAGTCAATACCCATCTCAACTCCTGCCAGAGGAAACACCAGATATCTCCTTTCTGTATTTGTAGATTAGTCCTGTATTTTTAAGATTTCATATATATATATTTATCATATAAATGAAATCACATAATATATACTGTTCTGTGTCGGCCATCTTTTTTAGTATAACAGTTTTGAGATTTATTCATGCTGTTGTGTGTATGGTCCCTTTTATTACTGAGTACTATTCCGTTATATTGTTATATCATAACTTGTTTATCCATTCACTTGTCATTGGATACTTGGGTGTATGTGGATGTTTTCAGGTTGGGCCGTTATAAACAAAGCTGCTATAAATATGATACAAGTGTTTATGTGGATTTATGTTTTATTTCTCTTGGGTAAAAATTTAGGAGTAGATTGTTAGATCATAAGATTATATATGCTTAACTTATAAGAAACTGTCAAAATGTTTCCCAAAGTTGTAACATTTATGTTCCCATGAGTGTATGAAAGTTCTGGTTTCTTCACCATCACTTGGTATTGTCAATCTTGTAAATTTCTGTCCTTCTAATTGATGTGGACTAAAAATACATTGTGGTTTTAATTCCCCTCCCCCCTTTTCCAGTTTTTCTGAGACTTGGAATTTGTTGCTTTATTTTTTTCTGGGGAATAAACCACTCATCTCTCACCTAGTTTGGATATTAGTTGTCTCTGGAGGATGAGAGAGGGGATCTGGACAACCTAACTTCTTTTATAAACTTTGAACTGTGGCTGCCCCCATTCATCCTGCCTCTCTGTGGTTTCTGTGCCTCAAATTCTGGGCCTCTTAGAGAGATTTCTGCAGCCCAGACAGCTGCTTCATCTGGCCATTCTCCTCAACATGTGCTTAGGTCACAGCTTTCTCTGTGCTATCTGTTACCCCTCATCCATCTGCTTTCTGTTGTCCAAAACTTTGTTGACAACTCTCTGCTGTGGCCATCTTCTCTCTAGGTCCCTTTGTTCTTCTGGGTTTGTTAATTTAAAACATTTTTTTCTTTAATTTATTTAGATGAAGCAGAAAAAAGGCGCATTCAGTTCTTCTCCACATTTATAGTCTCTTCACTTTTCACCTTTCTTACTTCTTTCTTCACTATTCCACACAGAAGTTGTCAATGACAATGCTAATAATCTCTTTAAGCTTAATTTTGGTTGATTCAATCTGTCTCGACCAAATCTCTCTTCCTTCACCAAAACTCCTTTTGTCCTTCACATCTGCCTCCCAACTCTGTGTGCTTTCCTCAAACTTCTCTTTCTTTCCATTTTTGTCTTACTGGCTGGTTCCCCTTTCTCCAACCCTTAAATTATACAAACAGGCCTGTATTGGGGACACGTCAGCCTATTTTTATTTCCAGTGGCTCTATGATACAAGTTATTTCAGTAAAACTCTAGTGGCATCACCGCTCTTCAATAGCAGCCTAATTCTCTAAGGGAAGAGAGTTATTGCTCTATATGCATTGTTGCCCGAGCTCTGCAAGACAAAACGTGGAAGGGAGCTTCATGATAATTCTCTCTAAGGTTCTCTGGTTTCTTTGATTCCAAGAAACTGTCTCATATATATAATGTGTTGACAGTGAAAAAATTGACCATTTCAAGCAAGATCTAAACCTGGGGGAAAACAAGGCAAAATGAGTCTTTTTTCATTTCCTTTCAGAACAGCACAATTTTAAAACTCTCCTGAGCTAGAGAGAGAAGATCCAGGTCATGAAAATCTCACAAGATTCTGCTCAATTTTGCTATGAACCTAAAACTGCTCTAAAAAATAAAGAATCTCACAAGAATGGTACTGTAACTGGAAAATATGCTCTAGGGAATAATGAATCAATTAAATTCTCAGTCAACTTTAAAAATGTCTAGTGTGACGTAGAAAAAATTGATAATTGTCTTAAAATTCATTTTCTGAATTCTCTTTAGCAAACTGGGAGAGTTAGGTGGATATCAAACAAATCTTCAGTTTAGGATCTGGACTGCTCTGCAATGTATTTGTTTGATTTGCTAATTTCAGAGAAATTATTATTATTATCATTATTTTAATTTTTAACTAAAACCAGTCCCTCTTTATTGGTGTGCTATTAAGACGTTGAATCCTAAGATGCTACTTAATTTGTAATTGTAGTAAGCTTTTCTGACAGATACTAAGTGTAAAATGCACTTGCTATTTAACATTTATTACCATAGATGTCAAATAACCAAGTCATATGAAGCTACCCTGTACTTAGGAAGAACAAATTGTTCTACAGAAAATGAAGGGAGCTTAGAATGCTTGACAAACTGGAGATGGTATGTGGAAGCTTTCACCTTTAGGTTACTGATGTGAATCTTAGCTAGTGGTGTGTAAAGCTTATTAGAAACCAAATGATGGTCTCTGACTTATGTTCTTTCTAAAAGGAGGGTTTAAAAAAACTATACTATGATTATTTTATTTATTTTTTTTTAAAGATTTTATTTATTTATTCATGAGAGAGTGAGAGAGAGAGAGAGGCAGAGGGAGAAGCAGGCTCCCAAGGCGCAGGGAGCCTGATGCGGGACTCGATCCCAGGGCCCTGGGATCATGACCTGAACCGAAGGCAGATGTTTAACCATCTGAGCCACCCAGGCGCCCCTATACTATGATTATTTTAATAATAACATACCAAACTTAGCATGAAAGCTCTGGTTATGAGAATTTGCAGTAATGTTGTTTTCTATAGGATATAGGAGTACTCCCATTTTTATGTAGCTGCATTTCTATGTAAAGCATTCTTTTCTATAAAATATGGAACTTCATAATTAAAGAGAATAACTTTATACTTTGTCTAGCAGAATTAGTTTTCTTGATCAGGGATCACTTCCTGTGAGGATTTCTCTCTATGTTGTGGTTTTGCCACTTCTTAACACCTGCAGGGAGATTAAGAATGATGTCACATTTAAAGAAAATGATCTCATTTCATCTATAAAATATTCTCTTGTACCTATGTATATATTTTTTGACATATGAATAAATGAAGTGTTTTACATAAATTCATCTTTCAGTTAACTCTTCATAAATATTCCTGTTTTCCCAAGCACAGTATATCACGCATAGCTGCATTGGAAAACTGTATTTTATTATTTATTTAATTTTTATAACAAATGAACCTGAGCATAGTGAATAGTAATGATGAATAAGCATTTGTTGGGATAGAAATCCCCATTGATTAGAACGTGTCTAGAAATAGTGTCGGATAGATTGAAGCTCAATCTTGTTAGAATACCTATTATCTAAAGGTAAACCATGGGTAGAGGCGGTGTGGTGTGGGGAAAAGGAGAGGAAGTGAAAATCCTGCCCACACTTCACTTCTCATTTCCATCTTGCATCTACTTCACATCCACCTTGTTTATTAGCCTCTATTTCAGTTTCTTATCCCCCCCCTTTTTTTTTTTAAAAGATTTTATTCTTTATTTGTCAGAGAGAGAGTGAGATCCCAAGCAGGGGGAAGCTGCAGAGGGAGAGGGAGAAGCAGATTCCTCGCTGAGCGAGGAGCCCAATGCGGGGCTCGATCCCAGGACGCTGGGATCATGACCTGAGCGGAAGGCAGATGCTTAACTGACTGAGCCACCCAGGAGTCCCATTATCGCCTTCTTAAGATAATCTGTCTCGTCCTTACACTTAAGTATCCTCTCTAAAACTCTTCTAATTGGGCCTCCTGTCCCAAGACACAGGAGCTGCTAACACCTGTTCCCTTGGCCTTACTGGCCAACTAAAGCTATTAAATATGCTCAATGAACCCACCCCGGGCCTTCTTTAATATTTCTCTCTCTCTCTCTCTTTTTCTGGTTCTTTCAGCTTCTTTCTGTAGTATTTGGCAGTTTTACTACTTCACTTTTAATCTGTAATATCCCACAGTTTTATACTTTCCTACTTCTCTACTTCATTAAGGACTCGTTTTTGATCAACTTAGGATCCCCCCCACATACCCTTTAAATGTAGGTGTTGAAATAGATACTGTTCTTCATCCTCTTTCTTTTTACTCCTTTTTAAAATTTTTTAAATTTATTTGTCAGAGAGAGGGAGCATAAGAAGGGGGAACGGCAGGCAGAGGGAGAAGCAGGCACCCTGCTGAACAAGGAGCTCCATGTGGGCTCGATCCCAGAATCCTGGATCATGACCTGAGCCGAGGACAGATGCTCAAACGACTGAGCCACCCAGGTGCCCCTAAGTAAAAAGTTTCTGAAAGCCAACACTACATTAAGTACTGTGTTATAAGAAACAGAAGATATGGTCCTGCCTGCAATGAGTCACAATCCAGTGAGGAAGACAGACAAGACATTAAAACATTAAAATATAGTGCAATTCTGTGCCATCTAGAAGAGGAGGTATATTTAGGTATGGGAATCCAGGAGGAGGCTTTATCCCTTCTGTTTCCAGTGGATTCTATTAAAGGTGACACCTAGTGATACTATGATTTATAGTAAGAAATATATCCTGGGTCTTCCTCCTGTTTCTGACACCAAGCTCCGAAAATCCTTAGCATTTCTTGTGATGACAGCCAAAAAGGTGTATTGATATGTTAATGAGGTGACTTTTGGAAAGCTCCTAAGTTTAGAGGCTGGTTGCCAGTGAAGCCAACCATGTGACTGGAGGGTTGGAACTTTTAGTCCCACCCCCTTGACTTCTGGGGAGGAGAGAAAGCCTGGAGCTTGAGTTCAATCACCATTGGCCAATGAGTTAGTCAGTCATTTCTATGTAATGAAGCCTTTATATAAACCCAAAAGGAGGAGTTTGGAAGAGCTTCTGAGTTGGTTAGCTCATGGAGATTTGGTGAGAGTGGCCATGCTCAGAGTGAGCACTGAAGCTCTGTGCTCCTTCCCACGTACCTTGCCCAAGCATCTCTTTCATCTGGCTGTTTCCAAGTTATCTCCTCCTAGTAATCGAGTAAGTGAAATGTTTCTTGGAGTTCTGTGAGCTGCTCTAGCAAATTAATTGAACCAGAGGAGGGGGTCCTGGGAATCTCTGATCGATAGCTGGTACTTCCCATTGGCATCTGAAGTGCAGGGGGTGGGGCGGGGTGAGGAACAGTCTTATAGAACTAAGCCTTTAACCTGTGGATCTGATGCCATCTCAGGGTAGAAAGTGTCAGAATTTAGTCAAATTATTGGATACCCAGGGACACCTCCTACCACCACAAATAGAATTTAAAGTAGAATCCTAATTGAGTGATCCTAAGCTTCAGTTGGTACTAGAATTCTTTTACACCTGAAACTGGTTTCGAATGCCTGAGGAAGAGTTACCAGGTGGAAACAGAGTCGGGGTGGAACGAGGGGAATGTTCTAGGCAGAGGAAACAGTTTCTGCACAGGCTCTGTGGGCTTGTGAAAAAGTATGATATCTGTTGAACTATAGTGGATTAATGATTGGAACCTAGGATAAGTCTGGGGAAGAAAAGAAAAATGGGAGTAGAGTTAGAAAGAAGCAAGTTTGTAAAAATCCCTGTATGACATCCTAAAATTTATGTGCTGGGTTGTAACTGTTGCCCCTTGACCTTGATCTGAGGAACAGTTTTTTCTTTTTTGTGAAAACACACTCGCCAATTTAATAAGGAAAGTCCCACTAAATAAATGGAATTTGCTGAACATAGTGCTTCTCTGGAGGCCGATTTCATGAAATTGCTGAGTTCTAATAACACCCCGTCATTACTAATTTAATTCTTTTGATCCACCATCCCTCCAACACATACATGTTCAGGATAAAAAAGGTAGCAATAATATTTCACATACCATTTGAACCACTTTGTGGAATCAAATTTATATAAACAAAAGTAAAAGGATTTAAATGTATATGCAGAGGAATGATGAATGTCCTGTTGAGAATACCAGCAAAAAAGAAACCTAGAAACTCTGTATGTCTATCAATAGAAGCATGCTCGAATAAATGTGATGCATCTTTTTTATGGTCTATTATA
The DNA here is from genome assembly GCF_003265705.2 of Callorhinus ursinus. Lineage (NCBI taxonomy): Eukaryota > Metazoa > Chordata > Mammalia > Carnivora > Otariidae > Callorhinus > Callorhinus ursinus. The sequence goes on along the minus strand of NW_027397066.1, from coordinate 97,660,631 downwards.
CAACTGTTAAAAAGAAATCCTATATTAGATCTACTGATTTAGGGGATTACTGTGGTATTTCATTATATAAGAGAGAACGGGCTAGTGATCGCCTTGCTATTATGCTGCCTCCCTTCCTCAAGTTTTGGGGTGACACCCTGATTCAGGAACGATGTGAACTGTATTTCCATTCTTGTTTTGGTTGATATTTTCTTTTTTCCCCATGTCGGATCTCATTTCTGTTTGAATGATGGCCTTCTCCACATCGGTAACTTGTACTGGTAACATATTGTTTCTTACTGATGTTAAGATTGTGAAACTAATTTCAAGAAGAGCATGGTTTCTTCACTTTTAATTTCTCTGCATTCATTTAGTTTTTAAAGTTCGCTATTTTTCCCCCTTTGATCTCATCAAATTTCAACTACCACACTCCTATTTCTCTAGATGATATATTATTTACATCTGCACAGATCCACATAATGCTAAAACCCTGGAGGTGTGATTATCCTGAAGCACAAATTGACATTTGCATCAGCTGTCTGCAAGAGTGGTGGAAAAATGCTTTTTTAGTGTTGCTGCCCTGGAAGGAGCTTAATAAATTTTCCTATATATAGATGGAGAAGAATAATTTCTGACTTCACCACCACCTGTAAGATTTTCCTGTTATTCAGAGGCCTTTCCTTTTGACTGTCTTCACTTTTTCATTACCATATGTTCCAGAATGAGAAATTAAAATTATTTGACTTTGTGTTTTTGCTGTTTGCATCTTTAAGTGGGCAGCATTAAATATTTTAGGGAAATTGTTCAAATTAAGTAGCAATTAAAAGAACCTGTTTTCTAAAATTGTGCATAGTATTAACGATCTTTTATTTATTTATTTTTAAATTTTTTAAATTTTATTTTATTATGTTATGTTAGTCTCCATACAATACATCATTAATTTTGATGTAGTGTTCCATAATTCATTGTTTGCGTATAACATCCAGTGCTCCATTCAGTATGTGCCTCCTTAATACCCATCACCAGCCTATCTTTTAGATGTTATTATCCAAATTTTTCTTTCCCTTAAACTTTCCTACAGAATGTTGTATATGTGGCCTTGAACCTGTAAGCATTTAGATAGGAAAATGTCTTTAAGTCACAACATTCAGACTGTGGCTCTGCCAGACCTCTGGACTTCTTCATCCTGCTTCCCCCTCACACTTTTGGTCATATTATAGCTCTTGTCACCTCACCATACACTGAATAAGACCACAGGAAAGAACTCCAACTCAGATGCCTTTAAAAAGTAGGTTAATGGTGTAAGAAAGGTTGAAATAATGTGCTAAAATATTTTAGAGTGTCTGCAATTTTAAATCACTCATGTTTCTACTCTTCTCTCCCCTTCCTTCTGCATGACTTAATCAATTCAGTTAATTATGTTCTCCATTTTTTAATTTTTTTTCCTCAGAGGACTGATTTCCTTATAGCCTTGGACCTGTTGATCTGCTGTAATGTGCATGGTCTTAAATAGCCATTTCTGAGAAATCTGTAGCCAGACAAATCTTTGTTTTTTTTTTTCTATGCTCTATTTAATGAAAATTATGAAGAGGCTTGCAGTAGCACTATCATTTGAGATTTTATTATTGTTACAAAGTGTTTGAGTACCATTTTTTTTTCATATGGTCATTGATAATTGGGGTTTTAGCTATTTTATAATGAGAATAGAAGTCTTCAAAAACAGACATCTTTGAGTCTAATTAATTACATCATGATGTAACTATTGGTAATGGGTGATTCGTTTTTTCAGTTTAATTTAAAATCTAGAGCTTTTCTTTGTTTCCCCAAATAATTTTACTTATAGTCTAAACATAATAAGAAGCAGAACATGGATTAATTGTGAAGAAAACTGTGTCTCATTCTCATCACTCTTTATATTACAATGCTAAGTACAGGGAGGGCAAACCCAAAAGCTCTCATCCCAAGTTAGCTTACTTGGGCACCAGAGATTTCTCTCCTCATTCAGCTTTTCTTTCAGGAAGCAATGCGTGATTGAAATTGTAAACAGTGGAACATGGGTCCCTCTAAGGATCAAAATGAAATCAGTTAAATAGAGTGTTTATGGGATCTGTTAATATGTATTAAGCATTTTATATGAATCAAGTTCTCATCATGGTAGAGGAAACAGATGCATAAAGAGAATTATTATGCCATGTAGTACATGCCATGATAGAGGAGTTGGTTCAGAGTGATAGGGAAGCACAAAATCAGCACACAAATCCTAGGAAAATTAATAAAGTCCTCTTGGAGAAGACAGTCTGATTTGTCTTTAAAATTGGTGAGGGGGCGCCTGGGTGGCTCAATTGGTGAAGCATCTAACTCTTGGTTTCAGCTCAGGTCATGATCTCAGGGTCTTGAGGTCAAGCCCCAGTAATATTTGGTCAGATTCCGTGCTCAGTGGGGAGACTGGTGGAGATTCCGCTCCCTTTCTGTCTCCCTCTGCCCCTCCCCCCAGCTTGTGCACTTTCTCCCTCTCTAATAAATAAAAAAAAAAAATCTTAAAAAAATAGTTAGAAATTAGCCAGATGCAAAGTTCGAGGAAGGCAGAGGGAATACACCAGCAAGGAATGGAGGCTAAAATAATAATAAAAAAAGAAGAATTCCAACATTTATTTAATGTTTATCATACTTCAGGTACTATTTTAAGTGATGCATTAAACCATTTCATCTTCCCAACAAATATATGAAGCAGCTATTACTATTCTAATTCTATGTGTGAAAAAGCTGAAGCACTGAATGTTTAAGTAAATTACCCAAAGTTACACAGCCAGTAAGTGACACAGCCATATTGTTTGACTCCAGAATCCATATTTTAAGCACCGTACTATATAGCATCTTGCTATAGTTTACTGATGGTTGTAGTGAATTATAAGTGAGTAAAAATTACTGGATAACAATCCTAATTTTGGAAATGAGAAGACACAGCTGGAGAGACTGATGGGTGGTAGGTATTGACTATATGTCTTGTTCAGAAGATTAGGGCTTTTCAACTATCTTCGGTGAGGGGCCGGTTAAGATTTCCAGTATGATGTGGACTGATATGTTTACAAAATATAAAACCACATGCATGGGTATCAAGGCAATCTTAAATTACTTTAAAGATTCTAAATGCTTACTCTCAATTTCTGTATTTCCCTAATCATGAATTGGTAGCAAGCAATTGGTGGAACACCATTTTGATTATCATTGGTGTATATGTTTTACTTTATACTTTGTGGTGGAATTAAAATATTCTCTAACCGTTCAGATGGTCAGGTTAGCATTTTATTTTATTTTATTTAAATCTTTTTTTATAAGGTATTTTTATTTTTTAAAAAAGATTTTATTTGTCCTAGAGAGAGAGAGTACAAGCGGGGGGGGGGGCGGAGAAGCAGGCTCCCCGCTGAGCAAGGCCCCTGATGTGGGACTCAATCCCAGGACCCTGGGATCATGATCCTAGCTGAAAGCAGACGCTTAATCGACTGAGCCACCCAGGCATCCCAGGTTAGCATTTTAGATATTTGTGTCTCTGTGGAGAATGGATTTGAGGCTGGCAAGACTGATTACAATGAGCTCAATTATGTATCAGTGACAGTAGGCTAGGCAAGAGATTACTAGAACCTAGACTAAGACTGTGGATACAACAATGAAAAGTGAGATGGATGGTTTTGAGAAACACTTAGGAAATACAACTGACTTGGCCCCATGAACATGATTCTCCCATCCACGGCTCCACTAAAATAGCTCTCTGTGATTGTTTGCTCTGTTTTCCTCCTAAATTTAATTTTTTAAGATATCTATCTCAGAAGTTGCCATCTACGTACTTCTTAAATCAAAAACTTTTTTTTTTTGCTTCAAAATATATTAGGCATTTTGTTGAAGTGAGGCCCCTTTTAGAGCCTGGTTTCACATAGTAGCAAGACTGGCTGGGCTGAAGAAGGTAGGATGCCTGTAGGGCTGAAAGAAAGTGAGGGGTCATTCTTTCATTGAACTGGTATCTTGTACAGAAACATGGGGGCAATGCTAAGAGTTAGTGGCTTGAAGAATGAGTTTTTAGGGGAAAGGTCAGGTCCCCCAAGAAGCTGAGGCTAGGATTCTTTAAGCAGTTCAAGAAATGAGCAATGTGTCTGTGTGAGCAGAGGGCCAGCAAGCAATGTAGAAACCTGCTTCTACACAAGCAATGTAGAAACCTTCCCAATGGTATTGGGAAGAGGTTCAGGGTGGTGGATGGTCTGTAGCAGGGACATAGGGGATGGGTGTTGACACCCAGTTAGAAAGTCAGTGTTTGAGGCTTGGGCCTTGAGATTCTAAGCCAGGACTTATTTATAGTAGAAAAGGCTAGGAACTCATTCTTGTGGACTTGAGTTTGAGTTCAAGGGAATGATAATTTTTAGAACGTGCCTAGCACTTCAACAAATGTTGTACATATATAATCTTCATTCATTCTCACAGCAAAACTGTCATGTGGGTAATACCCTTATTTTGAGAAAATGGAGAGTAAGACATGTTATGAAATGTGCCTAAATGTGTATATTTATGAGTTGGTAAAACTTGCTGTTTTGAACTCCTATGCTTGCTTTTTTTTCAGGACACCATGGTCCTTCCAGCTATAATTGTCCTTAGTGTCAAGGTGGTGAGCCATTGACCTTAAGGTTTCCTTACATGCTAAGAGTACAGAGGTCGGTGTACATGATTAGGGAAGACATTCTTTGGACTTCATAAATCTCCAGAAATTTTCACTACAGTTCTCTTCCTAATGGAGAAATTCCACGGGAAATTATTAGAAATTCAGAAGTTTTATTCTCTTAACAAATCTTTATTGATTTTCTGTGTGTCAAAACCTTAAGATAAATTAGTAAATGAAACACAAAATTCCACAATTCTAGTGAAGAAAAGATGGATAATAAAGTAATGCTTAAATGCTATAGTATGAGGTAAGAAGTTAATATAAAAATCAGGGTGTGAAGCATCAGAATTGTAATTTTTAAAGAGGGTTCTCATGGTAAGCATCCTTGAGCAGTCGACAGTGAGTAATAAAAAAAAAAGAAAGTCATCCCTATATTCAAAGACTATCTGCTACTCCCATAAAACTGTGTTCATTGTCTTATTGCATTGTTTTAAGAAGGCCAAATGTTTGGGGATTTTTCTTTCAGCCAGTGCTACCTCTGCCTATTCTAGCCTTGTCCAGCATTAGTACTAACGACCAGACCTGTAGAGTCCCAGCCCTGCTGTTGGGGTTGAATTGATGGGACAAGATCACGTAATCTTTTGGGAACTCTTTCCCACTGGTGAGTCAGTTCTGAAAATCACAAGTACTTAACTGGCCAAAATGAAATTTTAGGAGATTATGTGAGTATTATGCTATATTCTTCCTAATTAAATCCACCCTGCTTGGCCTGGCCACATGATTTGGCTTCTATTCAATGCCCTTAGGGATGGATTTACCAGATTTCTATTCTGTCACCCATATGATGCAAAGAACCACACGAGCTGAGAAGCACCTGTCACTATTTATAACCATGTTCTTCCTTTGGTATTTGCTTGATTTCTTTAAGAGTAAACAAACATTTGTGAATTCATTGTTGTATACAGACTTGGAAAGATTTTTTTTCCCCCTTTTACTATAATGTTGTCAGCTGTATTTATGAATTCTGATGACCTTGGAGAGTATATTTTTCCCCTTTGGCACCCATCAGGAATAGACTCCAAGAAAATATCGTGTTCATGTGGGACAGTTTGAATGTAACCAAACAGACAGATGTTTCAAAAATATGCTTTTCTTAATCAAATATGGTCTGTGATGCACAGAATATCACAGGGCTTGATAAAAGCCCAAACTACAGAAGCCTCATTGAGCTGAAATACAAGTGTGCCATGGCTTGTTAACAGAGCTTAACAGCTTGTATACTCTTTCACCCTGTTATATGCCTAATAGAGTAATAAAAATGTATGAGGGATAAAAAACGTTCTGATTTGTGAAACACAAAATCTCTGCTGTGAATTAGAACAGTTTTTGGAGCTACTACATTTTTATATGTAATTTAAAGTGCAACTAACTAGCAATTTGTAGAGAGCTAATGTACATGCATGCAAGTTTTATTTAAATATGTGTGTCTATTTACCTTTCACTGTCATTAATATATATGCACACATTTTTAAAATCAAGGATAAGGTTTTGTTTCTAAATTAATTTTTCAGTAAAATGACTTTTATTAATAGGTCTCTAAACACACACACACACACACACACACACACACACACACACTAAAAAAAAAAAACCCCAAAACATTTAAAGACTTTTAAATAAATTAAATCTTTTGTTAACATGCCTCGTTATTTAGCCAGTGCTTGTGAGAATGAAGTGATGTGTATTATTAAGGATGAAAACACTTTCCAGATGTTGGCACTATTATCAAACTCTTAAAAATAAATGCAGCTCATAAAAATTTGTATCATGATCTTTGAGTAGTTCTTGCATTTCCACAAATGTTTCCCCTGCATTAAGTCTGTCAAAATAATAAAGAACAGAAAGTTACTGCTTAATTTTTTTTCCTAAAGTGGGATGGATGGATTTTGAGGCTGATTAACTTCCTGCTGTGAAGTGATCCATTATAACTATACAGGTCAAAATTGATTTTTGTAATCATTGAAGAGTTACAAATAAAATAGTAGATGAATATCCATGAAACAAAATACCTTTCCCTCCCTTGTTTTCCTTTTATTTCTTGTATTCACAAACCTAGGAAAAACCTTAATAGGTAATTCATATTTTTTCCAAATTACACTTTTATAATTATTATTGTAATCACACAATGTGTATAATAATCTTTTTTTCTAAATAACAGGGTTTTTAGAAATTATTACAGTTAGTTCAAGATTATGTATTCTGATCTTGAAAGAATCTGAGATCTATGTTAAAAATATACTTTTTAGTGGGGTGCTTGGCAGTCTCAATCAGTGGAGCATGCGACTCTTGATCTAAGAGTTACTAAGTTTGAGCCCCACATTGGGTGTAGAGATTACTTAAAAATAAAATCATAAATATATATATGATGTTTTGGAGACTTTCATTTCCCTAACTACTTTTTCTTATAGATACTACTGTAAATTTCATGGTGGACTATGATTATTTCACTACTATATAAATTTAAAATTTTAGAAATGAATATTTTCATGAACTTGTTATTTTCTGTGATTATGAGCATAATGGATAGTCACCAGAAAACAAAAGTAAAACAAAACTCTACAAAATAGGAGGATCCATTACTCAAATAAAACTAAGTCTCTCCACTTAGGAATAACAACTATTAAAGATTTTCATCTATACATCCAGACTTTTTTCCAATATACCTCCATGTTAGATATTTATTAATATCAATGTAATTCTATTTATTGATATATTCAATGACATGTATTTATCATATATGTATTTACATGTAAACATATGTACCTATATTATCCCAAAAGGTTTTATAGCATAAACCAATCTTTACTTATGGGAATTAGGAATAAGCGATAAAACTTCAGTCTTTATGGGTAGGTAGAGAAGATAGCCATGACATTAATTTAAACTTTTACTTTATTCTTTTACAAAAATATTCTTTCCCTATACATACAGTAAAACAAAAAATAAGGAAAAATCATTATATTTAAATAAACTCTAATGTCTCTGCTCCCAGCTTTACCCATTCTTCAATTCATATACTATCTCCATATTAAAGCTTTCTTTATTTCCTCCTTTTCCTTGAAATATTACTGGGCCATACCTTCTTTTTCATTATATCAAATCAATGTTTATGATGGTTGAGGACATAGTAGGTAGATGCTTAATAATTACTGGTAATATATCTGATACCTTCTAGGATGGGGCACCTGTATTCATATAAACATGAAGCCCTCAGGAGCAATAACATTTCTTTTACTTGTGAATCTCATGAGCATCTAATAATGAAATATATATTTCAATCCTTTTATGACCTTGCAGATTATTTCAGAATATCCTTTAAAAGTGTATAGAAGAAAAAAAATTTTTTTGAAAATTCTGCTTTTTAGGGTATGAAAGGAGGTGAGACCTATAAATCTCTTTAGTCTCAATATTTTTATTTTAACTTTACTAATTATCTTTCTAAATTACAGGCATCCAAAAATAAATAACGCAGAATCTTATATAAATCAGAAGCAATGCTTTTTTTAAATTATTGAATTGTTATTTCACAGAATAACATATGCTGAAAATTTAACTAATTGAAAACATAAAACTAAAAAGATTCTATTACATTAATCCATATGCATCACGTCCATCTGTAGCAAGCACTGAAGTCTTTAAAATATTTTTATTTTAATTTTTAATAGACTTAATTTTTTAGAGTAGTTTTAGGTTCACAGAAAAAATGGGTGGAAAGTACTGAATTTCTTATATTCTCTACTTCTCCACATATACACCCTCTCCTACTATCAAAATCTCACACCAGAGTGATTCATTTGTTAGTCAATGAACTACATTTACACATCATTATCACTCAGTTTGTAGTTTACATTAGTGTTCACTCTTGGTGGTGTATGTTCTGTGGGTTTGGACAAATGTATAAGTACAGGTATTTATCATTCTAGTATCATACAGAGTCGTTTCACTGTTCAAATTATTTGTGCTCTGCCTATCCATTCCTCTCTTCCCTACCCCCTGGCAACCACTGATTTTTTTACTGTCTCCATAGTTTTGCCTTTTCTGGAGTATCCTAGAGTTGGAATCATTTAGTATGTAGCCTTTCAGATTGCCTTCTTTCACTTAGTAACATGCATTTAAGGTTTCTCCATTTCTTTTTACGGCTTGATAACTCATTTCTTTTTGGGAACTGAATAATATTCCTACTTCATTGTCTGGATGTACTACAGTTTATTTGCCCATTCATTAACTGAGAGACAGCTTGGTTGCTTTCAAGTTTTGGTAATTATGAATAAAGCTGCTGTGAACATCTGTGCACAGGTTTTTGTGTGGACATAAGTGTTCAACTTGTTTGGGTAAATACCACATAGCACAACTGCTGGATAATATGATATCAATTTGTTTCATTTTATAAGAAACCACCAAACTGTGTTCCAAAGTGGCTATTTTTGCATTCCCATCAGCAATGAATAAGAGTTCCTATTGCTCCATATCTTGGCAGCATATTGTCAGTGTTCCAGATTTTGGCTGTTCCAATAGATATTTAATGGTATGTCATTGTTTTAATTTGTAATTCCCTAATGACATATGATGCTAAACATCTTTTCATATACTTATTTGCCACCTGTATATCTTCTTTGATGAAGGTCAACCCTTTAGGCTACTTTCTGATTCGGTTGTTTTTCTTATTGTTGAATTTTAAGAGTGCTTTTATATTTAGGATAACGGTCTTGTAAGATATATCTTCTGCAAATATTTTCTCTGTGTCTTCTCCAATTGTCTATTTCATATTGTGTGAATATTGAAAATGTATCTCTCAAAGGAATTCATCTGTATCATGTAAGTTATAAAATTTTGGGGCCGGGGTTGTTCGTAATAGTCTTTTATTATTCCTTTAATGTCCATGGGATCTGTAGTGGTGGCCCCTTTTTCATTTCTGTTAGGAATAATTTTTATTTTATCTCTTTTCTTCTCAGTTATCCCAATTAGAAGCTTATCAATTTTATTGGTCTTTCAAAGAACTAGCATTTGCTTTTGTTGGTTTTCTCTAAGATTCCTGTTTTCAATTTCATTGATTTCTGCTGTAATTTTTATTTTTTATTTTATCTATCTTTGGATTTAATTTGCTCTTCTTTTTGTAGCTTCCTAAAGTGGAAGCTTAGATTACTGATTTTAGAACTGTATTTTTAAAAATATATGCATTCAGTCCTCTAAATTGCCCTCTAAACCCTGCTTCCCCTGTATCCCACAAGTTTTGATGAGTTTATATTTCTATTTTCATTTAATTCAAAACATTTAAAATTTTTTTCTTGAGATTTGTTCTTTGACTCCTATATTATTTACAAATATTTAACCTCCCAAGTATTTTGGGATTTTCCAAATATGTTCAGTTACCGATTTCTAGTTTAATTCCACTATGGTCTAAGATCAGATGTTGTATGATTTCTTTCAGATTTGTTAAGGGGTGTTTAATGGCCCAAAATACAGTTTAGATGAATGTTTTATGTGAACTTGAGAGGAATATGTATTCTGCTGTTATTGAATGAAACAGTTGATAGTTATATTCAGTTGATTGGTGGTGCTGTTGAGTTCATCTATGTCTTTACTGATTTTCTGCCTGCTGATCTGTCCATTTCTGATAGAGGGGTGAAGTCTCCAACTATAGTAGTGGATCCACCTAATTCTCCTTACGGTTTATCAATTTTTGCCTTACATATTTTGACACTCTTGTTGGGTGCAGACACATTAATGATTGCTAGGTCTTCTTGGAGTATTGACATGTTTATTGCTATGTAATACTCCTTTTTAGCCCCAACAACTTTACTTGCTCTGAAGTCTGCTTTGACTGAAATTACTATAGCAACTCCTATTTTCTTGTGATTAGTTCAAACATGGTATATCTTTCTTCATGAGTTTATTTTTAATTTATGTTTTCATATTTAAAGTGGGTTTCTTAAAAAAAAGTTAAAGTGGGTTTCTTCTACACAACATATAGTTGGGTTTTTTGATCCATTCTGATAATGTCTGTCTTTTAATTGACACATTTCAACCATTGATGTTTAAAGTGAATAGTGGTATAGTTCAAGTAATAGCTACTATATTTGTTACCATTTTCTCTTTGTTCCTATTTTTCTCTTCCACTCTTTTATGCCATATGTGGTTTTATTTTAGCATTTTATATGATCTCATTTTCTCTCCTTTTTTAGCATATCCATTATACTTAAAAATTTTTAAGTGGTTGGCCTAGAATTTACAATACGCATTTACAACTAATCCAAGCCCACTTTCAAATAACACTATATCACCTCATGATAGTGAGTGCCTTATAATGACAAAATAATCCTACTTCCTCCCTCTTAACCTTTATATTATTGCTATCACTCATTTCTCTTATATATAAGCATATATAGTTACATATGCATATTTTGTGAATACATTGTTGCTATTATTTTGAACAAATGTTAGATCAAATATGAATAAGAAAAATAACAGTTTTAATTTTAATTAAAAGTTTTAATTTCATCTTTACTTATTCCTTCTCCAATCATGTGGATCCTAATTTCTGACTGATATAATTTTCTTCCTCTATGAAGAAGTTTTAACATTTATTTCAAGGCAAGTTTCAAGGCAACAAATTCCTTCTGAGAAAGTCTTTCTTTTTTGTTGTTGGAGGATAATTTTGTAGGGTATAGAATTCTAGATTTGTGTTGTTGGTTTTCCTTTCTATGCTTTAAATGTTTCACTCTGTTCTTTCTTGTATGGTTTCTGAAAAGAAAGATATAATTATCTTTGTTCTTCTATAAGTAAGATATATTTGTCCTCTGCCATCTTTCAAGATTTTTTTTATACATTGTCCATCTATTCTTGAATGCTGTCTAATTTATCCATTAGACCTTAGCATATTAATCATAGTTGCTTTAAATTCCCGGTTTGATGATTCCAAAATCCTTGCTAGATCTGACGCTGGTTCTGATGCTTGCTCTGCCTCTTAATACTGTATTTTTGCCTTTTAGTATGCCTTGTAATTTTGTCTTGACAGTCAGAAATGATGTACTGGGTAAAAGTACCCGGCACTGATTCCTGTGGAGATTTCTACTCTAGCAAATTGCAATTGTTGGTACAGGTATACCTTGGAGCTATTATGTGTTTGGCTCCAAAAGACTGCAATAAAACAAATATTGCAAGAAAGTGAGTCAAGTGAATTTTTTGGTTCGGTTTCCTAGTGCATATGAAAGTTATGTTTCCACTATATAGGAACCAATATGTATGCTAACCATCATCTGACCTTTCAGGAAAGTGATTACTGAAGGCTGGGAAAGCTGTGTCAATTTCTTAAAATAAAACAAAACATGAAGTCTGCTGCATCAACTGTGACTCTTCCTTTCCTAAATAGTTTCTCTGTTGCATGTGATGCTGTTTGATAGCATTCTTTCAAAATAGGAGTCAGTCCTCTCAAACCCTGCTACTGCTTTGTCAAATAAGTTTATGTAATAGTCTAATCCTTTGCTGTCATTTCAACAATTTTCATAGTGTCTTCATCAGGAGTAGATTCCATCTCAAGAAACCACCTTCTTTGCTGAGAAGCAACTCATCATCTGCTCAAGTTTTGTCATGAGATTGCAGCAATTTTCTGTTCTCTTCAGCCTCCACTTCTAAATTCTAGTTCTCTTGCCATATCCACCATATCTGCAGTTACTTCCTCCACTGAAGTCTTAAACCCCTTAAAGTCATCATGAAGGTTGGAAGCAACTCCTTCCAAATTCCCGTACATGGTGAAATTTTGACCTCTTCCTATGAATCACAGATGTTCTCAATGTATCTAGAATGGTGAATCCATTCCAGAGGGTTTCCATTGACTTTGCCCAGATCCATCAGAGGATCTCTATGTATGGAAGCTAAAACCCTATGAAATATATTTCTTAAATAATAAGACCCAGGAGTCAAAATGACTCCTTGACCTGTGGGCTGCAGAATGGATGTTGTGTTAGCAGGCATGAAAACAATATTCATCTCATTCTATATATCAATCAGAACCCTTGGGTAACCAGGTGCATTGTCAATGAGCACTAATCTTTGGAAAGAAAGGTTTTTTTTTTTTTTTTTTTTTTCTCTGAGCACTAGATCTCAACAGTGTGGGATTAAAATATTCAATAAACTAGGTTGTTGGCAGATGTGCTGCCATCCAGGCTTTGTTGTTCTGTTTCATTTACATGGAAAATCTGTTGTTCAGTGTAGCCACCTCCATGTGTTATCTTAACTAGTTCTAGATAACTTTCTACAGCTTTTACCTTAGCCCTTGCTGTTTCACCTTGCACTTTATGTTATGAACTAACCTCTGTTACCTTCCAACTTTTCTTCTGTATCTTCCTCACCCCTCTCAGCCCTCATAGAATTGAGAATTAGGGCTTTGCTCTCGGATATGCTTTGTCTTAAGAGAATGCTCTGCTGGTCTGGTCTTCTATCCAGATCTCTAAAACGTTCTCCATATCAGCAGTAAGTGTGTTTCATTTTCTCATCATTTGTGTGTTTACTGGAGTAGTACGTTTAATTTTCTTTGAGAACTTTTTCTTTGCATTCACAACTTGGCTAACCATTTGATGCCAGGGGCCTGGCTTTCAGTTTATCTCTGGTATCAACATATCTTCCTCACTAAGCTTAATCATTTTCTAGGTTTAGATTTAAAGGGAGAGACCTGTGACTCTTTCTTTCATTTGAACACTTAGAGGCCATTGTAGGGTTATTAATTGGCCTAATTTTAATATTATTGTGCTCAGGGAATAGAGAGGCCCAAAGAGAGGGAGAGAGGGAAATGACTAGTCCGTGGAGCAATCAGAACACACACAACATTTATTAAGTTTGCTAGTCTCATGAGTGTGGTTTGTAGTGCCTCAAAACAATTACAGTAGTAATATCAAAGATTGCTGACCACCATAACAAGTAAAATAATAATGAAAAATTTTAAAATATTATGAGAATTGCCAAAGTTCGATACAGAGTCATGAAGTGAGCAAATGTTACTGGAAAAAAGGTGCTGATAGGCTTGCTCAATGCAAAATTGCCACAAAATTTCAATTTGTAAAAACAAAAAAGCACAACTTCTATGAAGTGCATTTAAATAAAGGCATTCTTGTATTCACCTCTCTGTTTCTCCAATTTTGGGGGAGGCTGTTAGCTCTGCGACCTCACTTTCTGATGGATCCAAGAAGAGTTGTTGATTTTTCATTTTGTTTGGATTTTTATTTGTGAGGATAGAATGACGACTTATAAGCTTCTTACATGCCAGACTAGAAACTGGAAGTCCAAACATTTCACTTAAAATATTTGGTATAAAAATAGATAACCTGTTTTTATGAAGCTACTAATTTCTGGTAGGTGTGATTTTTAATTTCTAAAATTAGGTTTAAAATAAGTGGTTCTGAATGTTGGTTGTCTTAAATTTAAAAAAAAAAAAACAACACTGGGAGCCAATACCTCTCACTTCCCTGGACCTCTAGTTATAGAAGAAAAAAATTTAAAAAAAATGCCAAAAACACATCAACAGTAAAACTTTGGATGCTTGGTTACCTTTAAAAAATTTTTAGAACAAAGATTTTTGTTTGCTTGCTTTAGAAAAAAATTCAACCTCTCAACAGAGTTAGGTGACAAGATTTATTTTTATCTTTCTAGATATATAGCAAGATAAAATGTAATTTACAATTATAAAAAATGTCATTTTATTGATCCAAGCACATAAGAAACTATTTTGCTAATGCCTCTTAGTTACTTATATTTCCTAAAGGCTTCTTATAGACAATCGTCTTTAAGAAGATCATTCTTTTCCATATCAATCTAACCTTTTATATGGGTTGTTTTATATGTTCATTTTTCTTTGTAGCCCAGCAGTAACAAAAAGTAGCATACATTAAAGAAAGAAACTATCATTTTAAGAAAATTTTATTTTGTATAGTATCTGTAGATCCCTTACTGGGCAAAAATAGATCACTTCATGAACTTTTTGTATTACAGTAATATTTGGACATATGAATTGCATCTGTTTTTATTTTGTGAATTCTATTCTCTGATGAAGCAGGATGTGAACTTTTGTTTTTAAATCCTATTGGGCTGGCCACTTTTTCAGAATATAAGAAAAGAAAGATCAAGAATCATTGCATTTGCTGAAATTTTCTGTGGCTGAAGGATTTTTATTAATGATATTTTCCACTGATTGTTTCAAGATGCCTGTCACTAGAGCTCTAAGCAATTCAACATGCATTTCCTGAATGCGGCAAGTTCTCAGCATGAAATTTTTTTTAAATGAGAAAAAGAAATCTCTAAATAGTGTTTAATGATATGCTTTTGCAAGCATCATTTCCCCTCCCAAAAAGAGCCATGTGAAATATCATTTTCCATTTATAGAATAAAACAGAGCTGTGATGCCGTAGTGTAGTGTAGTGAACTACACTATAACTCTCAGACTCTTATATTAAAGACCTTTCTAATAAATATTTTTCAACAAATATGGTTAGGAAAGACCTTTCCTCTCTGAGAATTAGGCATATTTTATCATTTTTGAATATAGAATTTATCTTGCTATCCCCTTCCTTTTTTATTTTTTTCCCTTATGGACTTGATTGCCAGGAAGTTAAGAGTGAAATTTGAAGATTAAGTACTGTCATAGGCAGAATAATAGTTCCCTACATAGGTCTATGAAACCTATGAATATGTTAGGTCACATAGTTAAAGGAAAATAAGGCTACAGATGGGATTAAGTTTGCAAATTAGTTGATTTTAGGATAGTTCTATTATCCTGCATTATCCAAGGGGACCATTATAATCACAAGGGTATTTAAAAAGTGAAAAAAGGAATAGGAAGAGAGAACCAGAAAGATGGCAGCTTGAGGAGGACTTCGCCTGAATTGCTGCCTTGAACGTGGAAGAAAACAAATGGCCTCTAGGAAATAGAAAATGCAAGGAAACAGTTTCTCTGGGAACCTCCATTATAGCAAATTATCAAACTTTGAGGAGGTGGTTGTAGAACCCCTGATTTGTAGCCAAGTCAGACAGAAGTGTAGGTGACCTGGAGACCCACTACTTATGGTTGACATCTGAGGTGGAGGGGGCAATCTTGTAATTTGCTATAATGGCTCACAGATATCAGGGAAATACTAATGTTTACTGGTTTATTATAAAGGATACAATAAAAAATACAGATGAACAGCCAGATGAAGATGCATTTAGGGCAAGGTCCAGAAGGGTCCTGAGCACAGGAGCTTCTGTCCCTGTGGAGTTAGAGAGCACCACCTTCTAGCAGGGTGAACTTGGAAGTTCTTCAAACCCCAAAGTTTTTTGTAGAGTCTTTATTACATAGACATGACTGATTACTAACCCAATCCCCAGCCTTTCTTCTCTTCTTGGAGGATGGGGTAGGGAGCTGAAAGTTTTAAATATGGCTTGGTCTTTCTGGTGACTGGCCTCCATCCTGAAACTACTTGGGGCCCCCAGTCATCAGTCATCTCTTTAGCATACACAAAAGACAATCTGGAGATTCCAATAGTCTTAGAAACTCTTTTGTCAGGAACCAAGGTCAGAGACCAAATAGTAGAACCAAAGATGCTCCCGTACCCCTAGTACTCAGGCGATTACAAGGATTTTAGCAACTCTGTGTCAAGAACTGGGAAAAGACATATATATGTATGTATTATTTCATACACACTTTTTTATTTATGTGATCAATAGTCTATTGCTAACATCCCATATAAAGGACATTGAGAAATGGCTAGGATTTTACACAGTTGATTTAAGGTGAAATAATTAAATACCACTACTAAAATGCTCTGATTTTAATGGCAAAATCATTCCAATAAACAATTTATATATTCTGCCCAAGAATATTGGTAAAAACATAATATTGATTTTTTGTGATATTGTTTATAATCCATATAAAATAGCATATGATTAAGGACTCGAGGATATTGCAAAAAAGATATTTCCCTGTTCATTTAAAGATGTTAAGACTTCAGTCTCAGACCTGATTTGAGGTCACATCACAGAGATTGGAGGTATAGTAACTAATGAAGGGCTAATTCATTTTGTAATGTTTTGATCTTTGCCATCAAGAACAATATCAACCAGTAACATCCTTATTTCGTATTTTTAAAGAGCAGTTAAAATGATATAATCAAAAGTCCTCACTATTTTTTACTAGAACAATGTTTTTTGGTTTCCCTTATCTGGTATTGCTTCAGGATAATATATTTTCTGAGGTTTTGGTTTATATAATGAAATTTTTAATGATCATAGAGAACATAAAGGGGAGTAACAGGACATGAAATTAGGGAGATGAGGACTCAATCATTTGAGATTTATGAGAAATTGTAAGAACCTTGGCTTTTATTCTGAAAGCAATGTGAAGCCATTGGGGAGTTTGGGCAGAAGAGGGACAGAATCTTACTTGTTTTGCAAAGATCATTCTGCCTGCTGTGTTGGAACAGGTTGTGTGAATGCAAGATGTAAACAGGGTGAGTGGCTGTGGCTTGGGATGAGATATTTTAGATGTATTTTCAAGGTAAAATTTGCATTTTGGGGGGATTAGCTCCTAAGGTATGAGAGAAGAGTCAGGGATGATTTCAAGGTGTCTGAACTAAGCAGTTGGATGGATGAAGTGGTCATTTACTAACAGAAGCAGTTTTTTTTTTTTCTTCTTCTTCTTCAGGGTGGTAGGGATAGAAGGAGTTTAAGATACCTATAAGACATTCAGTGGAGATGGAGATAGATGTATGAATTTGGAGTTTACGAGATAGACCAGAATTAAAAGTATATGTTTGTAAGCCATCACTCTATAGATATATTTTAAGCCATGATTCTGAATGAAGTCACCAAGGGAGTTGTAAATGCAAGTGCAGAAGGGAGGCAGTTACCAAAGATGGATTTAGGATTAAGATAAAAATTTTATTTTTGGTTTGCAGTCTGATTAGTATAATCCAGTAGGAAATGAAAACAAAACAAAACAAAACAAAACAAAACAAAACCCATCATGACGTGATAGTGGCAACTGCTGGAATAATGGGAGATGAGTGGAATCTAGATCTCAGAGAGAAGTCTTAACATGATATAGGAGCAAGATATTTTACCTGTTATACATCAAAACTAACAGTTGGTGTTTTCTGTCCTTTTAAATTATAACCATTCTGATGGTGTAAAGAGGTATCTAATTTTGCTTTCAGTTTGTATGTCTCTGATGTTTAATTAGTTGAGCACTTTTCCGTATGTTAATTGTTTGTTTTTTCTTTTTTCTAATGAAAAAATTCATTAAAAATTTCATAAAAACCTGAAGGCAAATTAATAAAGGGATAAACAGAACCCTAGGGGCTAAAGGACAACACCTCGATCCTAGAGGATCTAACCCAGGTGTAACTGAAGTTCCAGAAGGAGAAGTGAGAGAGAGCCAGGCCATTTGACCACATAGTAGCTAAAAGTTTTACAAAAATTTTAAAAAGGTATCAATCCACTTATCCGAGAAACTTAGTGAACCTGAAGGAAGATGAACACAAATTTAATCACACTTAGAGATATCATTGTCAAACATGTGAAGACGAAATCTAGAGACAGCAGAGAAGAGAAAATGAGATGCAGCTGAGAAAGAAGACCTTGCCTTCATCACAAAGGCAATATGTACATACTTCTCATCAGAAACAACACAATAGTAGTATACAACACACTCCAGAGGGGCTATTGCTTGAGGTTCCAGGGGAATCTCATTGTATTCACAATGAAACATGACAATAGAGCTTTGACCAATAATTTCTGCAGGAACCAGTCCAGAAAGCCAAACCACAACCTCTGAAACAATTGGTTCAGAACAGTCAGGACTTGATCTATGACTGCCAGCCTCACTATTTTGCCCCTGTTTCCAACTCAGGACCAGTCAGGGCACTAGACAGCTACCTAACCAATTACAGATGATGCCTGACTTTGAGTCATCCTACCTCTATCTTTCGCATGCCAATAGTCTTCAATCAAAGAATATAGCCCTCCTTTTTGTTCTTAAAAACTTCCCAACTTCCCTGCCTGCCTTTGAGTTTGTGCCAAATGAAAGTTGTATTAGTTTCCTATTGCTACTGTAACAAACTTCCAAAAATTTAGCAACTCAACGCAGATTTATTATTTTACAGTTCTGGAAGTTAGAAGTCTGAAATGAGTCTTATGGGGCTAAAGTCCAGGTATTGGCAGAGCAGTGGTTCTTCTAGAGGTTTTAGGGG
Organism: Callorhinus ursinus; assembly: GCF_003265705.2. Lineage (NCBI taxonomy): Eukaryota > Metazoa > Chordata > Mammalia > Carnivora > Otariidae > Callorhinus > Callorhinus ursinus. Next base: position 97,641,734 of record NW_027397066.1, on the reverse strand, counting down.
AAAATCTGATCCTTGTCTTTTCTGGCATGTCTACATTTCTTGACTTGTTGCTGCATCATTTTGACCTTTGCTTCTGTTGTCACATCTCTTCTGACTCTCTTGCCTTTCTCTTATAAGAACCCTTGTGATTATATTTGGCCCACCAATATTATCCAGGATAATTTCTTCATCTCAAGAACCTTAAGTTAATCATAGCTGCATAGTCCCTTTTGTAAGGGTCTTTTTTGGTAAGATAACATATTTTGTAAGGTAACATATTCACAGGTTTCAGAGATTAAAACATAGACATTTGCGATGAATAATTATATAAGTCAACTTGACTGGGCCATGGGGTATCCCTACATGTGGCCAAACATTGTTGTGTCTGTGAGAAGTTTTGGGTGAGATTAACATTTAATCAGCAGACTGAGTAAAGCAGATTGTCCTCCCTAATATGTTAGACTCTCATCATCCAATAAATTGAAGATCTGAAGAGAACAAAAAGGCTATGTAAAAGGGAATTTCTCACACCTGTTTGCTGACTGGAACATCAGTCTTCTGTCCTCAAACTAGACCTTATACCATCAGCTCTCCTGAGTCTCCAGCTTGCCAACTCCAGATCTTGGAACTTCTCAGCCAATTCCTTATAACAATCTTTTGATTACTGAGAAAGCCGATTGCTTATGATTATCTCTTTATATATACTATGATAAATATTTATATCTCTAGATGTATATCTCCTATTGGTTTTGTTTCTCTTGGAGAATCTTAACTAATATAAGGTCTTTGGGGGTGCCATTATTTGGCCTACCACACAAGTGACGGTGGCTGACTCCCTTGCTATGCGAATAAGCTCTGCAAATAACCTCTGCTTGTTACGATTTGGTGGTCTTTATTTCTACACTGCAGATAGAATTTCTTCATCATGTTGAGTCTCATGTAAAGGGTGTTAAAACAGGTTTGGCAGCATCAAAAGTATGCTTTATACAGATTAAGGCAGAAAATATAGAAAGTACACTAAGCCAACTTTATAATGTCTCTCTGAGCAGCTGTAACAACACCCTGGAAGGGGCAAGCCTGCCCCATTAGCCATGAACATTTACCACAGAAGTCAAGGGGCACACAAAAGGGGAACTGGATATCTGGAAAGTTGCAAATGACTGTCAGCACCAAAGAATTACTGATCAAAACAAGAACCACACACAGAGGTGAGCTTCCTTTTTGTTTTTCTTTGACATAGTAAATTGTTATAAAATTGTTTATATAGTTTAAATATCCAATTCTATTGATAAAGGTCTAGGGTGTGTGTATATTATATACACACTATATAATATATATAGTGCCAATTGTATATACTTGTATATATACATCTATACATATACACATAATTCTTGTTATTCTTGGTAGCTCTGTTCCATAAAGTGGCATTGAACACTGAATTAGTTCACACTAAACCATTGCTCCTAGGGGAAATAGAAGGTTATGTTCCTGTGAGCATCTGGTCACATTTTCATTAAGATATAACCTTGTTTTATGTGTTTCATATCTATATATATCTATATAGATATATATAGATATAACATAAACCTTATTTATATGTAAATATATATAAAACATAAGCCTTATTTAATTTATATTTATTATGGATAATTACTTGCATGAGCTTTAAATTATTTGAAGCTAAGGTAAAATAAGCCATTCTCATCAGCATTGAAAATCTCTTCCACATAACTTTTTCTACATAACACTTAGCAAATATTAAACAAAAATTCTTCTGCAGCCTTCTGATCTGCAGAACCTGCCTTGTCTGCAAGTTTAACACTTTTTATACCATATCACCTTTTGAAACGTGTGAGATAGCCCTCACTAGCTGAGGATTTAATATGTTGCTGGATAACATGACTGTCATTTTCTTTAGTTTTGAGCCTCACAATAATACTGCCCACTATGCTTTTCTGTTATTATTGTTTATTATCATTATCATTGATTATTATCATCATTATTATTATTCAGTTGTCATCTCATGAATCCACAAATTTAGCTGTTTTTTTGTAGCTTTATCACATACTCTAGTTGTTACTTTAGCACTTTCTGGAGCATTTTACATATTGATGGGCACATTTTTTCTTTTTTTGAATGTACTATATTGTTGATTCATTAACATTGAACTCATGATTAACAGCACTATAATATATCTCAGAATAAAGCTTATTCAACACACATGTTTTTTTCTGTAAGGCATCATAGTCTTGTGCTTAGGGACACTAGACAGTACTTTATCACTATGCTGGTGGGGCATTTAAAAAAAATCCAGAAAAAGTACAAAAACCACAAAAAAAAGTAGCAATAAAGAGACCACAAAAAAGAACCCCACTTATTTACATATGAGACCTGAAACAATATGATATAGTGTTGTTTGATCTCAGCGGGGAACACGCAGGTCAGACGAATCAAATTTTTCACAGCTCTGTACATATCTATGAAAATGCCCTGAGTATTGGTTTTGTGGTTACAGATACATTTTGAGTAGACAAATGTGCAAACAGAATCCATAGATAATGAGGGTCAGCTGTGTGTGTGTGTGTATTTCTAAATTTCTCTTGAAATTTGTATGTAAAGGTACTCCTAATGTCATTTGAGGTCAAATTGTGATTATTTCTGAATTCCTAAAAATCTCTACCTTTCCATCCCAGAAAGTAAAATAGATGCAAAATCCTGATCTCATGGAGCTTGCATATTAAGGACTGACATATTATATGGAACTTATGCCTGAATATGGCTGTATTAATTTTAATCATAACAATTTCTGCAATATTTTGCATTTCATTTTTCATACCTTCCTAAAAGTCAACATTTACTTTCTTACCGTGCCTAAGTAAAGACTGCATTTCACATTGAGTACATATAGGTGAAGATCTAATCAATGTTGGACTTCCTGCTAGCAGAGAATAGGTCCCAACATTTGATATGCTGCTGAGAAGTGGCATGCTACTTATTTTTCCTTGTGACATTTCAGCTTTTCTTTAATCCTATGCAAAGCCAACTACTCAGAATGATGAGTTATAAGAATTGAAACTAGGCACTGCTTGCCTTTAAAAAAAAAAAAAAACCTGAGAAATGTCCTGTTATCAATAGGCTGGCAGTTAACTTACATGTGTCAGCCACGGTTCTCAGGTGTGATTTCCTATTTATATTATTACTCATAGCTGTTAATTTTTTTCTCTGGGCAAGTACAAAGACTAAAATTGTACACGGACATTAGTTTTTAAATTTTTCTTTTATGGTCATAATCTGTACATGGTATGTAGGGATGGAAAAAGCAAAACAAAACAACTCCAGTAGTCAACCAAGTATTTCTAGTCAAGTAATTCAGGACTGGTGAAAACGATAGGTTTTATATACAAAGCAAATTTAATGGTAGAGAGGGTATGTGTACACTATTAGATCTTCAATGAAATATTTGTATACCTAGTTAAGCCAACCCAACTGAAGTATTTTCTACTTTCATCTCTTCCTAGAATGAAACCTAAATCTGATATTTAACAAAAACTAAGGTGTTGTTGTACAGTGACAAGATTTCAATTTTATAGTTTCATTCAGATACTAGAAAGAACTATTGGAAACTTCTGACTATCTAAAGATATTTAGTAATTAGATAACACAAGTATTTTCTGCTAAAATGCCTCAGAAAAATACTATACATCACCATTTCATTCTGCTTAATTTATCCATAATCATGCTATGTTTAAAAATAAGAGTATTTTCTGGTAAACACACTTAATTCTTTAAAAAATTCCCTATAAAGATTATTGTTTTCAGTATATAATCTTTTCAAATTAACATTGATGAATCTTGACAAAAAACTTATATCTGTGTCAGATATAATCTGTTCTTTTATAAATAGATGCTAGATTGCTCTGCTTTGGAGCAGTAGTGACTCGGAATAATGATGCAATATATTTCCAGAAGTCTTTTGTGGTCTCATAAATTATTAATATTTTTATTGCCCCCAAATAAAAACTAAACAATCATAACTTCACTAGGCAAGAAATCAGCATGGTGTCATCGTATCCTATTAAATTCTTTATTTAAGTGTCAATAATAATATAGTAATTTTCATATCTATCATACCTTAGAATTTCAAAATTGTTTTGTGTATATGATTCACCATATTGGAGCTTTCAGAAGGAATAGACTCTGATAAGTGTATTCAAAGTAAAAGTGCGATCAATCAATCATGTAAATAGCACAGCATAATCTAATAAGCACATTCAGTTGCATTTACAAGGAACTGGGATTCTTGGGCAACTTCTTCCATTTCAATATATGCTGGTGCGATTTCCTACAGAAAAAGTATTTTTTCCTCAACATTTAATGCATATGGACACTCTGAATTCCAGTCAAAACATTCATGTGAAGTGTTTAGATTTCCTTTTATAAAATATATAACCTATGCATTTTTATCAGGGCTAAATATTTTGGTATGTCCCCAGCTTTGCTAAAAATATGGTAACTAAAAATATGTCTAATTTACAGCAATCTCTCAAATCTTGTTGATTTCAGTTCTCCTTACTATTTGGTTGTCAGCAGTTCTAGACCTTTTTCAGGATCTCCTCCTCAAATATATATATTTTTCCTCCTAGAATATTTTTAAGAATTCCCATACACATTTACATGTTACCTAGATAGCTTTTAGGCACTCCTGGTATGGGGGTAGACGTCAGTCATTTTCCCTGTCAAGTACTTGGTGGATAGAGTGGTCTCACATACAAGTAGAGTTGCTGCTGTAGTTCTTTATGATCTTAATATCTATGCCATATGCCCTTACTGCCCTTTTGCTTTCCCCCATCAATTCCTGATGGTGGTCCCTCTTCTTTCTTTTACGCTGATAGGGAAATCCCCTCCACTTCTTGTCAGAGGGGTTTCCTGTTGCAGAGCTGTTGTGCTGGTAGAGCCTAAAGGCCTCTAAGACTTGAGGGTGAGTGTACAAATGCAGGTCCACATGCCATTGTCTAAATATTTCATAGTTACATGAGCAGACTTAAATCCATTCTTCTTCATCAACAAATATGCCTTTTAACAAATAAAGAGCAAATGATGCAAACACTATGCTGTGGTCCTTGGCTTTCAAGGGCAATGTTGGAAAGCGCTTGCTAATTTGAAAGTACCTCCAAACTGCAAAAGGGAAGAGATTAGAAACAGGGAAATCGAACCATGGCACTACCATGAGTTATGTTTCACCATCCAAGAATCTATTGCAATCATTTTTTATCGTTCTAAAATAATTATTTTTGCTTGAGCACTTCCACTGTTCCCAAAATTCTCCCTGCATTCTGAACTGGAGTCTATATTGGCGGTGACACACCGATTTGCTCAGCTTTGGGGTGTAGTTGCTGTTGCTTTGAGGACCTAACATAAGAGATGCCAGGTAGAGATTCCCTAAGGCCTGAATGTTATCATTTTGATGATGGATATTTGGGGTTACAGTTGTGGGGTGCCAACAGTGAGTGCCACAATCTGGGTAACCCAGGCATCCAGAGTTCTGTAATAATTTTGGTGTTGATAAGGCACAGGTCCCAGGCTGAGGCCCCTCTTGCAGTACTGCCCTCTCGTCCTGGTTTCTTCCTTCCTGGCCCTCCCCCTCTGCAGAGGATGTGGAGCACAACTTAGTGGCACATTGTATATTCAGTGGGTGCTCCTGCTGAAACCAAGGTCTGCATGCTCAGTCAGGTCTCTCTTCCTCTTTATCCCTGGAAGCTTTGTTGGGAGCCTTGCTCTCTTCTTTTATTCCAGCTCTCTGGGGAGCACCCCCTCCTCACAGTTATTCACCCAGAATTACGTCTATGTTAATTTGCTTTCCACTTACTTTCTAAACTCTAAAAACAAAGAGGTATGCCTAGATTTTGTTTTAGATGTCCGTGAATATTACATGACTTGTAAGCATTTCTCAAAATAATGTCAGCCAGTTGGGTGGTTGATCTGCCCAGGGAAGACTTTTAGCGGGTTGTGTTGCCACCCCTTGCCATCCGAAGTGGTTTTTTGTTCTCTGAGCCTGCAAAAATGGTCTCCTATTGCATGTGCACTTCCCTCAAATAGTGTAAAAATAATGTACTCTACAATAAAATCATATACTGTAGTCAGTTCCTGATTCCAATGTTACTCTATTCTCCAGCTAGTCAATTCTATATAGGTAAATATTCAGATAGTGCAATGCCAACATTAATAAGACATGCTGCACTGGTACCAAACATTTGGAGAAAACCTTTGGGTACAGTTTGGCTTAAGTCAATGGCCTTAATATGAGTGTACTGTGTTTGGTCTCAGACTCACTGTAACTCAATCAGTAACATTTCTGGATGAAATTGCCTATACTTTAGTATCTTTATATTTCTTCAGCCATGTATTGATACACATTCCTGAAAACAGAAATGCATATAACACAAAGGAAAGGAAAAATGATACCAACTATGCTAAGAGTTAAAAGGAAGTGATTTTAAAAATTTATCATGATTTTTTTGTTTTACTTTTATCTTTTTAATTATGTTCAGTTAGCCAACATATAGTACATCATTAGTTTTTGATGTAGTGTTCAATGATTCATTAGTTGCATAGAACACCCGGTGCTCATCACAACATGTGCCCTCCTTAATACCCATCACCTGGGTATCCCCTCCCAGGGGGATACCCTTCCTTCTGTAACCCTCAGTTTGGTTCCTGGAGTCCAGAGTCTCTCATAGTTTTTCTTCCTCTCTGATTCCTTCCCATTCAGTTTTCCCTCCCTTTCGCTGTGGTCCTCCATGCTCTTCCCTATGTTCCACATATGAGTGAAACCATATGATAATTGTCTTTCTCTGCTTGACTTATTTCACTTAGCATGATCCCCTCTAGTTCCATACATGTCGATACAAATGGTGGGTATTTATCCTTTCTGATGGCTGAGTAATATTCCATTGTATATATGAACCATATCTTCTTTATCTATTCATCTGTTGAAGGGCATCTCGGCTCCTTCCACAGTTTGGCTATTGTGGACACTGCTGCTAAGAACATTGGGGCTCATGTGTCCCTTCTTTTCAGTATGTCTGTATCTTTGGGGTAAATATCCTGTGGGGAGATCACTGGGTTGTAGGGTAGCTCTATTTTTAACATCTTGAGGAACCTCCATACTGTTTTACAGAGTGGCTGAACCAGCTTGCATTCCCACCAACAGTGTAAGAGGGTTCCCCTTTCTCTGCATCCTTGCCAACATTTGTTGTTCCCTGTCTTGTTAATTTTTGCCATTCTAACTGGTGTAAGGTGGTATCTCATTGTGGTTTTGATTTGTATTTCCCTGATGGCTAGTGATGTTGAACATTTTTTCATGTGTCTGTTAGCCATTTATATGTCTTCTTTGGAGAAGTGTCTGTTCATGTCTTCTGCACATTTTTTGACTGGATTATTTGTTTTTTGGTGGTTGAGCTTGATAAATTCTTTATAGATCTTGGATACCAGCCCTTTATCTGAAATGTCATTTGCAAATATCTTCTCCCATTCCATAGGTTGCCTCTTAATTTTGTTGGCTGTTTCCTTTGCTGTGCAGAAGCTTTTTATCTTGATGAAGTCTGAAAAGTTCATTTTTGCTTTTGTTTCCTTTGCCTTTAGAGACGTGTCTTGAAAGAAGTTGCTGTGGCTGATGTCAAAGAGGTTACTGCCTATGTTCTCCTCTAGGATTTTGATGGTGGATTCCTGTCTCACATTTAGGTCTTTCATCCATTTTGAGTTTATCTCTGTGTATGGTATAAAAGAATGGTCCAGTTTCATTCTTCTGCATGTGGCTGTCCAGTTTTCCCAGCACCATTTATTGAAGAGACTCCCTTATTTTCCATTGGATGTTCTTTTCTGCTTTGTTGAAGATTAGTTGACCATAGAGTTGAGGGTCCATTTCTGGGGTCTCTATTCTGTTCCATTGATCTATGTGTCTGTTTTTGTGCCAATACCATGATGTCTTGATGATCACAGCTTTGTAATATAGCTTGAAGTCAGGCATTGTGATGCCGCTAGCTTTGGTTTTCTTTTTCAACATTCCCCTAGCGACTTGGGGTCTTTTCTGATTTTTTTGTTTGATTGTTTTAAATGACACTGAGTTAGAAAGCATTATGTAGGAATTAACCTACAGAAACACATCTTTATGAAACCACTCATAGAGAAGGTGATTACTACAAGCTTAACTGATAGTTTGCCACTTTACAAGTCAAAATAATCTGTTGGGTCTTAGAAATAGTAAGTACACTATCATTAGTTGTGTTATTCAATTTCTTGACCCCTACCCACATTGTAGAGGATATGTCTAAGAATGAGGTGATGATTCAGAAGAGTGAAACAAAAAGTAATAAACCTACAGCCATTTCACATCTTGGAGGACATGGGTAATGAGAGCTGACCCCTCTCTGTTTCTGTATTTTATTTATAATAATTGGCAGGATGCTATGACTTTCTACTCAGTACTACTCGGAGAAAGTAAGAAACATCTGATGAGGATATAAAAGACAATACCAAGTAATTGCATGGTTTTTAAAATAAATGATGCAGCTTTGTATATCAGGTGAAGATGGGGATATTTGGCTGCTGATAAGACATTTTTTTCTATTTCTCTTGCCAGATAATTCTTCGAAAAAATGGCTCAGGTGATGGCAATGACTATCTTTTACAGGCTGGTCATTATCTTCTCCCTTGGGATGCAAATAAGCTTGGCCAATATGATTAGAATTATGGTAATTTTCAACTTGAGTGACTTGTGGCCAAAAATTACAACTATAGAACTTTTCTTGAGAATTTGAATGTTTCCTTGTAAAACTTTGCTTTAGGCTGAATCTTGATTGGGGAAGTTTTATTTACCAAGTTTATTATTCGTTCTTAGGACGAAATCTTTCCAGTTAGTCAAAATATAGGGGGTATACTCCAATTAAAAACAAAAACTTTTTCATTTCAAACATATAGAAAGATTATGCTACTTAAAATTGTACTTTCCATAGTACAGAAATCTAGAATATAATTTTGATACTTAGTATTTTAAAAATTGTCATGGCTTTATTGCATAATGATTGCCACACAATAAGCTGTACATAAAGTACACAGCTTTAAATAACTGGAAATATATATACACCTGTGTATATGTGCCTCAATAAAGGAAATGAACATACCATCATCCCCCAAAGTTTCCTCCTTTTCCTATATAATCCCTCTGTCTCATCCTAGCCCTTCCCAGGCATCCACTGATCTGCTGTCACTATAGAGTTAATTAACATTTTCTGGAAATTTATATAAATATGATTGTACAACATATACTTTGTTTTTTGGTCTAGCTTCTTTAATTCTGCCTGATTATTTTGAAGTTCATCCATTCTGTTGAAGTATGTCTTCTTATTACTATTGTATGAATATACACAAAATTTTTATCCATTCATCCTGTTTATGAGCATTCAAATTGTTTCCAGTACTTGACTGTTACTAATAAAACTTTAAACATGAAACTTTAAACAGAAATATGTCAGCAATAACATTAAAACAAAATGGAATAAGTATTTCAATTAAAATATGAAAATTATCAGATAATATTAAAGAAGTAACTATGAAGTACGTATAAGAGACATATCTTAAATATAAAAGGACATAAAATTTGGCATGTTTTCATTTCTCTTGAGGAAATATCTAGGATCAGAATGGGTCAGCTCATGTGGTAGGTAGTTGTATACTTGAATTTTTAAGACACTGACAAATTATTTTAAAATATGGTTGCATCATTTTACATTCCCATCACCATGTATGAGAGTCCCAGTTTTGATCCATATCCTTGCCAATGTTTGGTGTGATCAATCTTTTTTAATTTCAGCTATTTTAATAGATGGATAGTGGTATACCATTGTGGCTTTAATTTGCATTTATCTAATGAATAAAGATACAGGGTATCTTTTTATGTACTTGATATCTGTAGTGCCCAGGTTTTTTTTTTTTTTATTGAGTTGTTCTCTTATTATGGAGTCATTGAGTATTCCTTATTATGGAGTCACTGAGTATTCCTTAAATATAAATTTCCAATACAAGTTCTTTGGTAGATATGTGATTGTAAATGTTGTCTCCAGTCTGTGGCTTATTCTTTCATTCTCTTAACAGTATCTGAATTTCAAAGAACAGAAGTTCTGAATTTTGACAAACTATATCATTTTTAAAATGAATTATACTTTTCTTCAAGAAGTTTATAGCTGTAGGTTGTATGTCCCTGATCCACTTTGAGTTCATTTTTTGCATGGTCTGGGGTATGTATTAAAGTTTATGTTTTTGCACATGGATGTGTTTTTTTTCCAGCACTATTTGTTGAAAACACTATTCTTCTTCCATTGAATGGCTTCTGCCAAAAAATCAGTGGTTAATATGTTTGAGTGTATTTGTAAATCTCTTTTCTGTTCAAATCTCTTTCTTATTTGTTTAATACTATTGTATTGATTACTGTAGCTTTATAATGAGTCTTGAAATAATGTAGAGTGAATCTTCCAGATTTTTTGTTCTTTTTGAAAGTTAGGTTCTTCACTGCTCTTTGTCCTTGGCATTTACATATGAATTTTAGAATCAGCTTGTCATTTCTACCAAAAAATCCCTGCAGAAATTATGGTTGGGATTGCTTTAAATTTATAGTTCAATTTTGAGGAGAATGACATCTTAACAAAATTTAGTCTTTTGTTTCATTGACATCATATATCTTTCAATTTATTTTGTTCTTTAATTTCTCTCAGCAAAGTTTTGTAGTTTTCAGTGCACATAGACAGCTTTTGTCAGAGTTATCTCTAAGTATTTTGTCACTTTTGATGCTTTGTAAATAATTTTAAAATTTCAATTTCTGATTATTTGTTGATATTATATGGATATGCAATAGATTTTTATATTGATCTTGTGTTTCATCACTTTCTAAATTAGCTTATTCGCTCTAGTAACATTTTTGTAGATTCTGTAACATTTTCTACATAGACATGTTATCTGAGAGTAAAAAGTTTTCTTTCTTTCCAAACTGTCTGCCTTTTATTTCATTTCTTTTCAAACTATCTGCACTGATTAGGACCTCTAGTACAGTGCCGAATGGAAGTGGTGATAGTGGAGGAGGTGCCTTGTTCCAGATCTTAAGGGGAAAGCATTTAGTCTTTCAATATTAAGTAGGCTGTTAACTGTATGCTTTTTTTTTTTTAGATTTTATTTATTTATTTGAGAGAGTGAGCAAGAGAGGGAGAGAGAGAGCTCATGAGCAGGGGGGGAGGGGAGGAGGAGCAGAGGGAGAGAGAAAAGCAGACTCCCTGCTGAGCAGGGAGCCCTGGACACCACATGAGGGAAGTTCCCTTCTATTCTTGGAGTTTTTTATAAGAAATAGATGTAGAAAAAGCATTTGATAAAATCTGACATCAATTGACATGATTACGTAGTTTTCCTTCTGCAGTATGTTGATGAATTATGTAGCTTGCTTTTAGTGTTAAATACAACTTGTATTTCTGAAATAAAAACCTTTATCCTTTCAGGTCTTGCTTTAAGCCTTGTTAGGGTAGTCCAGAACATTTGGTCTAATTATCCCCCTACTGAGACAAAACCATTTTGAGTATTCCTCCCTAATTGACCAATTAAATTTTTTACTCAGGCTGGTAAGAACAGGAAATATTTCTAGTTTAGTACTATCTTCAAGGAATGTTCTTTGCTCCCTCTTCTCCTTTCCAATGGTTCTTTTCCATACTAAGTTAATTTTTTTAAAAGCATGTGCTCAGTGGTACTTAGCTAAAGACTCAGGGAGGGGCTTCTGTAAATGTCTGGGGTTTCCTCCTCTCTGGCATTCTGTCCCATGACCTCAAGCTACTGTGACTCCTCCAGCTATCCATCTTTATCTTTTCCGTGCCTGGTTCCTCCTCCTTGTACCATAAAGTATAAATTTTTCTTAAGGCAGTAAATTCAGGCAATCTTAGTGTTCACTTCTGTTGTTTCCCTTCTGTCAGGGATCTTTGTCCTTATTGCCTGATATCATTTCCTTGAGGCTTGTTTGCCTTCGTAGTTTGTCTCTTGTTGTTGTTGTTTTTTCTTAATTTGTTTCAGGTGGAAGGGTAAATCTAGTTCCATCCTGACCAGAAGAAAAAAAGTCTCTATTAATATTTTAAAGGAGGGGCGCCTGGGTGGCTTAGTAGGCTAAGCATCTGCCTTTGGCTCAGCTCATGATCCCAGGGTCCTGGGATGGAGCCTGTGTTGGGCTCCCTGCTCAGCGGGGGATCTGCTTCTCCCTCTCCCTCTGTCCCTCCCCCTGCTTGTGCACACACACTCTCTCTCAAATAAATAAATAAAATCTTTAAAAAATATTTTTTAAAGTATACATTTTCTTCATCCTCAAAATCTATTACTCTATGAATTAAAGTCTACTTACTTTTTGGTAAGGTTGGTTAATTTTTTTAATTTAATTTTATTATGTTATGTTAATCACCATACATTACATCATTAGTTTTTGATGTAGTGTTCCATGATTCATTGTTTGCGTATAACACCCAACGCTCCATTTAATGTCTCACCCAGCCACACCATCCCTCCCACCCCCACCACTCCAGCAACCCTCAGTTTGTTTCCTGAGATTAAGAATTCCTCATATCAGTGAGATCATATGATACATGTCTTTCTCTGATTGACTTATTTCGCTTAGCATAATACCCTCTAGTTCCATCCGCGTCATTGCAAATGGCAAGATTTTGGGGTTTTTTTGATGGCTGCATAATATGGTTAATTTTTAATTTAATTTGCCTCAATTTTTAACTTTCAAAGTTCTGGACTCTTTTTTTTTTTTTGAAGTTCACAGAGACTGAATTCTGCTTTCATAACAATGAATACTTAACATGATTTGAAACAGGCAATATTTGACTTTGAAACCTGTGACATCATGCATTTCATATGCTTGTTGTCTTCATAGCATTAATTGCTCCATTTCCCTTGAAGAGTTTTATTATGCCCATTTACTCATTCACTAAGTTTATGATGAGCTTGAGGAATAAAGTGATAAAGTAGCTACCATTCTTTGTCCTGTAGTAGAAGAAGGCCATGCTATTAACAAGTGACTGTAGTAAAATGCTAATTTTCAAGTAGTTAAACACAACTTCTCTGCTAGTTATTGCAGTGTTTTGATGTCCAAATATAAAAGGCAGTGACATCCAACGAAACCTAAGCCCTGGTAAGGTCATGTTCTATGAGAATGCTGGTCACTCATTTTATCTTCACTGAGCTCCAGTATGGTAACTAAAATAATTACCTATATCTAACATTATTTTTTATATTTTCTCCCTTCAGTCTATATATAATTCTATAATCAACATTAATTTTGGGGGGAACAAGTCAGGAGATGAATGTAAATATATTCTTATTTACAACAAATAAAACAATATATGGAGAGTTTTAAAGCATGGAATAACTTGAAAGCATACTCTGAGATGTTAAAGATATCCACTTTATAGCAAATTTTGGTATAAATATATTTAATAAGTAAAAGGATATTTAGTAATATTCTGATATCAACTTCCAGTTCACATTAAAAAGGAACTTGTTTTAACTCTTAATTAGAATGGTTAATGGATTAGTCTCCAGTCTGGTGTGGTATCTGTTTATCCAAGTTTTTCTGATTCTCTTTCGTCATCTATGTCTTATGAATTAGGTTGCTTCAGAGTCCTTATTAAAAATCATAGAAAATCCTCAGTCTTAAACACTTAATTTCAAGTTAAATATTTAAGTACCCAATATTTATCAATTGCTCCCTGTGGAAATCTTTCTTTTACCCTCCTAGGCTCTGAAAACTGATGGCCATCTAAGCTTTTTGTGTAGCACCTTTATGAATGTTTTCACTGTTTTTGCTTGACCTTTTAATTCTTTCATTTTAGCAACTATACTGCAACCTGTGTCTCCTTGCCATAAGCAGTGTTCTCTCCTGGCTAAAAACCTGTTCTTTCCAGCACGTGGTGGCAAAGATAACTTTGCCCCTTTTGTAGAGTAAAAATTACTTATTTGGTATAATAAATGCTAAAAACAGATCCACCATTTTGTTCTCCATGACTCATTCTGTTTAATGCAAATTAGTAGTGTAGGGATGATTTATTAACAATTTCAGGGCCTCTATAATGTTATCTACATGGTCACTCAGGGCAAAGAAGAGAAGGGGTAGGACTGCATATTGCACAGATACAGGTAAGTTAGGGTCTTTGACACTAGTCTTGTTAAGTCATTTACTGGGTTATTTTAGAAAGTCAAATTCACTGATGTTTCCTCATTTGGAAAACAGGACCTAATAAATTCTCTTTAAGATACATCAGGCCTGAGAGCTGGAAAGAAAGATGGACTACAATGAAATAACATGTACATTTAAGGCAAACAATGTCATAAAATTCAATGGTAATTGGGCTGGTCAAAGATTAAAATTTCAGACACCTAAAATGTAAATCATATGGAAACAAAACTTTATAGCTGTTTCTCACTGTAATGCTCTGTATATATGACACATGCTCTATGGATGAAACTGCAATGTTACAAAAAAATCTCTTCAAGTTATAATTAACCAAAAGTAAATACTAATGAAAGGCCAGAAGAGATTCTCATGGGGTTCTACTCAAGAGCAAGCATGGTGATGGTTTTCCAATATGTGCAAGTGACTTAAATAAAAATATGCATAGACCATTCTTTATTCCTGCCTGATCAGAAGCAATCCTTTTATTTTCTTCTACAGGCAATATTTCTTTGAGGGATGCTCGGTTTTAATTTATTATTATCTTCAACAGTTAACACTGTGCATTGTACCTAGAAGATGCCTATAAATATCTGTTGGACAAATTAATTAAATTCAGAAATTAGCACACTTCGCATGGAGATTTTGTGGGTATGAATTTCTCTTCAAAGTGTTTCTATCTAATCATCATGTAACAGAATGAAAAATGCTTCTGGAAGATGCTCTCCACCACAGATTTCCTCAAAGGTGGAGGCATATGAGGGCCATATTTCATCAGCCATCCAATAATCAGTGAAGTGTTCACTTATTTACACTCTCTAAGTGTAGTCACCCCAGATTTCTTATATCATTTTCTGAGAAATATATTTAATATTTTTTGGATATCTTATATTACATTTTGACTCACCCTAGGAAAGAAAAGATTCTTCTCTAATTATAGGCCCTAAGTCAATTGTATTATCTAATAGCCACCTTCGAATCAAATAAACATTAAAGAATCAAGGAGGTTTATTTAGCACTTAATCTGTTTGAGAAAAGCCTAAAATTGTTCTGTTCTGCATATGGGAGGGGGGGTTAAAACGACAGAGGAAAAAGAATTGCAGAAAATGCCATTTGATTTTTGTCTGCATTTGATAAAGGGGGACATAATAGTCTGGATAACTGACGTTGAATATAAGCATAATGGAGAGGAGATTTAGCCTGGGAACTGTAGGGGCAGTCCGTGGTGAACTAACTCACTGTGAACAAGTTATTCATTTATTTGTTCCTCAGTTTTCTCATCTAAATTGGGGTAATGGAAATAACAATACCTATCTCATAGGACTTTTCTTTACTTGGAAAAGTCTTAAAACAGAAAGGTAGACAGTAAGTACTTGTCAGATAATAGCTATTATTATTTCCCATATGAAAATCCATTAGTTTTCAGTTGAATTTCTCTCCAAATTGGGTTTGAATATAAAGTCTTCACTTTTTGGATCATGGGCTTTAGAGCACTGGTTCTCAAAAACTGGGTTGCTCATTGGATGGAAACTCCTGGGCAGTTGAAAATAACGTATTTATGCCCGGATCTGACTCCTAGGGGTTCTGATTTAAGTGGAACGGAGAAAGACCTTAATGCTGTGAGCAAGCAGTGTCAGAACTCCCCAGGTGACTGTAATTGTGCATCAAAGTGTGAAAACTGTTCTAGAGAATGCCTTTCTTCAGTTACAGGGAACAAAAACCAAGCCAGTGATTTAAAAAAAAAAAAAAAAAAAAAGGAAAAAGATTTGTTCTTAGTGTCAGGAATAACACCATAGAACAATTCAGCCTCAGGAACTCAATTACATCTTGCTTCTATATTCTGCCTTATTTATGACATCTGCTCCCAAATTGCCAAATTGAAATATCATGTTTGCAGAAGGTTTAAGTCCTAATAAGATGCTGCTTTTAGGGCGCCTGGGTGGCTCAGCCGTTAAGCGTCTGCCTTCAGCTCGGGTCATGATCCCGGGGTCCTGGGATCGAGCCCCACATTGGGCTCCCTGCTCGGCGGGGAGCCTGCTTCTCCCTCTCCCACTCCCCCTGCTTGTGCGCTATCTCCCTCTCTCTCTGAAATAAGTAAATTAAAAAAAAAAAAAGATACTGCTTTTACTCCTGAAGTATAATGCCAGCCTGAGTGGCTTTTCCATTCTTTATAGTTGCTTCTTAATGGGATCACCACCACTTTCCCAACTGTATTAGTTTCTTTTGCTATGTAATACATTATTACAAATGTAGCAGCTTATGTAATACATTATTACAAATGTAGCACCCATTTAATTTATTAGCTCCCAGTTCTGTAAGTCAAAAGTCTGAACACGGAGTTGCTGGGTTATATGCCTAGGTTGTCACCCTGCTGAAATCAGGTTCTCACATGGCAAGGTTTTAACTCTAGGCTCTGGAGAAGAATTCACTTCCAAGCTCATTCTTGTTGTTGGCAGAGTTCGGTTCCTTGGGTTGTAGAATTGAGATTCCTCTTTTCTTGCTGGCTGTCAGCCGGGATCCTCTCTTAGCTCCTAGAGACTACCCGCAGTTTTCTTTCCTTCAGGCCAGCAGAAAATAATGTTTTTCTGACTTCCAATCATAATTCTCTGTGACCAGACCAAAAAAAAAAAAAAAAAAAGCAAACAAACAAAAACAACTCTTTGAATTTAAAAGATCCAATTCAGCAGCTATTCTAGATGTCTGTTGTCTGTCTTGCCTTGTGATACTCTCAGTTGCCTATAGAACTTGCGCTGTTGTCCTGGATCCCCATTTCCCAACCTTCAATTCCGACTCTGTGTTTCCAGTTACATTTTCCCAGGGCAACAGTTAGATAATTTGATAAAAGAACCTGCTTGGACCACTGATGGATTGAGAATAGAAGAAAGTCTTAATAGACTTTCTTTATACCCTCTGCATGGGATAAGTTTCCTTATTTCAAATGTCCACTCGGAGTCTACTTTGATGGTTGGGCTATAGTGGGCCCTCTGAGAAAGTGCTTTATTGCCAGAGGGAAGACCATTTCTTATTACAGGAAATATGTTGGAAAAAAACTCATTTCTTTAAAAAAACAGAATTTTGAAAGCATTCCAAGTGAAACAGATCATGAATATTCTGCTCCCCAAGGTAGAAGCTGTAAATGAAGATGAAGATTTCTAATGCTGGAAAATGACACTGATTAAATATGGAGTAAGGGTGTTTATGTGAGTATTTTGGCCCAGTTATAAGCATTTTTCTTTTCCCTAGCATAGATCCCAGCTATTAATTTTCCTTACAGGCTGATAGCCTTACTGTTGCCCAGCGTTAACAATACAGGTGAAAAATAGGGTTTGTAAGTTTACTACTGGGGGCCCAGTGGTCACTTATTTCAAACTTGATTTCTGATATGACTTTGTTATTTGATCCTTATATATTTGCAGCTAAAGACTGTATTAAATGCTTTTGACTTCTCTAAAACCTATAGGTCTTTTGTAGAAATTTGCTATAATTAATACCACATCTTTCTGCAAAAATATTTTCTCCTATGACATAGATGAGTACAATAAGTAACTTTCTTCTTCATACAGTCAGTATCCATAAAGTGCCAAATGCTGGTGTCAGCTACGCTATACACCTCTAGATATATCCTTGGTCTTTGCGATCATGCAATTCTTAGAATCAATTTTAGGTCAGTGAGCCACAATGCCTTACCTCTTATTTTCTTCCTAGACATTGAAGCAGAATCTTAAGCAATACACACATCCCTAAAATCCCCACAAAATTTAACCAATCATATTTCTTTGTTTGGTTTTCCACAGGGTATACAATCTTTAGAACATCCAAGCTTAGGATGTCGGTACTAAAGGGATAGCTTGCTAAGCATGTTGACATTTCTACTCCTCAGGTTCCTTTTGTGGATCCCAATATTTCTTCCTTTACATACCTCCAAAAAAGCAATCGCTTTTTATCCGTCTTTAAAGCTTAATAAATATTTTAACTTACAACCCCTTCAGTTTTACTAATTGAATTACTTGGATTAATGATTTCTACTGAAAACTTATTTGTAGCAAATAAAGGTAAAAGAGAAATATTGCAAGTCCCCTATATCCATTTAATTTTTACTTATTTGTATTTCTAATGATTTATAGCTCTTCCTACAAGAGAAACTTTTTTATAACTAGAATTACTTGAGATTAAGAAAATTCTGTTTATCTTGTAGATTTATTATAACAAACAATTAAAAACAAAAAGAAAGAAAGAAAATGCTTCAAGGCCAGTAATGTAGTACTAGGGTTGTCTGCTTTAATCATTTGAATATTTTCAGGAAGATAATCTAAAAAGCTGGGAGAGAGCTGGCTATGAAGATCTAAGTATAGAAACAAAGGATATGGTAAATGGAGGGTCATATTCAGAAACAAGGAAGAATAAGATTGAGACTTATAAAAGAAAATCATGTTTGCAAGCAATTATAAGACTCTCTTACCGAAACTACCAATTATTTCCATTTCAGACACTACCTTGAAATTTGAAGACCTAAATCAAATTAAATTTCTCTTAGTTTCAGTTATCCTTATTTAAGAAAAATGAGAATCATTTGGTTTGTTTTTATGAAGTACTATCATGATACCTTCTGACTTGAAAAGCACTGATCTTTAGAACTACTGGCCATGTGACCACAGTTGGAATTGTTGGAAATATGGGGCACTGGTCCGGTAAGGAACTGGTGGTATGGTGGTGGGGAGATGTTTGAGGGTTTCCTGAAAATGCAGAAGGATCAACGAACAAAGCATCTGCTGGGCAAAGCAGATGTTCAAGTACTATAGTGACAGTCTAAATGACAAAGTCAGAGGTCAAAGGCAGGAATGAACCATCTGGGAGAAGCCGGGCAGGATGAAGCCAGAATTGGAGCTGATAGCAAAGTAGAAAGGGAGACAGTTTAGACAAACAACACAAAAATCAAAGGATGTTTGCCTTTATTAGCCAGAGGGAAACCTAGAACCAGACTCCCTAGGTTGGACTCCTGGCTCTCCTATTTACTATATCTGTGATATTGGTCAGGTTAATTAACATTTTTAAGTATTTGATTCCTCATATATAAAATGGGAAAATTGTAGTAAAATCATCCAGTAGTATTGTGAGAATTAAATGAATCAATATATGTAAAATGCATAAAACATTAGTGTATACCTAATAGATGTTACTTTTACATTGTTTTTGTTTTTATTAAAGTGAATGAAATTAAATAGTTAATGTTCTAGGCACTATGCCTTTTTAAATATTTCTAACATCCCTGTGCTATGTTTGTTGCACCTCTTCGAAAGATGAAGAAACTAAGTTTCAGACAGGAAAAAAATGACCTCTCCAAGGTTTCACAGTTGAAAAAAAAAAGAGATGGGATGAAGATTAAGATACCTCTGACTTCCCAGATGATATACGGTTTTATTTTCACTACTTCACAACTATGTATAACATGAAAAGTCTCACTAAAGGCCATGTAATTTTAGATGGAAAAGTAAAGTGATTCTACTGAATAAAGAGGAAAGAGATGAGCTGGTTTTGCTTTGACAGAATTTGGTGCATTTTAATTGGGTCTTGACTATGCATGCATGTTAGGTAGCTAGGTAAAAGGCTAGGTAAAAAGCAAGTAAAAATTCAAAAGCAAAGAACAGTTTAAAAAATCACATTGTAGGTGTTCCTTGTACGTCATCATGGGGGTGTGGTGACTGATATATTAAAGTTACTGGGTTACTTTGTATGACGAGAACATAGAATGATGAAGTCTGCAAGTGGAAGAACATCTAGGTAGGTGTTTGGGGCTACATTACCAATGGTCCTGAATTATATAGTGAAGATTTTCATCTATGTACTGTAGATAGTGAGGAAATGGGTACGAATTTTTTCAATGGAAGATGAAAATAATAAAATATGTACTGAAAGAACTCTGGTAGCAAGGCAAAGGGTATTTTTGTTGTGCGAGAAAGTGGACAAAGGGTATCATCAAACTCTAAAACTAGGCATGATAATGAGCTTTTTCATCAGAATAATGGAAATAGGATGGAATCCTTAGATAAATAATTAAATAAAATAAGACTCAAAAGCTATATTTAATATTAGCAGCTTAGAGACCATTGTGAATGGTAGGATTTTTGGCTGTGGCAACTGATTAAAAGATGATTCATTATTATGTGGGAAGACAGGTGGAAAAGCAGACTTTAGAGGGAAAATGAGGAGCTCAGTTTTGAACAGGTTAAGTTGAAGGTACGGTAAGGTGAGTTTGATAAGGCAGTCTTTGAAACATATGTCTCTGATACTCAGAAGACTGGCTGGGACTAAAGATGTAGACGTGAGTTCTGACTGTGTAACTAATAGTTGAATTCCTGTGAATCCTAAGATTACTCTGTCTACGAAGATAGACGGCAGAGGACATGGGTAGCAGTAGAACCTTGGGAAAAAGCAGTATTTAAGTAGCAAAAAAGGGGAACTTGCTGTTCAAGAGGATGAAGCATAATCAGAGATTTAGGGAAGCTATGAAAACAGAGGTGTAATAGAAGATCAAAGATCAGGAAATTTGCAAGATAGTGCGGTCAGTTTTAGAACATCAGGATTCTGGGGTCAAGGAGGATGAGACTTCTAAGAAGTCACTGGATTTGACAACTATGAGGCAATAGGAGATTTTTTTCCCCAAGAACATTTTTAGTGGAGTAATCAGAGGAAAGGTAGATTATAATGAATGGAAGAATGAGTGAAAGTGAGAAGGAGGAGACAGCAAATACAAATGACTCTTCTAAGAAGAGTTGAGTTCGCAGGTGATAATTGATAGAGAATCAATTATTGGAGGAGAAAGCATGGTTTTCTTTGAGAAAAGAGCAAATAGAATTGATACAAGTGATTTTTTTTTTTTAGGTAAATTTTGAGGTGGAGCGGAGGTTGAAAATATTTGCTCCTAATGGTTTCTATTTCCTGATAGTATGAAACAAGGACATTTGCTGGGCTCTGAAACTTGGATTTGAAATCTTCTACTAAGGGTTGATTAAATAATTGGGACAATAAGTGGATAAGTGTCAAATGTATTTTTAAAAACAGCAAGAAATTTGCATAGCGGTGTTGATTTCACTGCAATATACTCTTAGCAGCTTGGGAAAAGGAACAAAAGAAATGGACAGATGGGCTGACCCATAGCTGGAAATAGGCAAGGCAGATGTATAAAGTCAAAGAGTAAAAAGATATTGATCCAGCAAGATTCAGATAAGGAAAATTGGAATGGGAGAACTAAACTATATTCAATATCATTGCCACTGATCTGATGTTTTAAAAAAGAAAGCAGGACTAAAAATAGGGATAAAAGTTTGTCATTTATCTCTTACCTTTCATATTTTGCATGCATATTGTGATAAGAGGGATGAATTTTTAAAATAATTCCCAAGTTGCTGACATATGACTAAAAATGTTTTTTGTAAAGATGTGACAAAATTGGCATAGTCTAAGTGAGTCAAATAGCATCTTAGACTTCTATATGGACTTCATGAGACATGGAAAGTGAAACATGTTGACTTTCTCCAACTTGCGTGCCCGGTGACCTTAGGCGAGTGAGTCTTCCTTTTCTGAGCTTTAGTTTTCTCATTGGTGTAATACATGGTATACCAACCTCAAAAAGTTCTTTGAATTGTCAAATTTACTTAAAGTTTACTTAAAGCAAAATGATTCAAAGAGTACTGTTCCATGCCAGAAAAAGGGAGATGGTGGTTTCAAGATCAAACAAATTTGGGAAACTCTAGTGTGTTTTCCTCTTAAAGTGTACCAGAATTCTACAGTACATATTTGAGAAGTCTTTCATTACATATATTCTCTTTGATTTATTTGGGTCCCAAGAACTGTGAGGAAGGCTACATCGGAAAATATGCTGTACGTTATGGCCAGAATAGTAACTGTTTTTGCTTAAATTTTATTTTGAGAGTCTCCCACTTAATTTATAAATGTAAATCATCATATTATACTTGAAATGTATTTTGGATTAGGATCAACCATAATTAAAAAATATTATTCATATTTCTTTAGTGGCCATCAATTTCTCAGGCACAGAAAACCCTCAATATTCAGTATAAAATTTTAATTCACTTTATATGGCTGGCTGCGATTTGCTAATGTTTTTGTTCAGGATTTTTTACCTCTCTTAAAACATCTTTTTCAGGTTTTTGTATCAAGGTTATGCTGACTCCATAAAATGATAGGGGAATTACTCCATTTTCTGTTTACGAGAAGACTTTGTGTAGGATTTTACTTGAATATTTGGAAAATTTTCCTGGTATGTTAATTTGGAGCTAGAGATTTCCTTATAAAAAGATGACAAAGATATAGCAGTTATAGAAATACATTTTTTAATTTCTTCTTTTGTAAAGTTTTGATAAATTGTTTTTCTAGAAAATTTTCCAGATCATCTAAATTTTAAGGTTTACTGGTATATAGTTGTATATATATTTTCTTAAATTTTAAAGACTGTAATTATGTCATCATTTCCGTTCCCCATGTTGGATTAGTTCTGCCTTCTCTCCCCCCCTTTTTTTTTCTTTCTCAGTTTTGCCATATGTTTGTCAACATTTTTTGTCTTTTTAAAGAATGAATTTGTGGTTTTATTGACTTTTATTGCTGTATATATATATATATATCCTGCTTTTACTGTATTATTTCCTTTTTTCTTTTAGTTTAATTTGCTATTTATTTCCTAATTTCTAGAGATAGTTACATAGATCATTGATTTTCTTTTCTGTGAGTGTGTGCAGTATAAATGTTCAAGATTATAAATTTTTCTCCAAACACGTGTTTAGCTGTATTCCTCAGGCTTTGACATATGTTTTTTTCATTATCAATTAGTTAAAAAATATTTTATACTTTTCATTCTGATTTCTTCTTTGACTTTTTTTTTTAGAAGTTGGGGATTTTCTTATATTGTATTTCTGCTGTGGTCAGAGATCCTACTGTAAATAATTTTAATCTTTGCTTAGCCTTCCCTTATAACTTAACATATGGTTCATTTTGATAAATGTTTATATGAAAAGAAGATGTATTCTCTTATTCTGGTATGTGGTATTCTATATCAATCAGTTGGGTCAGATTTCCTCATTGTCATTCTTTTATGTGCCTACTGGATTTTTATCCGCTTATTTGAACAGTTAGAAAAATGTTAGTTCTCACTATAATTGAGGATTCATCAATTTTTCCTTTTAGTTCTGTTAATCTGTGCTGAATATACTTTGAAGCTAAACCATTAGATCAATAAAGATTTTGAATTTTTATATCTTTCAAGTGGACTCACCAGCTTATAAACGTTTTGAAGTACCATTCTCTAATAATACATGTTGCCTTAAAGTCTATTAATATAACTATAAAATTTTTTTGTTTGGATTTTCACTTTCTTTCAAACTTTATGTAGCTTTATATTTAAGATATGCCTTTTATAAGTAGTTTATTTTTCTTTAATAAGGTCTCATGTTCTTTCTTTTGGAGTATTTAGCCCATTTTTTATTAATATAACTGCTGAAATATTTTTTTAAAGATTTTATGTATTTGACAGACAGTGAGAGAGGGAACACAAGCAGGAGGAGTGGGAGAGGGAGAAGCAGGCTCTCCGCAGAGAAGGGAGCCCTATGCGGGGCTCGATCCCAGGACCCCGGGATCATGACCTGAGCCAAAGGCAGACACTTAACAACTGAGCCACCCAGGCGCCCCATAACCGCTAAAATATTTCTATTTAAAGTTCTAAATAACTGTTTTCCTACCTGCCCCATATGTTATCTATAATGCTTCTTCCATCCTTTCTCGTTTTCTTTAAATTAACCAAATGCAAGTATTTTATTATTTAGTCTCCCCCGCCTTTCCCTCCACACTCAAATTAGCTTGTTAGTCATACATTTCTTACTATTTTTTAGCAGTCATTTTAGAGGTTACAACAAGCATTCTTGACTTAATACTGTCTACTATAAATTATTATTATCTCTTTCCCAATATTACTAGGATTATAAAACACTCTGATTTCACTTATTGCTTTACCAGTGCAATGACAGTATAGAATTGCCTACTTTCTTCCTGATTTTCTACCTGTCCTTCAGAGTAGATCTGTAATTTGAGGGGCACCTGGGTGGAGCAGTTGGTTAAGTGACCAACTCTTGGTTTTGGCTCAGGTCCTGATCTCTCAGGGTCATGAGATTGAGCCCTGTGTCAAGCTCTGCACTCAACGTGGAGACTGCTTAAGACTCTCCCCCACCCCGCCCCTCCTACCTGTGTGCATGCATGCTCTCGCGCTCTCTCTCTCGCTCTCAAATAAGTAAATAAATCTTAAAAAAAGATGTGTAATTTGAGTCATGTGGGTTAGATGAATAGCATAAAGA
The DNA here is from genome assembly GCF_003265705.2 of Callorhinus ursinus. Taxonomy (NCBI): domain Eukaryota; kingdom Metazoa; phylum Chordata; class Mammalia; order Carnivora; family Otariidae; genus Callorhinus; species Callorhinus ursinus. The sequence continues at coordinate 97,617,146 of NW_027397066.1, read as the reverse complement.
CAAGTAGAAATTCCTATTACATATAAATGTAAACTCTATCACACATTATTGTTGCACATATTTAACTGTTTTTTTTTCTATATTTCAGTGAGATTTGAGTATCAGAGATGTTTGAGAAGAAGTAGAGTCTCTGTGAAAAACACAATGGGAAAATTAAAAAAGTAGACCATTATTTTGCAATAGTATTTTGCTGTGTATGCTTGGGTGAAAAAGAGAATGATTATATTACTTTTAGAGAAGGTTTAAAAGTTTTGATTTTACATTCACACCAGGAAAAAGTTTAAAACAAGCCGCCATACTCTTTAGTCCCAGAATGAAAGTTTTGAGAACACATAACAATTTATATTAAGTCAAGTGAGCTTTAAGGAGCCCTAAATTTCACATACCATTATTCACTAAAAGTCATGAATACATTTGAGAATAAACATTAGGTTTCTAATTGTAAGAATATTTATTTTATAATGAAAATTCCTAGATTTTTATTGTAAATGGGAAGAAAAGTATTATAAACTTTTGCAAAGACCTTGTGTGTGTTTGTCTCAGTGATAGCAAAAAAATGTCTGGATAGTTTGGACTGAATCACAAAAGAAAAAACAGGGCTTTTAGAATTGGTATCGCTGTTGTAAATGTAACCAGTGTGTACCATCTGCTTTCCCTTCTAATTCTGCAGGTTTTTCACTGATGTGGCTGATTTCATGAAGCAGCCTTTTTACTTCCTCAACCACTCCTGACATTGTGTCCCTTTCTGCATAAGCCACTTTGCCCAGCTCAGTCATATATACCTACACGCTTGCCTAAGACACTACTTGTGTTCATTTCAAGCCATTAAGCATGATAATTTTAATTTCTTTTCTAAATCTTTTGGATTTCTTATATTTGTTTAATTATATTATACATTCCAGGTTATTTAAAGTACATTCTTTATTCTATCACAGTTAACATGACTAATACTGTGTTGTAGCTGGGACACATTCCAGGCCTAGATCTCAAAGGGTGACTGTCAGATGGATAGGGTAAAGTTGGTGAGACAAAACCTCTCCACTGAGTCTCAGGAGGCTCTTGTGTTTCAAATGTGTTAATGGAACTGTCCAGGTGGAAACCAGAGGTGTCATATCTGGGTCTCCTCCCTAGGGTTCCATAAATTCTCTTTCCTGGGATTCTGAATTGCTTTCTGAAGTTGCATTAAAAAATTTAATGTATTGGGAGTGTTTTCTTGTAAGCCTCTCTTTTTTTTAAAAGTAAACTACTTTTGTTCTTCTGGACTACATTTAAAATTATTTTAAATAATCAGTTATTTATAGTAATATTTTTTGTTACTCTGCTTGGACCTTACACAAAAGCAATTTAATACAGAAGCAGTTATGTGAAATCCTAAAGATGTCCATTTTGTGTCAAATTTCTGATACAGTATTTTTCTAATAATCAAGGCAGAGAGACTATTCTTTTGGATTATGGAAATAACTATTTCTGGCCCAAAGAGAACCTTTTGACTCTGCTTACGTTTCAATAAAAATCAAAGCATTTTTTGGTAGATTTTTTTGGTTTTCTCTCTCTCTGGAGGGACAAGAAATGACACATTCAAGTCTGAAAATGAGTATAGGTTGTGCAAAATCTCAAATGTTTTATTTGCATCTAGACAGCTGCAAAGTTGAAGAGAATTATTTTTATATCCCCTAGTTAAGATCGCAGTAATATATATTCATTTCACATGGTGGCAGAGGTGTCCTTAAATCATAGATAATTGTCATTAACTTATATTTATGCAATTCAAATGGGTCACTAGTTTGGCTAAAAATAATCAAAGTGAACAGAGTCAGCAAGGGGAGCTCTTTGTATTGTTAGGTTACTTACATGACTATTGTTCCATTTCTTGAGCCTATAATATAATTGAAGGCATGACTATTAAAATATTTAAAATTTGGTGACAGGAATATTATCAGAGATTTCAAACAAGAAATACCTTTAGTGAAATATTGTTTTTTTTTGTTTTTTAATACATTTTTAAAATGCCACAGGCTCTCTCAAATTCTCCATATAAAATACACATTTATACCTTATTATTAATTCCATTTCACAGTTCACACTCTGAAGGCATTAATAATAGATTTGTCTATGCACTATAATGAATGAACTCGCATTCTTAATTGTCACACAACATTCCTTTAAGCTGCTCAACAATATAAATGTTTTATCAAATAAATGATAAATGATCATCAAATAACACACTGTTGTTCTTTCTAATAGTGACAGGACATAGCTCCAGCCTAAATATATTTGATTCCAGCTGTGTAACAATATAGTCAAATTATCAGAGTAGAATTGGCCATTCTTGTGTTAGGATAAATGGGCTTTTGGAAGTATGAAATGAGAAAATGGGAAAATAATGAGTTATTAACAAAACAAGTGGTAGAGTCAAAAGTTTGAAGACCTAACTGATATGTTAGATATTACAAGAAGGATATTGAAAGAAAAAAATGTATGTCTTGTTTGAATTCTGATCTGAACAAGCCAGTTATTAAAAGAAATTATGAGAAACTTGGGGACATTTGAAACTTGGTGGATGTGTATTATATTAAGAAATGATTTTTGTTTTCTTTATGTGTGATAATGGTTTGAGGGTACTTAGAGTGGAATGCTATGGTGTCTGGGATTTACTTTAAACTAATTCAGTGGAGAGAGGGGAAAGAGGTTGGTGATGGTTGCATATGGATATCTATGTTCTTGTGTGTTGTTTAATAATTCTAATAAAAAAGTTAAAAAAAGAACAAAGACAAAGATAGTGACTTAACTGGTAGTGCACCTGTGTGATGGCGAGGACTTTACATTAATGGTAAGGACCTAGATATACTGAAGGTGTGTCTGGGATTGTTTGGGTGCATCTTTACTGCTAATAACGACTCCTTAGTACTAGTATAGTTGAAAGTATTAAATGAGATGTTTGCATTGAATCACATAGAACAATGCCTGCCTGTAAAACAAATTCCAGACTTAAGAGCTATTCATTTTATTTCCATAAAGTTTGGGCTAAAATCAATACTGCCTATAACTATATATTATTATATGTATATTAAAGAAATCTTAGTAGTTTGGGGCAAATTCTTATTTTACCTGTAAGTTTAGTTAGGTTGAAGAATTTGAACTCTTACTACATTTTACTAAGCCACAGGGAAATCTAAGAAAAATAAGGCACAGTACCAGTGTCCCTGTATCTGTGAACTTCTGCAAAGGCAGAGCTGTGAAGAAAAACACATGACAAGCAAATAAGGAAACAAAGACACAAAGTTTAAGTGACTCTCCTAAATTATAACTGCTAAATAGTGTCAGGGATAAGAGTCCAAATTTCAGGCCTCTGCCATTCTCATAGATTACATCTTTGTTTCAAAAGAATAGGTTGGAATAGACAAACAAAATGTAGGCTAACTACTTGATGAACTTAGGTATATTCATCAAGTTGACTCAGATCTGTGGCTGTACCTGTATTCTCTCATTTGCTGCCTGTGTCTCCAGGCTAGCCCAGGACTTGACTTGAGCTAGGTGTGCAACCAATAGTTGTTAAATAAATAAACACATGTTTGCATTTGATCACCCTTTGTGTGGAGGATTTATTATTATTCATAAACAAGCCCTCTGTGCTTTGATAGTTTGGTTTGCAAGATAAACATAATAAGCCCTGAAAGGGAAGTAATGATAGATGATTAAAAAAAAGAGTAGTAACTAATAAATATCTTTTTCTTTTTTCTTTTTTTTTAAGTAAGGTCTACACCTGATGTGGGGCTTGAACTTGTGATCCTGAGATCAAGAGTTGCATGCTCTACCGACTGAGCCAGCCAGGCACCCCAATAACTGATAAATTTCTAATATTTTTTTTAAAAAAAGTGAAGTGGTCAAGTCCAAGGAGAGGATTCCAAAACCACCTTGTTTAAAAACAACACTTATGTATAAGTTTTAAATCATGTACTTATATGAGACTATTTTGCTGCTTATATTATCAAATATTTTCATTCCTGTCAGAATGAGGGAAATAATTATAATCGTTCTTATGTAAGGATTCAATGCAATGATTTTTGTTTATGTTAATTCCAAAGGTAGGGTGTCAATTCTTCATAATTACTGAAATTCTTACACAAACAATTTTGAATTTTTAATTTTGACTTAAAATTAAATGTGATTAGTATGTTTTTGCATAAGATGGGAAATAATGGATGCATGGGGTTCTGAAATGGTGGTGTATTGACTTAGATAAAAAACTAACAGTTGCTAATAAGATCCATGCATGGCTTTTGAAAGATTTTTAGATTTTATTACTGTATTATTCCCTTTAACTCACACAAATAGTGAACCTTTCTTATACTCATGTATTTTTTATGTTTTTCTCTGAGCCTGGCTTCTAATTGAGCTCCCTCTGGAGGACTATGCCAAACCAATATGATTCTTGCCTACATATATGCACGGATTTATTAGAAAACAAGACTGTAGACCTATAAAGCTTGACATATGCTTATTGTGAGAAGTGGGAAAGTGACAGATGTGGAGAACATTTCTGAGGAGTCCAACTGGTCCATAGACGAGCACAACCGTATCTGATTAGGCCGATGGCTCTGACTGTCCATTTCGTACAAGAGCCTGGAGGTCTCATTGTTTTTCAGCTCACTTAGCAATTAATGGTGCCATTGTTTTGGGCCAGCCCATTTGCAGAGAGATATTTGCTGGCAAAATCAAAACTTAAGAAGATATAATGAGAGTAACCGAAGGGATTCTTACTATATAAAGCTCACAAGCTATGATTGTGAGCTTAGAAATTCAGGAAATTCTTCCACAAATAAGTACCACTTACATTTTTTGAAAGGGCTGCCAAGGAAACCTGAACTGTAATTAAAATGAGCTCTTTGAAAAGTTATTTTTCTTCAGCTATAATTATTAAATATATTTCTTTGTCTTTTTGTATTCTAATTTGTTAAAACTATATTCTGAGAATTATTTTTGAATATTAATAATATTTTGAAAACTTATTCCTTCATGCCATCAAAATAATAATATTTTAAAACTTTTCACAAAAGTCTATTAAAGCAATGTATTTGCCACTTCATTTAAAGTTATAATAGTGAACCACTGAGAATTGGGATAACTCCCCACCTCTAACCCTATCCATAACTTTGCTTGCATTCATTGAAAATGTGCTTTGGGCTAGATCTTGATTGGAAATAATGAAATCAGGTTCTAAATTGAGTAGAAAAATTCAATGTTCCTGGCCACTTTTAGGTTTTAGCAGTGCAAGGCATTATTTTAAAAAAATTCTATGGATGAGGAGCTCTTAGTAGACTTATGACCAGAAAAATAATATTAAAACCAATGGTTTATTAAAATATAATGGATTTAGAAAACTTGAAAACCAAAAGAAGGGGGAAAAAGTACCTGAAATACTAATATCATTATCCCGTAATAACATTTAAGGTTATAATAATAATCAAGGGGAGGAATATTAAAAAGTTCTCTTCTTATATAGAGTAATAGTTAACTTGCTTCTGCCAGTTTTGCCCTTTGTATGATTTTTAGATGGATCTGGACTGACACATGGAAGTGATTCAGCTACGACTCTACCACAAAACAAGACTCTTCAATAGCATCTTCATCATCTAATGTCAACATCAGATTAATCTTTATAAAAATAAAGCCAGTTAACTCTATTGTCTATACATTTCATATAATTTATTGCAAAGCTAGATTAAGTTTATTAACAGAACATAGACAATCATCTATGATTCTTTTTCTTCTTTTTATACAGCTTATCTTTCACTTTTGATATTCATTTTCTCAAAATAACTTCTCTATTGGTAGTTAGATACAGAAAAAGTAATAGACTGTGGAGCCAGATGGACTGTCTTGCTATTTCTCTAAAGACATAGTATATGTTGATGTGCATATCTGTAAATTTGGTTCAGAGATACTTACTAAGTAGTGATATGTTAGAATTTGTTTTTAGCACTTGAAGTAGCATTATTATGAAATAGGAATATTTTGCTATACTGGTATTTAACCACTTTTCATCTTTGATGATTCAGTGAATAGGGTAGTAGTATCTCAAAATTATGATATATTCAGTGGAAGCACATTAGATATAAGGGACTCTTATCTGAAAATCTTATGTCGAAGTACAGCTCCTTTTCCTTTTTTTAGTAGGGTAAATCACCAGTGGCTTTACCATCTACTTATTCATGGATGATTTTTGAATATATATACCTATTTTCAACCTCTCATTTGTGCCTTACAATGCACCACTCCCTCTCCAATTTCCTGTGGACATCTTTTCACTTAATATGTCCTCATACTTCATAATTGACATTTACAAGCTCAGTGTGTGGTCTTTCTTCTCCTGACTGATTTGCCTTCTGACTACCCTAAATCTTACTGCCTGCAACAACTTCCAGCATATTAATGACTAGGTTTGATGTGGATGTTTTGCCTGACCAATCCAGTGTGCCATTCTTCCCACTGATGCATATGCATTCCTTTCGAGGTTATGTGCAAAAACATATAAGAGTAAGCTGTATTATAGCTGATTTAATTGGCAAAGGATAACAGGTTTGTAATGCTTCCCTGTTATTTCCTTCTAAAACACTTTTTTCTTTTGTAATATCACTAAAGTTTTTCATACTTATTTCCATGGTATACTTAGTGTCCACGGTCCAGGTCTGTATCTATGTGACTTGCTACTGGGGACGGAACACAGCACCTTACAAGTCACAGGTGCTAAATAAATGCTTGGTGATTCATAAAACAATCTGAAAATGCTGTTTAGAACACTTAGAAATGTCTTTATTTTTCTTGAAAATTTTTATCTCCCTATACCAGCATGAATGGCTCATAACTGTTTTAAAAATGCAATATAAACTGTAGAGCTAAAACTCAAGCTCTTTGTCTTCTTTGCCAATTGATAATTCCAATGTTTTGCTTTTAAATATCCAATGATATTTTTGTATCATCTTCAATTTTCTATCTTTTACTAAGACAGTTGTACAGTTAAAAAATATTGTTAGGGGCACCTGGGTGGCTCAGTTGGTTAACATCTGCCTTCAGCGCAGGTTATGATCTCAGCCCATGCTGGGCTCCCTGTTGAGCACACAGTCTGCTTCTCCCTCTGTCCTTCCTCCTGCTCGTGCATGCTTTCTCTCTCAAAGATATAAACTCTTTAAAAAAATATTGTTAATTCTATATAATCATGTGATATCTTCTCCGTATATTCTGTTAGTATTTTGAGTTTGGGCTTTGTCATTGGCTGCTAAGTAATGACTGAGCTTTGGATTCTGGAAGTGTGGTACAAGTGCCTGGAACCAGGTCATCAAGGAGCAAATGTCCTTCTGCCATATTTTTCATGTTGGCCAAAGTTCTCAAACTCATGGTTCTCTTAGGACCTTACTTGCAACAAATACCATTTAATGTTTAGAAAAGGCTGAACTTCTGAGAGAAATGTGACATGAAATGTACCACAATGTCACGTGTTCAATTTAAGGCAATACAGGTTAGTAGCTAATAGGAAATCACGTGACAGTAACAAGATGGTCCAATTTTTCACTTGGATGATTTCTCTACAAAAGTCTAAATAGCAGACTCCACAGAATGTTTGCTTCACACAATGTATTTTTAAAAATTTTTAACTTCAAAATATCTAAATAGCATAGAGTATAACATAGTAAAGCCTGGTATTTGTAAGAAAAGGTGACTGCAATTTATCAATTTTTAACCTTACTTGTCTGTTTATTAACTTGGTAAATTTATCGAGATGCGTAAGTTTCCTTGTTGATGTTGGCAAAGAGTAATCGGATAAAATGCCATGAAACATGGTTCCAACTCACTAGAAGTCTAATCCTAAATGCCTGAGTGAATTAAAGGATAATGGGATGAATATTAGCATCAAGCAACTAGGAAAACGCAGAAACTTTCAGGTTTCTCAAGACCATTTGTAGTTTATAGCAAAATACAAATATGCTTTATAATGGCTTCTGCCCTTGAAAGTGTGATATGAGATACTTAAAATCTTGGAATTATATGTGAATATTTTATTGAAATACTAAATTCATAGGAACTTTGAAAAAATATATATTGAGATTATTTTACTATCTCTGACTTTTAGCAAAATTCAATCACTTATCATCAACTTCAGCATCCAACTTGATGTTTAAAAGTTTTGGGTTTGAATTATGTAGCTATAGAATAATATTTATAGAAGTACATGCAAGAACTAAAGTATACTGATATTTGATAGTGTCAACATTTTATTTACCTTTCACTAAAAAAAAACCTGAAAAAAATCTCAGATTTAATAACTAATAAATTTATTAGAACCTCAAAAATTAGTCTTTATGGTGTGGAATTTGGATATTTTTTCTAGCATAATAAATACACCCAGAAAAAGCAAGATTTTAGTAGATCCAGATTCATGCATTATTATTTCCATCACTCTATGGCTTTAAACACCTACATGCCTGGGAGCATAACTTTGAACATTTTCAAATCAAATGCTATAGAATAAAATATTTATAAATATGGAGCTAGTTGCAAAAATTTCAAATAATAATCAAGAATATATCAAGTATAAAGTGTACCATGGAGGCCACAAAGACCTATATAACCTTCATTAAATATCTTTCTGTTAAGTGACAAACCCAAAGTATTCAGAGAAAAAAACTAAGTGCCAAGTGTATGACTGTCATCTTAAGTACAATAGAAATGCAAGTTCTGTGTCTTTTATACAAAATAAATTTTATGTACTATTTTTATTAATGTTAATCCTGACAATAATCTTGTAGGATATGAAGATGGCGAGTCTCAGAAACATTAAAAAAATTGCCTATAGCCACAGATGTAGTGATTGACAGGGCTAAATCTTACATTCTCTGTTCTCTAAAGCTAATACCATTTCCAGTGTGTGTGTGTGTGTGTGTGTGTGTGTGTGTGTGTGTGTGTGTGTGATTATTCATTTATTAGTAAGAGTTGAGAGCAGAAAATAATGTGGGATCTGGTAAGCAGCTTAAATTTAATAGAATAAATAAGCTTTAAGCCTCTTTCTAGAATTGGAATAATTTAAATAGGGGAAGGGCTCTCCAGATTGAGTAATGGCGTAAACTGCAAGTTAGGCATGTAAGGCCTTTCTTCTAAATGATGGCTCTTTAGATAACTTTTGTTCTAGTCCTGCACTCAGTACTTTATTGTAGAGCCTCATCATTTCATTTTAAAATGATTGCCAGAGGCTTCAAACTAAATCAGAATCTCCAACAGTGTCTTCATCTAATGTGGACATCAGATTAATCTTTATAAAATGTGCATTCACTCATTTCTTCATTATCCATTTATTGAATGCCTACCTACCATGTGCCAGGTACTATGCAAAGTGTTGGAGATAACACTTAATAAAGTCAAATTGTAGTCTCTGCCTTTTTGGATGTCTTAGTAACCACTGAGGAAATCATTTGATATATGATTTTAAAGCTTAGATAGGAAGTCCAGTTACCAATAAAAATGTAAGGATCATCTTCACATTGGTGATAATTGTAAGTGATTGCTTAGGAGATAGAGATGGGGGAAAAAAAGGAAACCTGGAGGAAGGCCAAAATCTTTAAGGATGATGAATTTAAGAGAGACAGCAGGGGATGGAGGAGAAAGTATCAAGGAAGTTAAAGAGAACAGAATAGTCAATGGAGGGAATGCTATTCAGTTATCAGTTGGATTTTGCCTTCACCAACCACACCAAGTAGCACAATGTAATTTACATGACACATTTTGGGGTGGAGAGTTACCAGTTAGCAAACATAAACCGATACACCATATCCTGCTATACTTACTTCTTTCCCTTAGGAAATTGACAAAGTGTTTTACTGATGTTAACTTATGATGCATCTAAAGACTGAAAAAAGGGAAAACTTGAATCTAACATTGACATTTCATTCCTGTACCTTAAATAGTTTGATCAGAATAATCAGTGACTCATAATCTATGCATAAGTGAGCACATTTTTATGTTTAAGAAATGAAGTAATATACATATTACTAAATATAATGCTAGTAATTTTCTCACTCAATTTGTGCTTAAGGATATGTCACCAACAGTGGTATTCAACTTCATTTGAAATTCAAAACATTGAAGTTAATTTTTAAACATTTTTATTGAGTTGAAGCTAGAGAGTTAAAGAACAATTAAGTTAATTAAAGTTTGACTATATATACGTGCAATGTATACATTTTGTACTAATGCGATCTTAGTGCTTAGCTCACTATTAACCTAGCAAGCCTGGAATTTTAAGTGTTGGTTTAGTTATTTTGAACTCATAGTTTTAAAAATGCATGAAGCTCATTTAACATAATATGTGTAATTTAAAATTAGATTAATTGCCCCTGCCCTCTACTCTTTTCTGTCACCTTTTTCCTTATCACAGTTATTTGTATATTTCTTGAACCTTTGGCAAATTGAGTAATCATATATATCATATGATCACATGATCATATGTATGTATGAGCATACGGATATGTGTACACATGTACCACAATTTAAATTTCTGAAACACTGTCAGATGCATTGCATGGTGAGATTCAAATTTTCATATCTTTATTTTATTTCTATTTTATTCCTGTTTTACAGATGTAGAAATGGGGGCCCAAAGAAATTAACTAACTTGTTGGTTACATCATTATTTAATGGGATTCTAGATCTTTAAGTCAGGTCTCCTGATTGTTAAAGTCAGTTTATTCCTGGGTAAGTTATGCTTACATGTTTATTTTCTTTTCCTTTTTTCTCATATGCTATAGAATAAAGGTGTTGATTTATAATTTTTTACATTTTAATAAATCCTTAAGATGTACATGTATTTATACTGTATCTATGCAATACATCAAACACATAAAGTACCATTTAAAACAAGACAATTTACATGCCATTAAATAAACATTTTTACTCCCAGATATAAGCTAGTTTAGTTAAACTATTAAGATTCTGTAAGAATACATCCACTTGAAACTTTTGCAAAGTCCTTATACAGTTGCACAATATATTTTCACACTCAACTCAATTTCATTGAAACATCTTATTCCCTAAAAAGATGAAAAGATGTATAAAATGACCCAAAATGTCATATCTAGGCATCATTTCCAGTATATTTTTTAAGGATAGGCAGAGTAAATTAAAAGCTGCCGTATAAAAAGTAGAGTATGTTGGTGGCCTTAGGAAAGAAGTGATTACAATGTAATCTCAAATGAAACTCCTCTCTGGGAAAAAAGTAATTTAGCTTCATGAACAGCTGCACCTCAGAGGGTCCGGCATATGAGCAATTAAAATTAAACAAGTTGATTTTAATACGCCTTAGTAACTGTGATTGATCATACAGAGCTGTTGTTGACTATACATCAAGAAACAATTTAGGATCCAGTTTAAAACAAAGTTTATAATCCTTGTTTAATGGATTTTGGTACCTCAGGCTATACAGTGCTGTAAAAATGATTAAAATGTGCCCTGTCTCTGTGTAATCAATAAAACCTCTCTCTAAAATTAGTTAGGTTCCAAAGACTCCTCAGCAGGCTTGGCAGTGCCACGTCTGTAGAATTCCAAATAAGCCATCTATCATTATTTCCATACACAAGGTTCATTAGACACCTCATTCTTTATCTTATTAGCACCAAAGTCAGCTAAACAATCAAATCAAAAGGTCACCTTTAACAATACCAGTTAAACCGAAACATACATCAAGACATTATTAATACAACACATCAAAATGCAGTGATAAAAATTCCTAGAAGGTCAATAAAGGGCTATTGTTAAAAGAACTGAAGATATATACACATTTGTTAAAGAAAAAAATTCTAACCTGGCATCTTAAAGAGATGGATTTAGTCTATTACTGCAATCAGTAAACACAAAACCTCCTTTAGGTTGTATTATTTTAAAACATTTTTCTTTTGTATATGATGGAAATGAATTTGTAGCTTTTATGAAATGAATGGATAAAATCAGTACCTTTGGAGTTACTTTAAATTCTTTTTAAGATTATGCATCATTCATAAGCACATTTATTCTGAATGTATTTGTTTTTTTAATTGCATTTTCATCATTAATCTTTTATGATAGAGTTCTTTATTTTAAAGAAGTTGATGCATTTTAATTTTACAATTTATATAGCTAAAGAAATTTGAAGTTTAACTTTCATATGCGTTAAAGTTCCAATTCACCTAGTGGTGAATGTTCTGCCTTTAAGTGAATCTAATGAGAAATGTAAGCTCTGGAAATGTGCTCAACTTATCATCCAGTGTATCACATGAATAAAATGATACATTCACTTAATGCCTCTTTATATGTTCCTTATTTATAATTTACTCAACACTCATTTTATTCCAGTATTTTATACTCAGATATACTTAGTGGCCAATAGGATTAACTTCTACATACATAGTTAAGATATATGTAGGTAGGTTGCATGCTTACCTTAAATAAATGTCCTTTAATTCTTTTAACCAAATATACATATATTTGGTTATACATATATACATATATATACATATACTATACAAAAATAGTCCACGTTCTTTTAACCAACTGCAAAATAAATGAATACATATTTGTGTTTCTGTTGGATCAGTTTGGGCCCATAAGAAAATATTTTGATAATTATTAGCCAGGAATGAAGAAAAATATCTCTTGTTGAATATTTATAATAACTCCACTGAAAGCCTTGTCATTGCTATGTGTATGATGAGTCTGAAATATTTGTTAATGGCACTATTTGCCAGACTATTCTGTGAACATTTCGGATCTTGTAATCCCTCCCAAGTCAGCACTGTGCTATAACTGCCATCATTATGTTTATTTCTGCTTGGTCCTTTCAGATCAAAATGTTTCTCCCTGCCCTCCCCAAATACCCTGTTCTCACTGCCCCTGGGATATATCACTTAATTAAGAAATGTAAATCATCACAGTGTAAAGAAATGGTTTGTTTTTCATTCTTCTATCACACTAAGACAACATAGTGGAAGACACAGGAGGGGAAATAGGACTTTCTATGCTGACATAAGGGAGGTTTTTAAAAGAACTTAAAGAATGGTCAGGAAAGATGCCAAAAGAGAGGCGGGAGGAATTTTTTTTTTTTTTAGGTTTTATGGTTTTATTAACACAAATATGATGTGCACAACAAGCTGTCTATTCATTTTCTTCGCTGAGCAGCCTGGCGTTGGGATTGGTGACTCTGATTGCCAGCTGGGCTGCTCTTTCCACAATAGCTTTGCGGTTCTTGGAGGAGACATTGTGAGCAATCTCTGCACAGTAAGATTTGTTGCACATCAGCAGCACTTCAAGCTCCTTAAACGTTGTGGACTAGGAACTTCCGGAAGCCACTGGGCAACATGTGCTTTGTTTTCTTGTTGCTCCCATAACCAATGTTGGGCATCAAGATCTGGCCCTTGAATCTTCTGCGCACCCTATTGTCAATGCCTCTGGGTTTCCGCCAGTTGCGCTTAATTTTGACATAGCGGTCTGACTGGTGCCGGATGAACTTCTTGGTCCTCTTTTTAACGATCTTGGGCTTCACCAGAGGTCTGAGGGCAGCCAAGATGCCCAGTAACTGATGGCGGCCACCTCCACAGGCAGCGCCGAGAAAGAGAGAGGAAGGTGGCCGAGGCGGGAGGAATTTAAAGAGAAGATATTGACTTGAAAAATAATGAAGAGCTTTGGAGGAGGATGAGAGGCTTGGGGTTTTTAAAATTGATTCAGAACATTTTAGAGAATCATAGAAGAAAAGCATTATAGACATCAATAAGCCTGATATTCATATTAATCTAAATCAGTTAAAAATATAAAAAGACAGGTGGTATAGTTCTTTTAGTTTTTGTTTTGTTTCTCTTTTAAGGATTTAAGACTTGCTTTAAAGAATAGACTATTTATTACATGTTAAGATTATAATAGTGTGGCACTAGGACTAATAAACTACTGGAAGGTACTGGAATATTTCTAGTTAAGTGTCTTAGTTGTTCAAGTGTGTAAAATTAAAGAAGTGAAAGGACTTTTGAATTTAGCGCTAATCTTAATAAAGCAATTATGACTGTGATAACACAAAGGGTGTTACTCTATACAAGAAAATGGCTGGTGTTATTGGTAGTAAATCTGGGAAGTAACTGCGTATTGTAGAGGACAGCATTAGACTCCTCTCAGTTGCTTGCATGTGTTGGTTTTTTAAGGGACATAATCACTGTGCTGAGTTCCAAGGCTTATGGCTCCCCCCCACCCCCCACCCCCCACTTTAGAACAACTCCAGTAGTGTAGAAGTATTTAGCATGTCCCTCCATCAGTACATCCTGTGAATGTCTTAGGATCAAAAGGATGCCACAGTTCCACTGGATTTGGGCAAAGCCATGTCTCTTTTCCATGATTACTTTTTACACCTCTAGCTGTGTGTTTAAGTGAATGTATTTTGATATCCGATAAACCTATTTTGAATGTTATGTGACTGCTCCCTCATCTGTAAAAGGTAATAATGCCTATCACAAAAAATTGCTAAAGGGTTAACTATAAACTGCCTAGCAAAATATCTGGCACATATTAAGTGCTCAATAAGTGTTAATTATTACTATTATGGTGAGCTCTCAAATTGCTCTCTCATGGAGTTTATAGCTCTACAGGAGGTTTATTACCTTTTGAATGCTGCCTCAAGTTCTGTTTGCTTCACAAACAGTTTTATTGATAGGCAGTAATATTCAACTTCAAAGTAAACAACTTTTTAAGCTAGGTGGAAAAGAATAGGAGATAAGGAATATAAGGGAAGGAAACTGACAATAACAGAAGACCAGCTGCACTCAGGCAGGGGAAAGGGGAGATCTCCAGAACAAATTGTGTGTTGTTCCCCACCCCCCCCCCCCCACACACACACACACACACACACACACACACACACACACACACACACACACACACTTCTATTTCCACCTTTTTACATGAGTCCTCCTCACACACACCTGCCCTGAATGGCAAAGGAAGAGCGGAACAAGGGTCAAGGATGGGTCCCAGCCATGGTGTGCTCTGCAGCTACCCGAGGGCAGGAGGAAACACCAAGCCCTGTAGATGTTTCTATCAGCCATTCATTTACTCATGTATTTAAAATATTTATTAAGCACCTTGTGGATAGTGTAGATGATGAAAAAATAAGAGAGTACTTGTTTTCAAGTGATTCACAATCTAACACTATAGACAACCAACTGAAAGAAGTGTGTGATGGAATCACATAGTAAGGCCATGATGGAGACAAGGTGGGGAGGAAGGACTTAGGTTAGAAGGACTTAAGTTAGTGACACTTTCCACTTCAGCAATAAAAGCAAATTCATGAGACATATAGTGGTGTAAACTATAAGGAATTGTGGTAATACTTCCCTCCTTGTCTCTTCAATCCAGTAGAATCACAGTGTTTGGCAGATGAAGAGAAACAAGTGAAAGCTTAAATATTAAAGGGCATATTTAAGGATTGAGGATATCAGCAGCAGCTGGCTGAGGGCAGGATTTCAGTGCAAGCAAGGCATTTGAACATCCCCTTCTTGGGGCATAGAACTAAAAGAAAAAAAACCTCCCATTTTGAAAATTTCAGAGGATTTTCCCTTTGAGGTAGTAAGGTCCAAGATATTTTTCCATTTTTCTCCATGTTTAAGTTCTAAATAGTACCCTTTATGTTTACAAAATTAAACTGAAGTCATAGATTTTGCTTGATTTGGAGGTGGAGGTCTATTGTTTATTTTCTTGACAGATGACTGCCCAGTGTTTGGTGTTGAGTACATTTTCTTTTCCATCAAGGGAATAAAACTCAGTCCATCTATCTGTGCTTTTAAAATTAGATGCCTTTTACAAAGAAGTGAAGTTACTGAATTTTTTAAAGAGAGAACTGCAGAACAGAATGCTTTTTAATGCTTGGGCAACAGCAGGCCAATAGAAAGCACATTATCAGGGCCAGCAAATTCTGTCATTCCTAGGTGTGGATATGCTCAGTCCCATACCCTTGATGGAGTAATACCTGGTGGTCTCTAGAGGTTCTTGTGAGTAAAAAAATGGTGAAACCTGCTTTTTCAACTGAGTGATTCTCTGCCACCCTACATTGAAAACAGTTAAACTCTGAGTATCAAAGTATGCATCTTCCAATTGTTTCTTTTCCATTTGAAACCCAAGGAAGGAAAAGTGGGTAACCAGTCATCATTCCTTTGCTTGAAACTGTAGATTGAATCTTATGTAAATACAAGGAAAATTCCAGAGTGAACAAACTGTTGTATATGATTTTTTAGCTTCCTAAGTTTTAAATTTTTTAGCATGAATAATGTCGACAATATTTGATGAAACAAGAATAGTATGGAAATAGAGATTTTAAAATAACTCAGATTTTGCCACTCTTGCTTTATCCAGTTGTTATTGTTTGCTTATTTTATTGGTGAAGTATTTTAAAGGTCATTGCTTTTGTTCAATTTATCTAGGTAACAACTACTTATCAGCTTATAGGAATGATTTTCATCCTTTTTCTGGCTACAGAGAACTTTCATATAGATATACTACAATTTATTCACCTTCTATGGTTGGGCAATTTGCTGGTTTATAATATTTTACTATCAATAATTAAATTTATACACTTGAAGTATTGTATTTTAGGAGGCACATATATATTCTGGGTGAATTTTTAGAAAGATTCCTAAAAGGATCCTAGAAGTTGGGTTGCTGGTTCAAACGCAAATGTCATTTATTGAGTATTGCCGAATTCCCCTCCAGTGTTTCAGAAGACTGTTTGCCCTGCCAACATGATGAGGCCTCTCCGATAGGCAAGCAAGGACACTGCAATGCCATTTTCATTCACATTTCCCTTGTTATGAATGAAGCGTTGCATATTTCATGTGTTCAAGGGCCATTTACATATTTTCCCGAGGGATGGCCACTCATGTCTGTTTTGCTATTTTTTTCTGAATTTTAAGAACATGTTTCTTAGATATATTTTGCAAATATTGTCTGCTAGTTTGTCATTTGTATTTTGGCTTTTGATGTTTCTTTCAATAACTTTAAAAAATGTCGTCACATTTATCTTGTCTCTTATTGCTTCTGGATTTGGCACCACAAATTATTTACCTATAATATTTGTATAGATATTTCTTTTTCATTTAATCTCTGATTCATTTGGAATTTATTTTGGTCATACTATGAGTTATGAATCCATTTTTTTAAAACAAATGTGACATATAGGGTTTGCGGATGCCCTTTACCAGACTGAGAAATTTCCTTTTATTTTTAGTTTGCTGAGAGTTGTCATGAATGGGTATGAATTTCATAAAATGTTCTTTTTTCATCATTTGATATGATCATGAGGTTGATCTTCTTTATGTTAATATAGTAGACTATAGGAATTGGTTTTCTTAATATATAACCAGACTCTCATTCCCAGAAAACCCACTTTATTGGTAGATTTTACTTGATTTTATATTTTTCAGCAGTTTAGTATCTATGTTCATGAGGGCTATTGTTCTGTAGTTTTCTTTTGCCTTTCTTTTTTCTTCTTTATGTACTGTCTTTTGTCTGTTTTGGTACCAGGGAAAGACTCCTCTCGTAAAATAAATTGGAAAGTGTTCCTTTGTCTTTTATTTTTAGGATGAGATGGTTTAGAGTTGGTCATAGTTCCTCTTTAATGTTTGGTGAAATTCTCTGTTGGAAGTGTCTTAGCCTGGGGATTTCTGGCGGGGGGACGTTTTTAAATTATTCTTAATAGTTTTAGCTGTTCAGGTTATGTATTTCATCTTGGTGAGATTTGGCAGATAACGATTTTCAAGGAATTTCTTCAATACATTTAAGTTGTCAGATTTGTGTGTGTAGAACTTCTTCAACCATTTTTGAAAACCAGGTAGAATTATATTAAATAGTGTCCTAACTTTGGTAACTAATCCATAACTACCCTCCCAACTCCAATTGCACTAGTGTGTTGAGGCATTGTAATAAGGCAAAAAAAAAGAAAAAAGAAAAATATTTGAAATGATAAGGTTGTTTAGCACATCTCAATGCTAGCATCAGTATATAAAATAATGTATTTCTAAATTCTAAAATAAGTGGAAATTGACAGAAAAAACTTAAAAAAGCATCAAAAGTGTGAAATACTTCAACAAAAGATATGCCAGCCTTGTATATCTAAAACTGTAAAATGTTGCTAAGATCAACTTAAGAAGAACTAAATAAAGGAAGAGATATACCCTGTTTATGGACTACAAGAAACAATATTATTATTCTTTAAAAGATTTTATTTATTTATTTGACAGAGAGAGACACAGTGACGGGGGAACACAAACAGGGGGAGTGGGAGAGGAAGAAGCAGGCCTCCCACGGAGCAGGGAGCCTGATGCGGGGCTCGATCCCAGGACCCTGGGACCATGACCTTAGCTGAAGAAGACTCTTAATGACTGAGCCACCCAGGCACTCCAAAAAACAATATTATTAACATTTTTTTGCAAATTTATCTGTAGAGTTACAGCAACCCAAGTCAAAATCCCAGCAGACTTTTTGTTGGAACTGATAATCTGATTTTATTTATTTATGTATGTATTTATTTATTTATTTGATTCCCCCCCCGCCGCAACCTGCCTTGTTTCATTCCACCAAATTCTCAGCCCACAAAGAATCATTTAAGTAGCAATTCAGTAGGAAGGGGTAGGCCATTGAGAGAATCCAGGATGCTTTCAAGCAAATTTTCTATCATCTGTCATCTGGCTTGATGAGTAGCACTTCCAGCGTGAGGTGTCAGAGTGATGTTCTTCAACTTCAACAAAAGATGATCTCTGGGCAGTGGCTATGGAAATGATTATAAACCTAAAACTAAAACCTAGAAATCTAAATTTCCAGAAGAAAACAGAAAGAATTCCTGGGCTTAGACAAAGTTTTCTTAGGACACAAAAAGAATGAATCATAAAACAAATTGATAAATTTTGCTGCATCAGAATTAAAATCCTCTTTAAAAGACATTTAACAAAATGAAAAGGCTACCTAGAGGCTGGGAGAAAATATTTGTAAACATATGTCTGATATGGACTTATATTTGATTATAACAAGAACTCCCAAAACTCAAAAATTAGAAAACAATCCATTACAAAATGCCAAAGGACTTGTACAGACATTGAACCAAAGAAGAAAAATTACTGGCAAATAATCACATGAAAAGATGCTCCTTAAGAAAGTGCACATTAAATCCCAATGAGATACCCCTACCTACCCATTCAGGTAGTTAAAACAAACAAGCAAGCAACAACAGAGAATTCAAACAGCAACTGAGAATACCAAGAGCTGAAAAGTTGCAGGACCTCATTGGATCTTTCATGTTGCCTGTGGAAATGCAACATTGTACAGCCATATATATATATATATATATATATATATATATATATATATATATATATACATATAAACCATACAATCCAGAGATCTCCCTCCAAGAGAGAAACGAATAACATGTCCACACAAAGACTAAGTTTTATAGCAGCTTTATTCATAGTCAACAAAATCTGGTATATTATCTGTTGATGTGTAACCAATTACCTTCAAAACTGATTTAGAACAAAAATGTTTTACCAGCTCACTTTTTTTCTTGATTAGGAATTCAGGAATGACTTACCCAAGTCATTCTAGTTTGGGATCTCTCATGCGGCTTCAGCCAGGATATTGATCAGGATGTAGTCACTTGAAATATTAACTGGGGATGGTAGGTATATCTCCACTGCAGCTTTCTCACATAACTGTTTAGCTGCTTTGGCTGCTGGCAAAAGGCCTCAGTTCCTTGCCATGAAGCCTTCTCTAGAGGGCTGCTTGAATAGCCTCATGGCATGTCACCTTGGGAAGATGGACTGGGGTGTGATTAAAAAAAGAAAAACAAAAGGTAGACAATACTTATCTTCCCTGCATCTTAACTCATCTATCACCATGTTATTCTCCGATTTAGGAACATGCATCAGGCACCTACTATGTACCACAATCTATGAGAGGTAGTGGAAATGGCAAAATAAATGAGACCAAGCTCTTGCCTTTAAGTACTTCCGAGTGTGTTTATACAAAGGAACACAAAGCAGAGTTCTTGAAATATAGCTTTGTAAATTATTAAATATATCTTTTTGTAAAATCACATTCACTGAAACAAGCATATAATGTAGTTCTTTTTTAAAAATACAGATCAAAATATTATTCATTACCATAAAAGTTTGTTTTTTCTATAGATATTTAAAAATCATTTCAAGTACATTTTTAGAGTAAAACTTTAGAATCAAATATGGAATAAAAATCTATGTTTTAGTATTAGAAATTACTAGTGCAATATCCATCTCCATGAAAACTAGGACTATCTTCAGTCACAGCCTCTAAATATAATGGAACAGTAATCTGTGAAATTCTGATGGATCCTGTTTATATCTCTGTAATTAAAAAAAAACTTACTAAACTATAATATGCACATTGAAAATAACACTTACCGTAAGTGGGTGCTGTTCAAGGAATTTCCCCAAACTGAATAACCTGTGTCACCAGCAACAGCGTAAGAAACAGTAGCCCCTTGCGCCCTTTACTGATTACTTCCTCTCCCCAACAGTAACTGTTATGCTGAAATCTGTTGGCGTAGATTATTTTTGCTTGTTTTTGGTCTTTAAGTAAGTTGAGTTATACTGTGTGTACTCTTGTTTCTAGTCACTGTCATTTAATGTTATGTCTTGAAATTCATCCTGTGCTGCATATGACTTTATCATTGATTCTCATTTCTGTGCATTCCTTGTGAACAATCAGAATTTATTGGTTCTACTCTTGCAGGCATTTTGAGTAGTTTCAAGTTTGGAGATATAGCAGAGTATTGCTATCAACATTTGATTGCATGGCTTTTGGTGCACATATGTATACATTTCTGCTAGGCATATACCCAGGAATGGAAGAGCTGGTTTAGGATAGGCATATGCTCAGATTTAGAAGATCCTGCTGAAGATTTTGAAAGTGGTTATATATAGTTTATCTTAAAATTTTCTCTTGCTTGCTTCTCACACCTTTGCAGTAAAATGCCCATCACAGCATAGAACAAATACAGGCATTGCCCAAAGTAATCTATAAGAATATAATTTCTTTGAAATCCTAAAAATATACATCTGCTTTATTTTTTATTTTCTCACTTGGCTGAGTTTATTTCAACAAAGGTACAATTACGGATCACTTAAATTATTTAATATCATCCAAAATGTGAGTAAAATTGAAGCACCCAGGGGGTCATTGTCAGCTGCATATCATCTAATATGCCATCCTCCTACTCATAGGGATAGCCCAATTTGAGAAGTATGGGTGTAGACTAATACCAAGGTATAGCAAGGGCAGAATGGAGCTAAAGTCTATTGAGTGTCTATTGTGTGACAGTCACAGTCTGGGACTAGCATGGACATAATAATCTCATTATCCTTCATCCTATGAATCCTCCTGAGGGAGATATTGCTATCCTCATTTTTATAAATTAAAAAAAAAGTAGAGGATATGTAGGATGTATCTAGGTAATTTCATTGAGTTCGTGTGGTTTATCAGTTTTTAGAAATGGAATTTTTACTGCATTTTGCCAGTTTCTATGGGAAGGATGGGGAGTGGGGTAGAGGAGAGAAGACGTGTTTGAAAATGCTCTGAACTAGATTTAAAAGACCAGGGTTTAGATCATGCTCTGCTGCTCCTGGCTGTGTTATATAAGGCAAGAGTGTTAATTCTTCAGAGTTTCAGTTATCCTTACATGTAAATATGAGATAATATTCTCTTCCTACTTGCATGGGTTTTTATAAGAATGACACATGTAAAAAAAAGATAACAGAATGATAATGTCCTAATGGTACACAAATTAAAGTATGTAGTCTCCTCCTCATTTCCATGCATAATTTTTTTCTGTAATATTTTCCCCCATTGTATGTATGCCTATAACAGTGCTCATTTTTTTGGAAGTCAAGTTTATTGAGGAATAACTTACAGTAAAATTCTACCTTTTTAGGAAGGCTTGCATTCTAGGGCAAAGCTGTAGGACTTAGGGAAGCGGTCCTCTCCTTTCAATCTTAGTTTCCAGACCTTTACAGTGAAAAGGCAGGTGGCTAGAAAATTACAAAATTTTGTAGTTTCCTTATACAATTTAGATTTCTGATAATGTTTAGGAAGGGACAGTCGAAGGGGGAATGACTTTCGGAGTGCTAACTATCGTAATTTTAAAGATAGGTACATTGACGTGTCAGTTTATGTTGCAGAAGTAATAACTGAGAAATAGAGGAAGAGGTAGAATTAACTGAGTTCCTTTTTTAAGAAGAATAATTGACTTGCTTATAAAAAGAAATATCTTAAATTGGTAGCTTATTGATCTACATAGATAAGAGTTTCCTCAATCCTAGAAAGCTCTAGAATATAAAATTCTTGCCAAAAACATTCAAGGCAATTCCAGTTTCTGTATATACAATAACGTTCAAACAACTTAGCCACGCATATAAGGCTCTTCTTGATCACTTTTCCATCCATGTTTTCCGGGATTCTCTTCTAAAGCTCACCCAAGTCCTCCTTCACGCCGTTTCTGAAACAGCTGTGTGATGTTACCTCAGGACTCATGTTTTGGTGCTTCCTTTGCCTGGACGCTGTTCCTTCCTCACTTCTCAAAAACTCATTTTATTTTATTTTATTAATTTTTTTAAATTTTTTATTGTTATGTTAATCACCATATATTACATCATTAGTTTTTGGTGCAGTGTTCCATGATTCATTGTTTGTTCATAACACCCAGTGCTCCATGCAGAACGTGCCCTCCTCAATACCCATCATCAGGCTAACCCATCCCCCTACCCCTCTCCCCTCTAGAACCCTCAGTTTGTTTTTCAGAGTCCATTGTCTCTCATGGTTCGTCTCCCCCTCTGACATACTCCCCTTTTCTTCCTCTCCTGTTATCTTCTTCTATTTCTTTTTTCTTAAAATATGTTGCGTTATTTGTTTCAGAAGTACAGATCTGTGATTCAACACTCTTGCACAATTCACAGCGCTCACCGTAGCACATACCCTCCCCAATGTCTATCACCCAGCCACCCCATCCCTCAAAAACTCATTTTAGATCACCCCTCCTCTGCGAAGGCATTCTTATTATTTCTAGCTATAGATTGTGAACACTGGCCTTTACTCCATTTACTTTGAATCACCAGTGCATCAGATAGTGCTTGGCACATAGTTGACATATGTGATATATACTTGATTAATAAATGAATATCTTCATTAAATAACATTTGCGGGTACCTGGGTGGCTCAGATGGTTAAGCGTCTGCCTTTGGCTCAGGTCATGATCCCGGGGTCCTTGGATCGAGTCCTGCATCGGGCTCCCGGCTCCTTGGGAGCCTGCTTCTCCCTCTGCCTCTTTCTCTCTCTCTCTCTCTCTGTCTCTCATGAATAAATAAATAAAAAAAAATCTTAAAAAAAATAACATTTGCATATTTTAGGCACTCTTTAAGAATTTCACATTACTTTGGATGTGAATTTCCTAGAAGTGACAGTGCTTCATCACCGATTATGTGCTATATCCATTTATATTTAAATTTCACGTTGTAGCATAAATACTAATCTCCAGTAATTTTTACCCAAGTTGAACATACTTTTACAAATACCAATGTTAAAACAAAATGTAGTCCTTTAGTGTGCACCAAATAGCTATGAATGAAGTTTTCTTTCTTTTTTTTTTTCTTAAGATTTTATTTATTTATTTGACAGAGACACAGCAAGAGAGGGAACACAAGCAGGGGGAGTGGGAGACGGAGAAGCAGGCTTCCCGCGGAACAAGAAGACCGATGTGGGACTCGATCCCAGGACCCTGGGACCATGACCTGAGCCGAAGGCAGATGCTTAACGGCTGAGCCACCCAGGTGCCCCAAAGTTTTCTTTCTGATAGGACTGAAGACACTAGATTTGCTAAGATGATAGCTTGCCAGTTATTATCAATTTCTTCTTCAGCAATTTGATTATTTTACTTTAACAATTAGCAAAAGCTAATGTGGACTTAACTAAATTGAAGACACTCAGTTTGATCATGAACACTGGAAGTTTAATATATGACGTTATGTGCTTCAGGAAAGAGAAAAAAGGGAGTGATTATGAAAAACATATTTTAAAAGGTAAAGGAATATTTAGAAAAATAGCTCTTTTCAACCCTTTGATCCTTGATGTAATGTTGTCCTACTTAATTTACTCTTGTTCTCAAATAGTTCAACTTATTCACACATTTACTGAAAAAAATCAAATATTTAAGTACATTACTATCAATATCTGAGAGTATCTGAGGAAGATGTGTTCCCACTTATTAAGAAAGGTAATATTTAAGCATGATGCTACAGTTTGATAATGCCTTTGATAGAGAACCAAAACAAACACAGGCTCTATAGATTTTAATGCTTGTTTGTATCAACCTGACCCATTATTTTCAATACCTATGACAAATTTCTCCAAAGTACTCTTTTCAAAAAATTTGCATAGGAAGTAATACATGTGCAACTCATCAAAGTTTTATCATGCTACATGTTTTTGTATTTCCTGGTCCTATTTTCCATGTGTTATTACAAACTGATCTCCCCCAGAACTCTTTAAGAGACTTCTGTAAAATGCTGACATGGAGGAAAGAAAATATGCATTTTGATATGTTCACAATATGTTCAGAAACTTGCTTTAAACTTTTAACTGGGCAATATGCTTGAGGATTGAAGTTACCTAAAGTGTTTGTTAGTTCTGATGAGGATTGAGAATTTTAGTCAACAATTTACAAATTATTTCAGATTTTAGAAAGAGGTGAGACTAAGTAAGTTTGAAGAACAGAAAGTAGATGTATGTACTGAGCATATTCATGATTGAGAGGTTGCTCCTAGAGAAGGGAGAACAGAAGGAAAACATATATTCAACTTTGCAGAGTTAATAGCAGGGATTTTCAATTCCTATTTTAAAATTGAGTATTTTATACAGGCATAGTTCTACTCCTACTGGGTATAAATCTGATAATTATAATGCAGAAGAATGGGAGTACTGACTGAAGTCTTAGAGTTAGATATAATATTTTAACCTTGAGCAAAGCAATAGGGTATATGCATATGGTAAAGCATCAGATATTTCAGGACGGCTTATTGTGAAACAAGAATCCTCTCTTCCCTCACTTCCGTAGTAATAGCCTAACTCCCAGAAATATCTGCAAGCATTTTCTATAATTAATTATTTTAGTACTAACCTTTATATCTCTAAGTATTATGTTTAGTGATTTATTTATCAACTATAGATAATGACAGCTATTGTTGTCTTTATGATTTTTCCAGCATGCTCCTGCCTGATTATTGTTTTTCTAACTTGTTCATTTCTCTGCTTGGAATATCTTTATAGCATCCTATGTTTACTTCACTCAGATCTCTTCAAATGTCATCTCCATAAAACAGCTGCATGTCTAAAATAGCTCTTCTCCCTTCCCCCAATTTACTTTTCCTGATTGTATTTACCATTGCCTAATATTATAAATTTGTTGCATAATTTACTTACTGCCTCTCTCCTGTATTAGGGTATAAGTTCTGTAGCAGAGGGTATCTTTTTTGCTTACTGGTGTATCTCTAGTTTCTAGAACAGTGTGAGGCACCTTGTATGCATTTTATCAAATATTTGTTAAATCAGTGAATGAAGTGCTTAGCATAATGCCAGATATGCAGTATTATTGGTTAATTATTATTATAAAATTTGGAAGCCTTATAAACTCGAGAAATATTTCTCTTGATTATATTATTATTAACAGGAGCATACCAGTTTCTGTTAAATTTAAGATGGGCTTGAGAGAATCAAACCTACTGTTCCTGTGCACAAATATTATTTATTTTTGATATCCAGTAGATATGATATGTATGTTTATGTATGTGTTATGTCTTTGTAACCGTCCCAATAGTGTTAATAATGAAAACAGTGAACAAAATGTCCTAATCATTAAGGCAATACAGTATTATCCAGTCCTAAAAGAAATATCCCCAAGAAGACAATATGAGTTGATAATAAGAGTGGAGTGTCTGTGTCTATTCTATAGTTCCCAGTTTCATGCATTCTACCTGCTGGGGACACAGCAACATATAATGTGTGTTGATATAGGGTGATATAGGGGTCATGGAGCGTGGGGCCCAAGCTCTCGGGATATCCTTTCCAAACTGGTGTTTCAGTTGCACCTTCAAAAACATGTCACAAAGAAAACCACTTAATGTGTCATTGTGTTATATATGTGTATATATATATATTTCACAAATTTTTATTTTAGAATAATTTCAGATCTACAGGCAGTTGCAAAGGTAGTACGGAGTGTTCCTGTACATCCCTCCCCTAGCTTTTCCATATGATAGTATTTTACATAATCATTCGTCAGAACCAAGAAATTAACATTGCTGCAATGCTGTTAACTGAAGTATAGGCTTTATTTGGATTTTTCCAGTTATGATCTTTTTCTGTTCCAAGAGCTAATCCAGGATATTACATTGCATTTAATCATAATGTCTCCTCCTTGCTTCCTCCAATCTATGACAGTTTTCCAGCCTTCTTTGTTTCTCATGACCTTGACAGTTTTGAAGAGGGCCAAGTCAGGTATTTTTTGAGAATTTGTGTTTGACAATTTCTCGTGGTTAATCTGGGGTAATGGATTTCTGGGAGGCAAAATATTTAATACAGAACATGTTAAAGAAGTTATTTAGATAGAAGTCATAGTATAATTGTAAGCTTACTGGAAGACCAATTACATTTTAAGAAATTCTCATTTCTCAGGAGTCTATAGGCTCTATTATATTTTTATTTAAAATATGGATCTGTTTGATGTCTGAAATTTTACTTGTGTCAAGGGATAAGCAATGGGTAATGTTTTTAAATTGGCACTGATACTTGTCTGTGGTCCTTGGAGAGAAAAAGTTTCTCTTGCTGCTCTTCTTGTTTCTTCTCTTCTTCCTCTCCCTCACCTTCTCCTCTTCCTCCTTTATATTAAGCATTGCTGTAATTTTTATAAACTCCACACAGCCTTAAGATTTAGTGAGACATTTCCCTTTATAACCTCCCACATATTTTCTATTTTTGAACAAAGTCGTCACTGCAATAATCAGCATTGATAAAGATGATTCTTATGGCAATTTATTTGTTCATTTCCAACTCTGGGTGGGTTTTTGAGGTTCTATTTTTTAGCATGTCATGTTCTTGAAAACGTGTCTTCTTATTCAAGTTATATATTTAAAGCTTCTCCTATTTTCCAGTTGAGGCAGACAACAATACTTATTTGAACTATGTACTCTGTTCCAACATATGTATTGTCTTTAACTCCTGATGATACTGGTATGGCTGTTAAGAGTACTTGTATCTTCACCACCACAACTGCTTGCCAAATGACCATTCCTAATTCCATAATAAGTTATAATTCACAAACAAAATATGTTTTAGATGGTAAGAGTATCGATCTGTCAACTGGAATTGTAAGGAAAATCAAGATAGAGTTTTGAAGAAAATTTTAGGTTGATTTTTAAGCATTTAGGGATAGAAATTCTTATTTAGAGAGACACACACAAAAATTTGGTCAAGACAAAGCAGAGGGTAAAAAATGGACAATTGTGAACTCTTGGTAACTCTGAAAGACATATATTCATGTAGTATTATGTTTTGGATCATTCCATGTTATTATATACATTTTATGTAGGTGCCTTTTATTGTGGGGTTTTGCTACAGACCTTTTATTCGAGAGCATTTTCTTGCCTATGATGAAAAATAACTCATCTGCATTTGTCTTCTTACAATATCAAATAATAATTTACTATTAACATAAAACAAAAATAACAGTGAGCACTTATATAGCACATCCAATGCATAGAGACTAAAGTTGAGGGGCTAAGAAGAACAAATTTCCCCAAGAAGACAATGTTGAGTTTATAATAAGAGTGGAATGTCCGTTATCTATTCTACGGTTCCCAGTTTCATGCATTCTACCTGCTGGGGACACAGCAACATACAATGTGTGTTGATATAGGGCGATATAAGCGTCCTGGAAGATGGGCCCCAGGCTCTCGGGGTATCCATTCCAAACTGGCCTTTTGACTGCTCTATCAGGCTGGCAGCTTCTGAGTGGTGCAGTCTTGTGATAAGGGCAGTGAATCCAATGGGAATGTGCCCACAGTCACAACTCTTTTGCTCTGAAGTGAGTGCCTTGCTCCCAAGCAATATTATGTGGATTCTCTGTCTATGGATCAAATACTGTACACATTTGGAGAGTGGTGCTGGCTGAGGCTATGCTTGGCAGCTCTGTACATAATGAAATCACATATTGCATCCAGAATTTCTGAAGCAGTAGCTTTTCCAGCATCTAGTACACTGTATTATTAGAAATAGGCAGTGTCTGCATCTTGGAAAAAAGGAGTGAAACAGAGCCTCAGCCTATCCTAAACATGATATGAAGTATTATCTATATATATTTATACGTCAATTAAGAAAAATGGTGGGGCTGTATCAAAGAAAATTAAAAATTCATGTCCTGATTGGTCTCAGATCCATTCCCTGGATTTCCTTGTTCTGCTCCGGATCAGTGGGAACTATATTTCCCAGGCTCCCCAGCTCTCTGTCTTCTGAGAATAGGCTAGGAAAAGCACCACGGAAAATTCAGGATATTTTCTGACTCCCACATTTAGATAATGCCATCTACATCTTGTCTGTGATTCTAGCTCTCACCAGACAATCCCTCCCTTTCATTGTCCCAGCTTCCCTGAGGCCTCTCCTGCTGGGTTCTTGTCACCTGATAGCCCTGGTTTCTCAGCTCTGGTTACACTACCTGCTTCCTCTATCCATCTGGGGTAGCAGCTTCTTGCTGTTGCTTCCTTTGGGATTCCTTACTGTTTTCTGTGTAGCCATTCAGCTTTCCCATCACTTGCACAACCAATTCCCTGGATTAAACGTCCTCTGTTTGAATACCTAGAGTGGTTTCTGTTTTCTTGACCGGGGACTACCATGAATAATTTGCTCCTCTCTATTGTAACTTGAAACCTGGATTAAAGAAATAGTTTTCAAAGAAAATATAGCTTAATCAAATTAACTCCAGGAGAGATGAACTCAATACAGCCATCTAGAAGAATCAGACTCATTAAAGATTTAGCATCACCTCCTCTCCCCAACAAAACCAAACCAAGAACAAGGCCCAGAGTTCTATTTATGCTGTAATGTCTAGATAATTCCAATGTTATTTAAGCTTTTCATCATGTCTCAAAAATAAAAGTTTTAAATTAATTTTAAGGGAAATTTTTTACACTGTTACCAATCCTGGCAATGAAAACATCAAAAAGAAAAATACAGCTCAGTCTCATTTGTGTCATAAGTAAATATCAATGAAAACATTCTAAATATCAACTAAAAAGGATCACATTTAAATTAAAATCTATGACTGTGGATGGGAAATGCTCTTATATAGATTTCATTAATATGAGGAATCCAGCAGAGCCATCATTTATTCCCCTTTACACACAAAAGGAAACCAGGCAAATAAAATTCTTAAGATTCACCTACTATGAAAAAAAAAGACACTCGATATTCATGTCTTCATCAATCAGAGATTCCAATTTGGACATTATTACACAAGATAACCAATTGACAAGCAAGGCCATTTGATATTAAAGATGATGTTCTATAAGCTCTAACAATCAGCATTACATAGTAGGGTCTTGGGAAAATTTATTTATTTTTCAAGTAAATTGCAATTACATTTGTTATGATTACAGAAAATAGACAAGGATGGTTAAAGTTTACATTTTTATATGATTCTGTATCTAGGACCACAAAGTAATACATTGATACCCTTGTCACTAATCTTAATTTGGTATCTCATCAGTGCAGGTTCTCTGGCCTCAATTTATAATCCCAAGTGGCACTGGCATCTCTTCTTGCTGTTGCAGAAAGCATTTTCTCCCTTCTGAATTCTGTGGACACCTTTTTCTAAGAGTTGGTAGCAAAGAGTACTTGCATTCATAAATTCACAGACAAAACAACCCATTTGTTAATACTGGATGGCAAAGCTGAGAGCCTAAAGAAAACTAAATACCAAAATGCATAGTAAATAAAGATAGATCACATAGATTATAGTACACACATTAAACTATTAGATTAACACAAAATACTGATATCATTAATGATAACAGACATAACTCTAACATGTCACTTCAACAGACATCGGAGAGAAAGTGGTGAATGAGCATCATCAATTCAAAGAATAGTTAATACTGGTCAATACACAAGAAAAATTGAATACACACTAAAATATTACAGTCTATATATAAACGAAATTTGGTAAAAATTTCCCTAAATTTGACAACTGTCCTAAATACTTATATGACATCATCAGGAACAATTTGTTAAATTGAAAGTAACTTTTCTAAATTTTTGAAAAGAAAAACCAAATTTTAATCACCTATGCTAGGAGAGGGGTTTATTTTCTCTACAGAAAAGTTGTTACAAAATTGTTGTCGTAAAGAAACTATCAAAGAATGGATAGCTAAAAATTATAGTAAAAGTATAATAAAATTGTTTCAGACAATTAATAAAAAATATTTTTTCTAGATATTGTGACTTTTGCCGAATTTATCAGCTTAAAAGTATGCACTGTTGATTGTGATTGCTTATTTCCTCTCAAGTGAATATTAATATTAATTTTTATGCCTTATTATGTATTTGTACCTTTGCATTACTTTTCTTAGGAACTGCTTACAGAATTAAATAAGCTTCAGGACCCTAAAACTTTTCCTTTCTTCAGGCCGTCTCAGATCCTTCGGGGAGTTTGCAAAAATTCGGTAGTAGGCAAGAGACTTTCAGAACCCAAAGAATGAGAGTTCAGATTTTGTGACAATCACCTAGGAACTGAAGGACGAGAGGACTCTAGCAGATTGTATGAGTTAAGCTTATATATTGGAACAACCACAGTCAGGAATGCCCTTCTGGAGACCCACGTTGCTCATTAACATACTAGTGTGTTAGTACGGAGGATCCCTATGCCAAAGACATGGGTTTAGTGTGTTCATTCAGCATTTGTCACAGGTATTTAATCACAGAACCCTTAATCTTGGTATATATATGGGTCTTTTGAAACATGTTTGGTAAATACTAGAATAAAATAGTTATCAATAACAAATATTGAACGCAAAGGAAAAGATTTTCTGCAGCTCAATGTTAAGACTTGCAAATATCAGAGCATTTCCACTGATCTGTGTTTTACTGCATGCATCGTCGCGTGATTTTTCATGCTATTTTCCTCTAGAACAACAACAACAACAAAAGGATCCAGCACATGCCAGGGCTTTTCCACAGGTGGTCTTTAGCTAAATAACTGCCAAAAAGACATTCCTTGTAGGGGTTTGGAGGATTAAAAATCAGCTTTCACTGCTGCTTTTTCAAACCCCCAAACTTTGCTACTACTGACCATTGCTAGTACCTTTCTTGGGCTATTGTGGAATCTTATCATTCATTGAAAAAAAATAATTTTAGATATAAAGAAGAGACAGTTGAAAAATTAACCTTCACTTTAGTCGAACTATGCTTTTCTTGATCCCTGCCCACTTTGTTTCATGAGTGTTTGACAAATTCATTTTTACTTTTCAAGGAAAATTGGTGAGCCTGTTACATCTGGGAATGTTTTGATTGTCTGTTCATATATGACAATTGAGGAACATTTTGTTTTCACAGGCAAGCTAAAGCTTCACCTTTAACCACATTATTTCCAGTACTCATCTAATATGCACTTACATCCAAAAGTGTGTGGAGGGAAGGGTTTTTAAAATTTAAGGCACACATTTTGGAAAATCAAACAAGGCAAGGAAACCAAGATTGTGTGTGTGTGTGTGTGTGTGTGTGTGTGTGTGTGTGTAGTTATTTTGATTTTCAAATTGCAAACGTTATTGAAAACTACTTTAGAAATCTTCCTTTCCTTTCCTTTACTGAAGGTGTTGTTCGAGACTATTGGCTCATGTACCTGGCATGAATACAAACAACATAAGGACAACCAAAAGGAAATTAATCCATCACAGTTCTAATTTCAATTTGTCTATTTTTATCATTCACATTTTTACCATCTGGAAATTTTTCCATCACTAGCTAAAAGTATGATATTCCTTTTCAAATACTATAGAATTGTAAAGACCTACACAATGAAATTTTATTCTCATCTTGTGTAGCATTATTTAGTATGCTTTTAAAAATCTTACTTTAAAGATTTTATTTTTTATTTGAGAGTAAGCACGAGTGTAGGGAGGGGCAGAGGGAGAAGCAGACCTCTGCTGAGCAGGGAGTCAGCCCTGGGGCTCAATCCCAGAATCCTGAGCCACAAGCAGACGCTTTACCGACTGAGCCACCCTGGTGCCCACAGAAATCTATTATTTTAATGATGCTTTACATGAATGTATAAAACATACTACATATATATAGTATGTGTAAATATTGATATTTGTACTTAGGTGATGTCAAAAAAATCAGGAAAATTATATCTAAATATCAAGATCTGGCTTGAGTTATATTCATGTCTCATGAATGTTTTTGCAAACTTAAAAAAATCAACTTCATATAATATCATTTTTAGTATTGTGACAAAATACTATAGCTATGAATATGCATGTAGATTTAAAACCTGACCTAGGGCAATCAAAAAGTAGATATTTACAAAGTAGAAAAATTGTAATTCCATAATAAATTTTAACTAACTAGGTCAAGATGCTGGAGTTTAATACTTTTATTTGAAACAAGTCTAAGCTAATAACCAGAGAGTTTTAGTTTTCTCTATGGTCCTATGAAAAATGTATATTGTTGTGAGTGCATATTTGTGGTTTTGGTTTTTATGTACATGTGAAGTATATATTTTATACAAAATTGCATAGATAATGCATTTTATTGTGAAGTTCTATTGACTTTAGGACTATTAAAGTCTTGGATTTGGGGGAGAATTCCTCCTTCTTAACACAATATTTCTAATATTACTCTGCTGTGTTAAAGATTTTTTTAGGCAACGAGTTGCTTTTATACACTAGAAACTTAAATGGTGTGCACTCATATCTGCGGAGATGAGCCCATGTCATTAGTGAGGCTAAGAGTAATTTCTGAAGTTAGAGGGCATTTCCCTCTTTCTCTTTCTTTCTCTCTCTCTCATATCACGTACATGTCTTTAAGATATTTGTTTCTCAGTTTCATGTATATGCTAAATGCTTTATGAAAATAAAAAGTTGTCATTTCACAGATAGTTTTCCTCACTGCCTTCCTTTCTTTTTCTCATTCTTCTTAAATATGTTTTCTTTGTTGATACTTGCCTAAATATTTTTGATACCATGGGATCAAACCCTTCTTGTGTGCACATGATGCGTTATATCCTGATCCCACAGATTTTTTCCTTTCAATTCCATTACTGCTTCTATTGTTTTAATTTCCATTGTTTGTTGGTATTTTGGTGGATTTTTCTTTTTTTAAAAGATTTTATTGGATATATAGAGAGAACATGAGCAGGGGGAGGGGCAGAGGCAGAAGGAGAAGGAGAGGGAGAAGCAGACCCCCCACTGAGCATGGACCCCCCCCCCCTCCCGCCTCAATCCCAGGACCCAGGATCCCAGAATCATGACCTGATACAAAGTCAGCTCCCTAACTGACTGAGCGACTCAGGCACCCCTTTGGTGTTTTTTTTTCATTTGTTTGTTTGTTTGTTTTTCCTTAATGTATGTTCTGACCTTTTGGAAAACATTGTGTTTTTTTATATATTTATGTTTTTATAATATTAAGCTTTCTATAGATTGAATAAGGATAATTATGTAATTCCAATTAAAGTAAAAAAACAAATTTTAATAAGGAACAAAGTATGAAAGTTATGTTATCTTTAATTAAAATGTAAGTAATATTTATTTTTCTTGAGATTTTATATTTATTTATTTGAGAGAGAGAGAGCACAGAGGGAGAGTGAGAGGGAGAAGCAGACTCCCTGTGAGCAGAGAGCCTTACGTGGGCCTCGATCCCAGGACCCTGGGATCATGACCTGAGCTGAAGACAGATGCTTAACCCACTGAGCCACCCAGGTGCCCCCTTAAAAAAAAAATTAAAAAAAAAGATTTTGTCTTTATTTGTTTGAGAGAGAGAGACAGAGCACAGAGAGCGAGTGAGAGGGAGAAGGTAATGTCTATTTTTAATAAAAAATGACACATCATAATTATATACAACCTTGTGGATAATGAATATCAACTTCATGATGATAATAAATTAGCTTTGAAAAACAAGACATTTTTTCTTTTTTTGCAAAATGTATCCCATATAGAGTGTGTACATATATGTGTACTGATGTATGTAGGTGGATATCTGTATGGCATATGTGTGTAGATATAAATGTTTTAATTGGCTTAAATTCTATTTCTTTCATAAAAGTCAAATCACCTTTTTTTTAGCAGACTTTTATAAATATTTCACACTATATCTTTTGTTTAATAATCAGTATATCTCAATCTTAACATATTAAAATAAATATATTGGTTCACAAATCCTTCATGTTAATTTTCTAATAATGGATTTTTTTGGAAGCTCTTTTCTACATCAGAATTCCATAAACAGGAATGGGCTTACCATGTAGTTCTTTACAAGAATTCTTTAAAAGTCCTACAATATTATTGCCTGTTGCCATAAAGCTCATAATGGGAATGAAATGCCTGAAGCAAAACATGTCTTCTTTGCCTTCAAAAATGAAACATCAAAGAAACACGATTTGCATATAAATATATGAAAATGTTCATAAATAAAATCTTAGTGCGTTGAGATAAAGTGAAAAAGCATTCTTAAAAGTTTCTTTCAGAAGCAGTTTCCTAAAATCACAATTATAGGGACTGGGGTATAAAATAGTTGACAATGAAGTCTTGTGATCTCTCAAAATCCATGAAATTTATTTGATGCCTAATAGATAAAGAAGAAACTTCTGGGAAATGATATTCCATATTCTACATTTTAGGTATGATCAAAGGTAGCACTTTTTTTTTTTAAGATTTCATTATTTATTTGATAGAGAGAAACACAGCGAGAGGGGGAACACAAGCAGAGGGAGTGGGAGAGGGAGAAGCAGGCTTCCCACCAAGCAGGGAGCCCGATGCGGGGCTGGAGCCCGATGCGGGGCTAGATCCCAGGGCCCTGGAATCATGACCTGAGCCCAAGGCAGAAGCTTAACTGACTGAGCCACCCAGGTGCCCCAAAAGTAGCACTTTTTTTAGTTAAAGGTTAAAATTAGATGCATCAATTTGGTGAATTTATAAAAGAAATATGATTTCTGTAAGATATATATTAAAGAAGAGGTAAATTATAGATGAGATAACATAAAGAATGTTACTAGGCAGTAGAAAATCAAAAGACTCTGAATGATGTCGTATCTGGTAACTGCCCCAGGGGGTGCAGACATGTAGAATGTAATAGATTTATCTCACTGACCTGCATAACTGTGAGTGGATCAAGTTATTATTTGAAATCATTGAGTTTTGGATTAGTTTGTTAAGCAGCACTCTTGTGGCAACTGTTAGCTGAAACAGAGCCTTTGGGGTACAGGAATGAAAAAATGGGTAACACTCTCTACCCCACATGTTTTATTAAACAATATACCTATGTATAATAAATAGCTTGGTTAGATGGTGTCAAAGAGAAAAACTAAGCAGAAGAGAGGAATGGGAAGTGTTGGAGATATAATTTTAAATATAGTAGTCAGGAAAGCCTCACTGAGAAGGGAATGGTAGCAGGTCGGTTTCCCTAAAAAGCAAACTCTGAGAAAAAGATTTGAATGAAGGATCAATTACCCCTTTCAAGATGGCAACTGGGTGGCAACTGTAGTTTAAAATATAATAATACATTTTCATGTCATCTGGTAGAAGTAGTCTCCCTTTTCTGAGATCTAAGACTTCTAAATCTACAGAATCAAGAGTCACAGCAAGAGGAAGTATGAATTCACCAAAGTGGGTTAATTTAGAGTGATGTTAAATAAGACCACTCCTGCTACCTCCTCTTGGATCCCAGACATTTGCATTACACCAATTAATGACATAGTGTTGGGTCAAACATGAAATCTCCTGGATGAAATCCTGTGAATGCGAAAGGCAAAAATATGTGCCAATTCCGGTGAATATTTATTGCTACCCCTTCCAAGGCTGAAGAGGTCTGATGTAGTCAGTTTTCCACAGAGCTTAGGAAATTTGCAAGGTTTTCTGTGTCACATTGGAGGCTCAGCTTTGATCTTTCTTGCTGGCTCATTGGGCATTTGGTATCATCAGTAGCTGGATCAGCCTTCAGAAATGAGAGACCATACGACAGACCCTACTCAGTTGGTGTATCCATTTGCCAGCACTCTGGTGACTGATGGTAGTAGTTGACGAAAGTCAACTAGCATGTTCTTCTCTACTTGATTGTTGAATCAGGCCTTTTCGGTGTTCAAACTCTCCTGGGGGATGTTAATGTGTAATTCAAAGATCTTCCTTATTGGTGTCCACTCCCATATACCCACCCATATGCCTTTGCCCAGGCTTTCTTAGCCTCATTATTCAAATATTCGAGGTCTTTGTCCAACCAGCCAGGCCACTTGCCATTACTCATATGCCTTTATATATTCTAATGTTGGGATTCTTCCCTTTCCACACAAAGTAGATGAGCAGATATACTGCATATTGAGAAGGTTTGTCTTAACATTTTTCAGGACATTAGTAGTGGGGCTTTAGTGTAGCTGCAGCCCATTTTCAGTAGGTGCACACAACCCAAGTTGACCTATTCACAAAGCAAACTCAGACTTTTCTGCCTTTGTCAGCTGGTCATAAAGGACCCCAACTCATCAGGCCATAAGTGCAATCTTAAGGAGCAGGGCTGGTACAACTTGATGGAACAAATAGACCATGAAATAATGTAGTTTACTCTGTTGTCTTGGGCTCAGTACTAGACATACCATTTCCAATTTATAATGGGTTACTCCTGGACATGCCCAAATTTCTGAGTTTGTGAGTCTGTCAGATTCTAGCTCATATTGGACACTTTATATGCAACATTACATGGAACCCATGTTAAGTGTTCTGTCAGGTTCCAATAGCAAGCATATCAGGAGCTATTTTTAGAAGGCATATAATTGTCTTTTGCAGAAGGTATAGTTTTGCTCCAGAAACAAAGAGCCTGCCATATACTCTACACTCTTTTTTCGCCACTGACACCTCCAACACTTTAGGGTCCCAGGACAATGAGTCAAGTGGCAGTTCTACTTGTTTTATAGCCTCAATGAGCTGCATGTCTCTTCCTACTCTGGATCCACTCAAAGCAGGCATCATTCCATGTGATTTTGCGTAAGGGCCAAAGCATTATTCTGGAACTTAGAATACACTGACTTCAGATCCCAAAAAAGCTGATCAGCTATTGGGCATCCTTTTTTGGATTCTCCTTTTGGATGTAACAATTTTTTATTTCATAGTGGAGGTGTGGCATGTCTCTGACCACTAGAGCCCTGAAACTTTTACTAAACTGGCGGCAGCCTGAATCTTCATAGGGTTTGTCTTCCATTCTTTGGGTTGCATGTGTTTTACCAAAGCCTCCGATACATTTGTGGCTTCTTGTTTAACTGGTCCAGTTAACAGGATATTATTAGTATTGTGGGTCATTGTGATATTTTATAGCATATTTGGCTGCCCCAGGTCCCTTTGGACAATATTATGAAAGAGGGTGGAAGAGTTAACATTATCTTGGGGAAAGACTGTCTGCAGTTCGGGCCACCTGCCATGGCCTTATAGCAGTCCGTGGTCATCCTCTAGGATCTGGTAATATGGGACCCAGGCCTCATGGTGACACGAATGTACCACAGAAGACAACTGAGTGCAGCTTGTTTCAGTTTTCAGTCTGGAGGTAATGTCTGTTCTCCTACCTTCCAGTGCTCTCTTATCGCTCAAAACCACAGCACAGACTGTGTTAGCCACAGTAGTTTCTCTTCGCTGTCCTCCTTTTACAAGCAGAGGAAACCCAGGGAAACCAGTGGCTCTAAGTAGAGCACCAAGATTTACTTCTGAGTTGGAATGCAGACGGCCAAAATTGTAGAGCATGGCTGTCTTCTCTAAGCTCCCTCCTTCAGTAGGCCTTTGTCTTCAGTCAGATCATTGCTTGGATTTCTGTCTTGTTTCTTACCCAAGGAGCTGTTTATCTTATTTTTAAAGAAGCTATTTTTTTGTTCGTTTTTTAAAATTTTCTATCATTGTAAGTTTTTAGAGAAGGCGTGTCTAATTGTAAACATTTAGGACCATCTTAAGTAGGTATCTCCAGATACTGTTTTCATGTTCATATCATTCATTATTCTTATCACATTCTAAAATTGATAAACATTAAAGGAGAGACTTTTATATAATTCTTTGCCCCTCATGAATATGTTCCTTGGAGTTCTTGTTCACAACTCCTTTGTTATTGCTGTCACCACCTAAAACCAATATCAGTCTTAGTGTCTTGACTGTACGGAGCCAGAACATTTGAAATGAATGAATTTCTTTGGTATAAAAGTTTCTACTCTGTTCTCATTGATTCCACCTAATTAAAATCTAAAGTTATTTATCTGTATATTCTTTAAATATTCTCTACCTTTTTATTTGTTGGCAAAGAAAAACATGAAAACTTTAAGGAGTCATAATTTCTAGGGAAATTGAAATCTGTGTATATTTGTATAGAGCTTTTCTATGTGTACAATAAGGATCTCTGGTTTTTCTTTTCTTTTCTTCACATGATTTATGCTCCCTCTTTCAAATTCCTCATCTATTTTTTTTTAAGATTTTATTTATTTATTTGAGAGAGAGAATGAGAGATAGAGAGCACAAGAGGGAAGAGGGTCAAAGGGAGAAGCAGACTCCCTGCTGAGCAGGGAGCCCGATGTGGGACTCGATCCCGGGACTCCAGGATCGTGACCTGAGCCGAAGGCCGTCGCTTAACCAACTGAGCCACCCAGGCGCCCTCCTCATCTATTTTTTAAAGATACTCAGCTAAAGTAATTTCTTCAAATGAAAGCTAAGTTGAACTAAATGCATTTTTGTATTGAACCAAAATGTTAGGAGATACTAAAAATAAATTTTTATATATGAGAACAAGAATCATTTATCAAAGGTTCAGAAGGTGTGTGGCTACTTGTGGGTGCTCAGTGTATATTGCTGAAGGTTGCCCTTCAAAAATTATTTGAAACATTTATTTTTCAACTGTAGAACACTTGCCAAATCTGTGGTGATGATATCTCCAAAGTATGCGAAAGGCACCAAACGGCAGCAGATCAGGATGCATAATTGTACTGAAGTACATGCATTCATTAAAAATAGGCAAACAATATATGCAAACACACTAATTTATTTTTTCAGAATTTGCAAATGATTTCATCTTTGATTCTAGTGTGACATTTAACAAATATTTCCCCCTTAGGAAGATGAACAGAAACATATTCATGGACAGAGACCACAGCTAACAGGGCAATTTGATCATTTCCTTCTTCTGAGGGCTAATGGTTTCCCTAAGGACAATTTTCAGTGTTACCATCTTTTTGTTTTTTTGGCTTTTTTGTTTCCTCACAGACAAATACCTT
The DNA here is from genome assembly GCF_003265705.2 of Callorhinus ursinus. Classification (NCBI taxonomy): domain Eukaryota; kingdom Metazoa; phylum Chordata; class Mammalia; order Carnivora; family Otariidae; genus Callorhinus; species Callorhinus ursinus. Next base: position 97,577,530 of record NW_027397066.1, on the reverse strand, counting down.
CTCCAGTGATTGTGCTTCTCTGAAAGCAAAACGAATTTATAATCAAGAAAGTGCCAATAAATGACAATAATAGATAAAATGTAACCTTAAATAAAGAGATGACCTTGATGATTTTGTTGTTGTTTACATAAAAAGAAGAGTAATTGATCATTTCCCCTTATTTTATCTCTTGCCTAATCTCAACCTCCAAATTTCATGCAATATATCTCCATGTTTTCTAAAACAGATTGAGTTATTTATATGGTTTAGAAAGAAACACCCAACTGAATGCCTGGCCCATATTAAAAGCTCAGTAAGTGGTCATTCCACTTCTCCCTTTTCTTTTACTCAAAGGCAACTTAGTGTGATTCCTTCTCTGTGGTTGCAATGGATTCAGAAATAGCTTTGCAGGAAATATTTGAAGGGAAAAAATTCTTATAATGATTGGGCAGAATACTATAACAGATTTAAGCAGAGCCTGAGTTAACTATAAAGAAAGAAGACTAAAAAAACATTTTTTTTTAAAAGCACATTTTTATCATAAGAAATCCAAAGCCTTTCCTTGGCATTTTTTTCCTAAGACCATAGATGAATTCTCCTTATCCATAGCTGAGTTATGCTCAGCAGAGAATTTTGAACTGAATTGCCCAAAGTGAGTCTAGCTGATCTTAATAGTAGAAATAGAATAGTTCTAAAGCAATAAGCTGATATAGATTTTTACTCAGATTATGGTAGAGTTTATATTTAAAAAGGAAAAGATAAGAAGATAGTGCCCATAAGTTTCTAAAATTATACTTAACTAATATTTTCTTGATGGAAATTAGAAATTTTGCTGTCTGAAACATAAATCCCAAAATGGGAAGTCATTTTTATTATGGGTTTTTCATTCTATTTTTCAATTAAATGGTGAATAAAAAATAAGTTAGTAGAAAGTCATCATGATGAGAAGTCAATAAAAAGTGATATTTGAGTTTACCTGGAAGCAAAGCAAGTAAGTTGACTCTGATACATGTCAGCCATCCTAAGATATTCATGAAAAATTTTACATAATTTAGATTTACTAACAGTCACTTAAATCACAAATTGTTACCAAAGACACATCAGTAGGTTAGTATATATCTTTTTGTTTTGATCTTTATTAACTGCTATGAAAATCATATAAACATTCTTAAGATTCATATTTATAAAATGTTGATATTGTTAGTAATGATCAGCTTCCTGCTGTGTCTCTGCACATTACGATATTTTGGCTAAAGGAGAATATTTCAAAACATGTAGGTGAATTATTTGAAGTGTCCTATATCTTTCAAATTATTATTTTGGAATTTTCATAGCCACGTCCCATGGTTCACCTTTTTTTTTTTTTTTTTTTTGAGGAAAAGGAGGAAAGAGTGATAACTGTATTTTCTATGTTTCTGAGAGTTAGAGACATTTAATGGGTCCTGGTAATAATTTGACTAGTGCAGCTTTTCTTGGCACTGAAGCCACACGTCAAGTGTGACTGTGCTGCCACCGTGTTGGTCTGATGGTAGTCGTGAGCGTGTGCTGCGTGGAAAAGTGTGCAAAGCACAGAGGAGTCCCCCTTGGGAAGCATTTTCCTGCCCATCTGCTCTTCATGACAGACCCTTGGGCAGATTCCTGCCAGACACTGCCTTCTGGAGACATGCAGTGGCTTAGCCCATGGTTTTGCTGTCACTGAAGAAAAATCACTCTCCTGATGTCTGACCAGTCTGTGAGGATTTGGTTCTTGTGGATAGCTTGTTACCAAGTGTTGCTTTTGCGCCTCATACTGTGTTTAAATGTTGCAAAATTTTCTTAAAAACCTGAAAAAATGTGAAAATATGCTTCAGTGATTGATACATAAGAGATACTATATAAGTGCTAGCTTTAAAGTGTTAGCTATTACTGGATTCTTTCCCACATATAAAGAAAATTAAGGCTATAAAATGCCAAATGATAAGCTGAGGATCGAATGGGAAATTGCTTAGAAATAATTATGTTGAAATGGGCTAGAATCTTATGCCATATGCATTTCTCAATTCACTGTGACTATCATTTCTATTTGTTTCTTTACTGCTTCCTTTCAGTATCTTAACCTAAATATTTAATTTTTGCCTAATTATTGATATCCCATTTTAGAGATGAGGAAATTGAGGTAGAGAGAGATAAAATTACTTGCCCAGGGTCATACAGCTGGTAAATGGAAGAGCCAGGATTTTAATCCTAACTGCAGCTCCAGATACCACGTCGTTAACCCCTGTGATACTTTGCTCTCCCTTGGCCTGATGTTTTATAGAAAACTCTATTTGGATTCATTTCTTCAGTTGATTTATTCATTAGCCATTAGTAATTGTGCATTACTCTGTGTAATAGTCTATAGTAAGTGGTAAAGCTAAGTTGCCAATAAAAAGAATCAGGTCCTTAAGTGACTGTTTCCACATATGACTGCATAGCTTCTCAATATTGTCTACGAGTCACAGCCAAAAGAAAGAAATAATTGAGATGAGGGATCCAATCGTAACTCATAAAGAGAAACCCTCTGCTAAGGCCTGTGAAGAGAACTTCGTACTTTCCCCCCCAAACCCCTCAATAGTTGCATTTCCAACTTAACTTGCTCGTGCTACATTTTGAGCCCACTTCATTTAGTATTGTCTTTAGGTAGAGATGGGTATAGTTGTCAAGTATTCCTGTGTTTAGACATTTTGTATATTTGAAAATTATTAAATTATATATTCAAAATGTCTAATTTGCTTGTTGATTAAACTCAGTTCCTTTGCTATTTCCCATACATTTTATTTCCCAGTTCCTAAAACACATTTTAACAAAGGATTACTGGTTAATATTTATGTTGAAATATAATTTCAGCCTGCCGTAACATTTCTATTGTAAAACAATTGCATATATTAGGAGGAATACATAAAATACATTTATTATCTGTTTTAGTGTTGGCTTCTTTCTATATTAAAATGTTTAGTATCTAGGAGAGAAATATTGAGATTATTTTGTAAACAGAAAAATAAATGACTAATTAGATAGCTATTAGACTGTAATCTTAAAGAAGGAGAACAATGCGACATGGTACATTGAAGCATCTGTTTTATTCTTGTTCAATGTCGGGGGAAAGTCATTGGCAGTTGTAACTGTCAAGGTCTCTGTTGTAGTTCTGATGTCTTGCCAAGATGTTTAAAAAGAAAATCATACTTATTTAAATGCCCAACCCAAAGGCCTAGTGTTACCTTATCTATTCAGATAAATAACAAATATCTCACAAAGAAAATTAATATTCTTTTATAAGTTTATCAGAATCATTTACTTTAGGAATAGGACACATTTTATTTTTTGGCATGAATATGCCCATTATATTATATCCTGTATATTGATCAAGTAGCCTATTTTAAAGTAATGCAGAGCCAAGATTACAAAAACCAAAGTTTTATCTTAAAATAAATACTATTGATTTTCTAAGAACCCACTGGAAATAATGAAATCAAAAGAGATCCTTGGCTTCTAGCTTCCCAGCTTCACTGCCCATATAGTGTTTAAAGTGCTCTAAAAGAAAAGAACTGATTAGAAATTTGATGGATGAACCCCTCAATTTATTTCTTAAAAGAAAAAGTTCTCTATCTTACAGCTAATGCCACACAAATTGCTCAAAGTCAGATGACTAGATGAATTCTTTATTGAAATGACAATGAAAATAATTACATTGTTAGATTGTCAGCTTTTTTAAAAACTCTTTTGGCAATCCAGACACACTGACATTAGTAACAAAGACAGTGAACATTTTTTAAAACAATGTCCCTTAAAACTTCCCAAATGTGATATCATTGAATTGCCATCCTGGTGTGATTACTCAAAATAAAGAATGAATTTTTTCAGACATATCAGGTAGTGGAGAGAAAACAGACCTTTAGTACTTATAACTTTAAAGTAAGGGAAACATCTCAATTGTTTAGAGGGCTTTTGCCCTCAATTTCAGTTGTCCTTATTTATTTGATAAAAAGCATACTTAAATCTGGTTAGCTAATTTAATATGCATACACTAGGAAAGAAGGAAGTTTATCATTATGGCCCATCTGACATACATGGCAATAATGGAATTCTAATCAGAATATAAGCAAGATTTTGTGAAAAGAATAATTAATACATGCTAAGAAAGATACTGAACAAAAGAGTCATTTTATAAAATTTTCCCTCTTTTATTCTTTTATTTCAAATATTAAAAAGGAAATAAAAAATAGTATGAAATTACAAATTGTTCCTTTTATTTGAATACATCTAACAGTCTTTCATGTTTGATACACATTTTTTTTTTTTTAATGTAAGCCTATAGGATTTGTTAGCTACATAGTTTAAGAAAAACATTTTCTGGTGAAGAAACTAAAGCAGAGGTACTCTTGTCTCATCTTTCTGGTAGAAATTCAGATTTCCCATTTGAAGTTATGCCCTTTGTTTCTACATCTTGATTTGGTACATATACCTAATCCTTAAAATGTAATTCCTTATGACCAAATTCTGGACTCCATTTGTCCTGATAGATGATTTCTAAAGTTGGAACATAGATAATTTTAATTTACTTTAAATAGAAAAATCTTGTTTTCAGGGGAAAAAACATAAAGGAAATGCTGCCTTTATGGAATGAAAGTGTAAACTAGTTAATCTCACATTGAAAGCCTAAGTTTTACTGCAACTTTTAATGTTTTTTTTTTTTTATTATTAGTTAAATAGGGGAGCCTGGGTGGCTCAGTCAGTTGAGTGTCCACTCTTGCTTTGAGCACAGGTCATGATCTCACGAGTGGTGAGATTAAGCCCCAAGTTGGCTCTGCACTCAGTGGGGATTCTGCTTGAAGATTCTCTCCCTGTGCCCCTCCCCACCTCTTAAAATAAATAATTAAATCTTAAAAAAAATGGCCTTAAATATAAAATTTTCCTCTATATAATCCTCACATTAAAGATAAAAAACTGGGTACAACACTTCTTTTATTTCATTTCTCCATGTTGTAGAAAGTTAGGGGACTGACTTAGGTACCCTTTTCTTAATATCTATGTTGATAGTCATAGGTTTTATTCAGACTTTTTCTCCTTGATTAGTCAGAAGTTATTCTATATTATAAATTTCAAAATCTCTCTGCTTTCTTAAGACAGATTTTTTTTTTTTTTTTTTTTTTTTTAGAGAGAGAAAGTGTGAAACCGGGGGGAAGGTGCGGGATTTAAAGTAAGAAGTAGATATTTTGACTTAAGAGTATATACTTGGAGGATATGATATATGCTAATGTCTAAGTAAATGTTTTATAAAAGATAAATCTGTTATCACTTTTATCTTTTGTACTAGAAAATAAAATGCAGATACAGAAAAAGACACAAAACAAATATGTGGCTCAGTGAGATATTTTAAGGTGAACAGCCTTGTAACTATCATTCAAGTCAATAAATAGAGCTCAGAGACCTCTCCATGATGCCTATACCAGTTCTAATCCCTCCCTCCTTCCAAAAGTGATCATTATCCTGGTCACCACTTCCTTGCACTTCTTTATAATGTTACATCCATGTGAGAATTCTTAGCTAACATAATTTAATAATTTTGCTATATTTTAAGTCATCCATAGTCTGTTGAAGAATGTTGGGTATTTGACCTGTAGAGTATCTGATGATTTAGATTTTGGAGTTAGTATACCAGCATCTGCATATGTCTTTTTTGTGATGTTATCAGCAGTTATCCTTAAGGCACAGGTCCATTAATTCATTGGAGGCTGCAAAATAAAGTCATATTCTCAGTCTATCACTTCTTTGAATTTAATTTTTAATTAATTAATTAATTAATTTAGTACTTTTAGAGAGATACACTCTTTGGTTACCCGTGGAATATTCAAATTGGAAAGCCGTGATAAATGCTTGAATTTATCCTTTTACTTGTATGACACTTGGTTCCCTATAATCCTTCAACATTAACCAATTACTTTATTTTTTCCAGTAGTTTAAAAAAAGTTTATTTTTAATTCCCATAATATCCATCACAGGACTGTGGGACTGTCCAGAACAATTGCTCTCCAGGTAGTGGGCGCAGCATACCAAACTACTTTGAGTTTCTGGCCCCTTTTTCTGTATGGGCTTCCATGACTGAGGCAGGAAAAGCACTAGAGTCTTGCACCAACAAATAAAGGCTTCAGCCCAGAACCAATTACTTTCTAAATATATTATGAATAAATGTGCACGATCATTGCCAATGAGCACCTCTTCATTGCTCTCTCTTGACGCATTTTGACATGACTGTAATCATCTTTGAAGGCTTTCTTATTGTCTGAGTTGGAGATATTTTACTCTGATCCTATTCATTTCCTGCTCTAGGCCCGGAATCAGCCATTTCTCCATGAAACCCCTATTTCGTTCAGTGCTAAATGGAAATTAAAGACTACAATCTGGGAATTAGGAATGCTCGTAACTGGATTGCATTCCATAGCTATGCAGTCAGCAAAACACAGTAGAAATGAATACCACAATAGCATGAATTCATATATATATTTCTAATTCAAATGTAGTTCTACAGGATTTTTTTCAATGAACTCTTCTATATTACATTTACATCTCCTTTCTTCCAAAGAATACTCATTATCACAAGTGATGATATAGTTCGAATGATTCATAATTACTTATTTGCTTTATACAACATTAGATATTCAGTGTTCTCTGAATAACAATATTAATGTTACTACCTCTAATATAATTAATGAGAATAGTTAAACATGTTTTTTCATAAAAACCCTCCTCATTTATTTCATGATTTTAAAAATCTGAATATATAGCTGGTCAAACAATACTCCCTCCACTTTAGAAAAATTTTTTAAAGATTTAATTATATATTTGGGGGGGCAGACAGAGGGAGAGGAAGAGAGAGAATCTCCAGCAGACTCCCCGCTGAGCACAGAGCCCAACCCAGAGCTCGCTCTCATAGCCCTGAGATCATGACCAGAACCAAAATCAAGAGTCGAAAACTTAACTGACTGAGCCACCCAGGTGCCCTCTCCCTCCATTTTCCCTCCATTTTAACCTTCAGTTTAGTCTTACCCAGATCCACAAATATCCATAGGCTTAATGCTGCCCACAATTCTTATGGTAGTGTTATACAGTCATTTTAGTTGTCTGAAGTTCATTCTCTAGTAAATTCCTCAGGAAGGGCTTAGAGGAACAATATTTCCTGAGTTCTGACATGTGATAATAGTTTGGAGTTTTATAGTTGAAATAGTTTTGCTCGTTTTAAACCCTCATTTCTCCCCTTGCATATCTTAAATATGTTACTCTGTTTCCTTTGGGGTTAAAATTTTCTTACTGTCAAAAAGACTGATGACGGGCAGCGCCTGGGTGGCTCAGTTGGTTAAGCGACTGCCTTCGGCTCAGGTCATGATCCTGGAGTCCCTGGATTGAGTCCCACGTCAGGCTCCCTGCTCGGCAGGGAGTCTGCTTCGCCCTCTGACCCTACCCCCTCTCATGTTCTCTGTCTCTCAAATAAATAAAATCTTAAAAAAAAAAAGACTGATGATGAGCTAATTTTCCCCCTTATATTGACTTATAATTCAATTTCTTTCTGTGCCTAATGTCAAAAAGTTTGTTTTTTTTCTTTGAAGCCAAGTATTTCTTGGCATTGTTTATTTTGAGACTATACTCTCATGTATGTGGTAATGTTTCAATATGTAATTTTAATGCTTCTTTATATAAGGAAGTTTTCCTGAATTGGAATTGTTAGTGTTTTTTCCCTCCTAACTCTTCCTCTATTCTTTGTGCTGCTATTAATGTTTGTTGAGCCTTCCTTCTTGGATTTTCTTTGCTTATCTTCAGTATTTGTCACTTCCCCTCTCTCTCTCTCAACCTCTTTCATTTACCTCTGGATTTTTAACATTTTCACTTCTTTACCCTCTATATCTCCTTGGGTGTAAACTGTTGTGTTCATTTTTGTTTGTGTTTCTCTTATTTTTGAAAAGACGGTTTCTTTTATTTTTATCTTTTTCTTGAGTGCTGTCAATATGCTTGAATTTTTCTTTCATGTTATTTTTAATGTGTTTTTCATGTCTTAAATAATTTTTAATGTACTTTAGCTTATCTTGAACTAACATGTAACAGTTCATATATCCATATAGGATATATTTTTTGCCATGCTTCCATTTAAAAACTTTGTATGGAATTTTACCTCAATACTTTTTATTTCCTAATTTGATGTGAAATTATTTTTTTCTGAACTTTTAGTAGGAGGTTTGGAAGTGTTCCTAAACTTCTCTCAATTCCTCCTCTCTAATCTGACACCAAAACTATTGAAACTTGTTTTCTAATATTTCCTGGTTTTGTCTCCCTCTTCACTTTTCTCTGAAAGTTTTCTTTCTTTCATCTTTATTGTGATTGTCTTGCTCAATTTTGATTTCGCTCCAGGCAGTTTCTCCTTAGCTTAGGAGACCTAACTGGTCACCTTGAGATTTCCCAGGAGCCAAAGTGCTCTGGCCTTTTTACATTATTTTTCCTGTGGACCCCTCAGCTCATCTCATATTGGTTTTGGCAAAAACATGATCAGTTTCAGCTACTGTTTTTACATGGCACTACCATTGTCTAGGTGTGTTACATATTTTGAGGTTCTCCTTTTCTTACTTCTGTCAGACACCGTGTTGCTTTCCTCTGCTTCCTCATGCACAGAAGCTGATAAAATATGGGTCTTCTGGTCATGGGTGGTTGGTCCTCAACCACTTGTATTTTGAAGTTTATAGGGATACCTTGCCACCTTGCTTTTCTATAAATATTGCTTATGAGTTATGGATACACTCTTCAGCTGTTTTGTTTGTCTTACTATCTAGTTGCTCCATGTTTATGAGAATCAAAAATCATATTACCATAGCCATCCTCTTATAATCTCCCTGTCCCCTCCCTTCCCCTGCCCTCTTTTTTTTTTTTTTTGTCTTTTTCTTTTCACAACACAACACAGTGTTTAAGAGATTCTGCAACCAGACTACATGGGTTCAAATCCCAGCTCTACCACTACAATCAGTGTTACCTTGGCACACTGTCTCCTGAACTCTAAAATTGTGATAATAACCAATGTATCCTAAAGGATTGTTATGGGGCTAAATGAGTTAATATTTTAAAGCATTTATAATTATGCCTGTACATGATAATTGCAATGTATGTGTTTGTTAAGTAAATTTTAGCCTTAATATACAGTATATCAGTCATTTAAAAATTCAATTAATGTATCATTCAAAACAGAAAAATACCATCACTGCCATTCCTTTATTATCTTATTAAAAACTATAATTCAAAAAAAATGAAATCTTGCCATTTGCAACAATGTGGGTGGAAATAGAGGGTATTATGCTAAGTGAAATAAGTCAACCAGAGAAAGACATGTATCATATGACCTCACTGATATGAGGAATTCTTAATCTTAGGAAACAAACTGAGGGTTGCTGGAGTGGTGGGGGGTGGAAGGGATGGGGTGGCTGGGTGATAGACATTGGGGAGGGTATGTGCTATGGTGAGCGCTGTGAATTGTGTAAGACTGTTGACTCACAGACCTGTACCTCTGAAACAAATAATACATTAGATGTTAAAAAAAAAAAAAAAAAAAATAGGGGGAAGGAAAAAAAAAAGGGGGGGGGATATAGGAGGGGGAGATGAACCATGAGAGACTATGGACTCTGAGAAACAAACTGAGGGTTCTAGAGGGGAAGGGGGTGGGGGATGGGTTAGCCCGGTGATGGGTATTAAAGAGGGCACGTACTGAATGGAGCACCGGGTGTTATACGCAAACAATGAATCATGGAACACTACATCAAAAACTAAAAAAACCCCCCAAAAACTGTAATTCATATCCTGATTCCCCATTTGTTAGCCTATTAAAGAATAGGATAGTTATTCTAGGATATGTTGAGAATGGTCCTTTGATACTGACCATTTATTGAGAAAATGATAATATTAATAACAAAAACAACAGCAATATCAGAGGCATTGCTGCAATTAATATGATGATGATGATTATCCATTATCCATTAATATGACAAGGATGATTATTAATGATTACAGTAGTATTCAAAGGTTAAATAATTATGAAGAACTAGGAACAAACATAAGGATTTTATAAAAGTTCACAGAAGACTATCAAAGTGACATTTGGAAAAGAAAATGTATAATATTTTTAAAAAGAGAACTAGCTTTATAAGCATGTGAATTTGGAGGAGAGTGGGCAAGCCAGTTACTTTAACAAGAACCATAAATGCCTTGTTAGAGAAAAGCATGGTGAATCAATCAGAGTTAGTGTACTGGCTAATATGTTGTCTTTTGATTGGTTTCTCCATTACTGGCCTATCAAGGTTAATTTTGTATGTGTTTCAACTTACCACAGGTTATTGGTTTGTCTTCTCATCCACAGCAGAGTTCAAAATGAGCACACCTTCCCCACAGAGCAAGTGCTATGAGCAGTGTAGCAGATCATCTGCTTCAAGGTCTTCTTCCTACTACCAGGTGTATTGCTCGACATGAGGCCAAGAGTGTGAACTATTTGCACTGAGAAAAAACAGCAGTGAAATTGAAAATATTAGCATGTGGTATGACTATAAGTCAATTCTCACTGTGGTTGCCTCTGGTTCTCTTCTGCATGATATGCTTTCTTTGAACTCAGGAAAAAGGGGTCATTTTCTTTTTCTCTCCTTTAAATCTCTTGCTTGTTGTATTTTCCAAATTCCATAGTTGTAATTACGGTCAAGATAAACCTGCTTAACTTATGTGGCTTAGAATTCTAGAACATGTCCCATGGCGTGAATGTTTAAAGAATAATTAGCCTATGTGGTGAAAATTGGCAAGTAACTCCAATTCACAAAAATTTTAATTTAAAATATTGGTTTTGAATATGCCATGAAGTTCTGAGGAATATGACACTCCGGCCCCAGGCTATAGCTACCAATTCTAACTTTCCATTTCACAATCACCGCTATCAAGATATTATGTGATTGTGTGCTTTTGACAAATAATGTTGATAAAATTGTGGCATGGGCCTTGTCAATGTGTGGCTTACACATTTGAGCAAATGATAAAAAACTGAATCGATTATTTGCCAAATTTCAATGTGTTTTTGCCACATCAGTATTTTGAAACATCCCTTATTTTTAGATGTGTTGAACACTTTATATTTCAACATTTATGGTTAATTTTGGTTATATTTTGCATATGACTTAATTGAATAAAATGTAATGGCCTCATAGGCATTTCTTATTGTCACTGCAAAGCCAGTCTAATTAAATTTTAGGGCCCTCAATATTAGTGTTTGTGATCACTTCTCAGTTTCTGGTTAGAAAATTAAATCAGAACATTTTGATACTAATACTCTGCCAAGTGATTTTTTTGGACTGTTCTAATTCTAAAAAATATAGCATACATATTATTTTTCTTGTTGTTGAAAATGTCCCTTATTTGAATTAAAAAGAACCTTTGCATTTCCCATTGAGCACCAGAAAGTGAATAATACTTCTATTGTCTTCAATTGAAGGTAATTATTAAATTGTGTTCCTAGCCTTTTCTTCTTATAATGAATTATCAATAGGCTGAATGCCATATCACTTTTAAAACATGCTTTAGCAGGAAATATATAATATGACAGAAAATTATTTGCTTAGAGAATACCTATGTATCTTGATATACTCTCATATACAATATTCATATTCACACACAATTTCAAAGGAAAAATAATTATATATTTATAGAAAGTTATAATTTATATAATTAAATAATAAAAGTAAATTTAAGCTATTAGATATGCAATTAAATTTCTTTTGTGCAGCAAAATAATTTTAGGAATATTTTGGCATAAACTAAGCTATGATTTATAGGGAGATGGTAGATAGGGAGTTGATTCAACGTAATTTATTAGAGAGTTTTGAAATGGTGAGACAACAGCTTCATACTACTTCTAGGCACAATTTTAATGAAGGTAAAAATTTTTATAATTTTCCTATATTAACATCCACTTACTAATGTCCCTACCCCTCTTGGTAGATGTTTTAAAAGTTATTATTTTCCTTTGCTAATTTCTTTTTTCTGGGCAATTGACCCAGGCCTCGCTTCATTTGGAACTACCCTTTCTGTTTCAGGGCAGGGATATAATCTTCTCAGATAGTGATCCAATAAATGATAATTTAATATCTGTTCACCCCCTTTAAGTTCACTTACCTGGACACTAAGATGATCACTTACTCATCATTCAAAGCTTATTATCAGATTCAATTTTTTTCCCCATTGAAATTATATTGAAATGTACTACAATACCTGGGGACAGTGTAAGTCAACATTCCTGGCAACTTACTATGTGGTAAACACAGTGCTATTAGCTTCACATACTTGATTTCTCAAGACTCTTTCAAGTGCAAATTTATCTTAGGCAAAAATGAAGAGAAATTATTGGCCTTCTAAGCAGCAGGGTCCAGTATGGATTTAGGCACAGCTGGATTCAGGGGCTCAAAAATGATATTGGTACCATGTTTTAATTTTTATTCTGTCTTGTTTTGGTTTCATTCTACAGGAAGTCTCCTTTTACATGGCTAGGAAAATGGGTGCCTGCACTCACGGATTCAGATCCTCCCAGTGGCTACATGTAAATAAATATAATCATACATATATGAGTATAAATGTATAACATAACTTATGATATATCTTAATTCATTTGATATTCATAACAACCCCTTGAGGTAGACACTATTTTTTTTTTTATCTCAATTGTAGATGTGAGGAAACTGTAACACAGAAATGTTTAACTAACTTTCACAACATCATACAACTCCACAGTGGCAAGTCCAGGTTCCCAACCCAAAGGAGTCACATTAGAATCAATGCTCTTTACCACTCCACTCACTCTACTCCATTCTATTAGACCTCTGTCTAAATAGATGCACAGAAGTCTGTGGTTACGCAGCATTATTTATGTCCCTCCTCTCAAACTGATCTTTGTGTGTCTTGAGATGGAGCAATAATTCACTTGGAAAGACAGATACTGGATATCCAAAAAAAAAAAGAGGTGTTGTGATGGTATTGTCCAGTGGCCTCTGGGTCACATATTTACACTTTGGGTTGGGGAGGGAATGGAGGGCTTGCTATTGGGCTGATACTCCTACCATATCTAGCTGATAAGTAAAGGATAATTTTGAAAAAGGAAAATAGGTTGGTTTTTTTTTGACACAAAAGGATACCTTGAATTCTGTGTGACAAAAAAAATATTACTTTCAGCTGCTTAACACCCGCATACCTGTGGTTTTTAAACTTGTCCATAAGTTTTTTGACACTCCCTCTTCAAAATATTCTCTTCACCTGGTGTGTGGACTTTGTGACTCACATCCAATGACTAGAATGTGCTAAAAGTGGAGGTATACATGACTTTTGAAGGAACTCATAATGGGCATTACAGCTCCCTTGTCTCACTCTCTGTCAGCTCACTCACTCTGAGGGAAACCAGCTGCCATGTTGTGAGGACACTCAAGCAATCTCACACAGCGATCCATCTGGCAAGGTACTGAGGCCTCCCACCAACTACTATGACTTGATAGTTCTCTTTAAAAAGATTAAAACAAGAAAAACTTTGTTTTATATTTACCGACATGTTTATCATTTTTTAAATTAAGCTTTGTATTTCAATTCCAGGGTAGTTAACATACATTGTTATATTAGTTTCAGGGGTACAATATAGTGATTCAATAATTCTATGCATCATTACTCAGTGTTCATCATGATAAGTGTACTCTTAATCCCCTTCACCTATTTCACCCACCCCCCCATCCACCCCATCCACCTCCCCTCTGATATGCTTTATTTTAAATGAGAACCCTCACTTAAAGTTATTTTCAGCAAAAACATTTTTTACCTGAACTGTACTTCAGAATACATGGTTCTAAAAGATATATATGTATCTTTATACACAAAGATTATATATATATATAAATAAGCATTCCATTTAAGAAAAACAGAATACACTTTTTCTTCAAGTACACAGAGGAATCCCCTAGTTAAATCACATAAAAAGAGACATAACAAATATTACAAATTTAAGATGACTGGTGTCAGGTCTCATTTCATAAGCAGACCAAAGCACATCTAGTTAAAACTCACCACATTTAGACCAGGGACCAAATACCACCCATGGCAGGCAAGGAGAGCCTCTGCAATGACTGGCCTGAAGGACAGAGCAGCCAGGACACAACAGCAGAGCATATGCAGCATACACTGGAGACACTCCCTGAAGTGCCAGGCCCTGGGAAATACAAGACCTCTTCTTCACAAGGCCATTACTTTCAGGAGCAGGAGAAGTAGCTGGCTTTTTTAACACACAGAAGAAGGCAGAGACTTAGACAAAATGCCAAGATGGAGGAATTTATCCCAAATGAAAGAACAAGATAAGGACATGGCAAGAGATCTAAGTGAAACAAATATAAGTAACATGCCTGATGGAGAATTTAATGCAACAATCATAAGGATACTCACTGGGTTTCAGAAAAGAATAGAAGACATCGGTGAGACCCTTACAATAGACATAAAAGAGTTAAAAAAAGAATCAGAGATGAGGAATGCAATAAATGAGATTAGAAACAGGCTTGATGCAATGAACAGCAGGTTGGAAAAAGCAGAGGAATGAATCAGTGACTAGAAGACAAAATAATGGAAAATAATGAAGCTGAACAAAAGAGAAAGAATTATGCAACCTGAGAATAGATGTAGGGAACACAGTGACTCCAACAAACATAATAACATTCATATTATAGGAGTTCCAGAAAAAGGAGAGAAAAGGGGGCAGAAAATTTGTTTAAAAAAATAATATCTGAAAACTACCCTAATCTGGGGAAGGAAACAGACATCCAAATCCAGGAGCACAGAGAACTCTCATCAAAATCAACAGAAGCAAGCCAACACCAAGACATATTGTAATTACATTTTCAAAATATTGTGATAAAGAAAAAACCTTGAATGAAGGAATAAAAAAGAAATCATTAACTTACAAGGGAAAATCCAGAAGGCTAGCTGGAGAGTTCTCAACAAAAACTTGGCAAGCCAGAAGAGAGTGGCATGATATATTCAAAGTGCTGAATGGGAAAAATCTGCAGCCAAGAATATTCTGTCCAGCAAGGTTGGACAGAAGGAGAGATAGTTTCCCAGACAAACAAAAACTAAAGGAGTTCATGACCACTAACACAGCCCTACAAGAAATATTGAAGGGTACTCTTTGAGTGCTAAGGAGAGACCAAAAGTGACAATCAAAGGATCAGAGAAGCTCACCAGAAATGACAAAACAAGTAATAAAATGGCAATAATTACATATCTATCCATAATTACTTTATAAATAGATTAAACACTCCATTCAAATGACATAGGGTGTCAGAATGGACAAAAAAAATGAGACCCGTCTATATGCTGCCTACCAGAGACTCATTTTAGACCTAAATATACATGTAGATTGAAAGCAAGGGGGTGGAGAAACATCACACAAATGGATGTTTAAAAGAAAGTCAGAGTAATAATATGTATATTGGACAACCTAGATTTTTTTGTTGTTGTATTGTTTTTATCCTGCTTTGGAATTAGGGTAGTAATGGCCTCATTGAATGATTTTGAATGTGTTCCCTCTATTTCATTATTTGTAAGATTTTGTTAAAGCTTGTCATTAATTACATTTTTTTTTAAAGTTTGGTAGAATTCACCAATGAAATCATGTGGTCTTAGGCTTTTCTGTGCTGGGAGACTTTGATTCCTAATTCAACTATTCATTCTTATTATTGGCTTAAGAAGATTTACTACTTCTTGTATTCAAGATTCATGATTCAATCTTGGTAACTTATGCATCTTTGGAAATTGTCTGTTTTTGTTTTTGTTTTTTCTAAGTTATCCAACTGTTAGTATATAATTGTTTATAGTAATCACAGTTATCACACTATGTATTTCTGTGGTTATCTGTTGTATTGTTTTCTCTTCCATTTCCCATTTTGGTTTTTAAGGCTTCTCTCTTTTTTCTTAATTAATGTAGTTAAATTATTGCCAATTTTGTTTTATTTGTTTGGAAAAACTGATCATTACTTTCAATGTTATGTTATTGTTTATTCTGGTCTCTATTTTATTTATTTCTGAGTTTTCTTTGTTTTTTCCTTCCTCTGCTGAATTTCAGCTAAGCTTCTTCTTTTTCTGATTCCTTGTAGTGTAACATTAAATTGTTTATTTGAACTTTTTTCCTTAATACAAGCATTTATACCATAAATTTCACTCTAAAGTCTGCTTTTGCTCCATCCCATAGGTTTTGGAATATTGTATTTTCTTTTTCTTTCGTCTTGAGACATATTTTGATTTGCCATTTGATTTCTTATTTGGCCCATTGCTTGTGCAGTAGTGTGTCGTTTAATATTTACATGTTAAATGTAAATATTTACATTATGGATTTTCCAGCTTTGTTTTATTACTGATCTTTAGTTTTGTACCATTTTAGTTGAAAAATATACTTGTTTATCATTTCTAGTGCTCTTCATTCGTATGTGTAGATCCAGATTTTCATCTGGTATCATTTACCTTCTGCTCAAGGAACTTCCTTTAGTATTTCTTGTATTTTAGTTCTAATAGGGATAAAATTTGTAAATTTTTTATTTAAAAAATTCTTTCTTTTTTCTTCATTACTGAAAGATATTTCACCAGGTAAAAGTTCTAGGTTGACAGGTCTTTTCCTTTCATTGCTTTAAAGATGTCTCTCCATTGTCTTCAGGCTGGCATTGTTTCTGACAGTAAGGCTGTTGTATTTGTCTTTGTTCTTTTACACTTAATGTGTACATTTTTATTTGTCTTTAGTAATCTGATTATAATGTGCATAGGCATTTTTGTTATTATTCTGATTCGTGTTTGTTGAGCTTATTAGATCTGCGGGCTTATGTTTTTCATCAAATTTGAAGAATTTTCAGCTATGAAGTCTTAACATATTTTTGTTCTTCCCACTCCTCTCTTCTGAGATTCTGGTAAAATTAGTCCAGTAGTTACTAGATCAGTAGTTATTTTCCAAATGCTCTGTTCATTAAAAATATATATATATTTGTTTTTATTTCAGTACTTCGGTTTGGATATTTCTGATTATTATATCTTCAATTCCAATATATTTTCTTCTGCACTGTTTAATCTGCTGCTATGATTGCCCGACAGGAGAACCAAGTGGCACCTGGAAATCTTGGAGGATAGGAGGTTTATTTAACTCTCGCAGGCTCAGAGGAGAGTGGTCTCCAAAGGTCTGAGCCCCAAGCACAAACAAAGGGCAGAATTTATACACTTCTACTTCCACATACTTGGAACTTTTGGTGCGTGTGGGAAGCGCAGCAGGGAGAAGAACCTGGAAGAGCCCCAGGGCAAGGACTGGGACTCTCTTGCTGGCTCGGTCAGCCATCTTAGGACACAGATTTTCCTTATCATTCCCCCCTTTGAGGCCCCTTTAAACACGTAGTTTAGAAGGCATCATCTTCCTCTTCTAAGGGGCGATAGTGAGTAAGGAGTAACTGGAGTCTGATTTTAGCAATTTGAGTAGTAATAAACCTAGTAAGGGCATTAAGAATACAAGAACCAAATACCAATATGAGGAGAAGCAATAGGAGGGGGCCGACGAGGGGGGTGAACCAAGGGAACCATTGTGAGAGAGTATCCCACCAAGTTGTCCACTGGAGTGTTTCCCACCAGCGATGTACTCATTCCTGTAATTGGGTCAGAGTTTCTTGGACCACCCCTGATTCATTAGCAGAAAAACAACACTCCTCCTGTAAGAAGAGGCAGAGCCCCCCTTGTACGACCGTGAGCAAGTCAAGCCCACGCCTGTTTTGGAGGACAACTGAGGCCAGTGAATCGAGTTGTTGCTGTAGGGCCAGGGCAAACTGAGTGAGGGTGGAAAAATCCACTGTGAGTTGTTGAGTTAACCCCTGGTACTAAACTTGAGACATCCTGACGCCAGTGGCGCTGGGGGCAACGCCTGATGAGGCCTTCAGGCTTACGATAAGAGGGATGGCCACAGGGGAGCATTGAGGTCAGCTAGGAGGTCTCCATATGAGTGGGGTATCATTCCCGGGGAGGACTGAAAGATCGGGTAAGAGATTGACAAGCATGCATGATTGATCACACGGGGTGATGCAGATGTATACACCTTGATCACAAGCCAAAAAGGCGTTGTTAGGTGTATAGACCCAACTGTGGCCTGTGTTGGGAGAGGAGGATTTGCCATACAGCGGTACCAGGACCAGAGAGGGATAATCTGAGGCCCCCGGTGCCGAGGTGGGAAGTGACCCAGTAGATTGGTTGAGGATGACACCTAGGTATTGGATGGGACCAGGCTTCATACAGATCCAGCAGTCAAATGCTAGAGGTGGATTTAAGTGGTTAAGCACTTGGTGGGAGGCGTTAATCATACCTAACATTTGTGCTTTAGATGCTTGCTGCATATGGATGGGAGACCCAGGGATGCACCAGGGCGAGTTATTTTTTGTATGACTCTGGGGTTTGACTGTAAGGCGTGGAGTGAACATGGACTTAATCATAAATTTGGCCATGGGGTCAGTCCCCATAGAGTGATATTGGCCCAACAGGAGAATGATTCCTGTAGCCCATGATGTGGCACTGGGTTCTAAGACTGAGAGGGTGAGCGGTATACAGTGATTGTTGGGGCAAGAGGATGGGGTGGCGTTGTGTGACAAGGAAATCCAGATGTCACTGTGCTGTTTGAGGTGCCATCTGGTGGGCCATTGTTTCATTCACAGCCAAGTCGCCACCCATGACTCACATCCCCAGGCTTGCAAGCAGAACTGAGGGCAGGAGTTTGGCTGTTGAGGCATAGGGCCCCCACAGATGTAGATATCTACCAGCCAGTAACCAGAGTGAGGGCCATGGTAGGAACACCATCTATGAGGTTCCCAGGAGGTATCAAGAAGCTGGCATCTATCAAAATGGAGGTTAACCTTTGGTGTGTGGCCATCCCAGGTGGAAGAAACCAATGGGGTGCTGGTGCAGGATTGAGGGGAATAAGCTGGAAAGTCCATTTGCCAGTAACCGTGATATGAGAGTTGCCCCCCGTGCCAGGCTGGACAAGCTAGAGGCAGTGAGGATGAACAACACACCAGGCAGCAGAAGACCGGGACTGACTGGGGCCAGGAAAACCATGGTGAAATGTGCTCAGGAGTAGACAGCAGAGGGCCAATAAAAGTGGGATCTATGACCTTAGTTAGAGGGAGTCATCGTGGCTAACCCGTCGGCAGATGAAACCCATGGACAAGTAAGTGCAGTAATAAACCCTAGGGACATCCAATGAGCAATGTCAATAGTAAGTCTCAGGGGGAAAGTCCAGTCAGGAGGGGCAACAGTGTAGAATCTGACTCCCAAGATGAGGGTAATCACGCCAATGACAGCCGGGGACCATGGTGAGCAGGTGTCCATCAGTAGGTGGGTCTTGTCGAAGGTGAAGCCAGAGTGGGTTCACGAAGTCTGGCTGGACTCTCCACTGGCATGGCTCCTCATCCGAATGATGAGTTTTCTTCATTCTGGAGTGGTGGACCCATGGGGTGACACCTGAGACCTTGGGGGCAGTAGTGGCATTTAGAACAACAGTGTGCAGCCCTGTCCACTGCGGTTTGAGGGGGTCTTTCTTCCAATCTTTGACCCAAACTGACTCCCCTGTCTGGAAGGAGTGTACCTGAGACCCTAAGGAGATTGGGGCCCTCTCAATGGTGTACTTTTATAATTTATTTAGGGTGGCCCCCAGGGCCTGAAGCTCCTCCTTTATCCCTTTATCTCCAACCTGATGCAAGTTTCCTGGAAGGCTTCCCAAACACGGGGGAGGCCGTCCATGTATTAATTCGAATGGAGAGAAACCTGATGTCCCGGGCATGCAGCAAGCATGCAGGAAAGCTAGGGGTAGCACTCTGGCCATGGGAGGTTAGTCTCCTGACAAAACTTTGCTAAGGTTCCCTTGAGGGTGCGATTCATTTGCTCTACTTTCCCTGAACTTTGGGGCCGGTAAGCGGTGTGGAGTCTCCAGGTGATGTTGAGAGATTTGGTCAAGACCTGTACAATGTCTGCCACAAATGCGGGTCCATTATCACTATGGATTGTTAATGGCAGGCCGAACTGGGGCACGATGTCCCACAAGAGGATTTTAGCTTACTTCCCAGCTTTGCTCTGTCTTAGTCAGGAAGGTTTCAACCCACCCAGAGTATGTGCATACTATTACTAGGAGATTTCTGAACCCCCTGCTTGGCTGCACATCTGTGAAGTCTACCTCTAGATCTTCGGAAGGGGTTGTTCCCATCCTCTGGCAGGGACTGTGGTGCAGACTGAACATTATTTTTAGCACATGTTATGCATTGTTCATTCATTGCTCGGCATAATGCTGGCTGCTGACTGATGTAGTAGTGCTTCTTGAGAAGGGCCTCTAATGCAGTTTTTCCCAGATGAGTGAGCTGGCGGTATTCTTTGACTAGATGCCCTCCAGTTGGTGTTGGAACAAAGATGTGCCCGTCTGGCATCATACACCATCCCTTTTCAGTCAGGGTGGCTCCCTCAGCCTATTCCTTTTCCTTTTTAGTGTAACTGGGTGGAGGGACTTCTTCTGGGTGTGTGAGGGCCATGGTGAGGGAAGGGGCTCTGTCCATGTCCTCACTGGCTGCGGTCGTGGTTGCCTCATCTCTCAGATGATTTCCCCATGCTATGGGGTCATCTCCTTTCTGGTGTCCCTTACAGTGCAGGATTGCTACTTCCTTTGGAAGCCAGACAGCTTCAAGGAGTCTCAGTATCTCCTCCTTGTTCTTAATAGCTTTTCCTGCTGCAGTTAAGAGGCCCCTTTCCTTGTAGATGGCTCCATGTATATGTGCAGTAGCAAAGGCATACCGAGAGTCAGTATAGATGTTGACTCTCCTCCCTTCACCGAGGGTGAGGTCTTGGACTAAGGCATATAATTCAGCCCACTGAGCTGACCACCCAGCTGGTAATGCCTTAGCTTCTAAAACTTCAGTGGTTGTGGTTACTGCATAACCCACTTTCTGGGCACCCTCCTGTAGGTAACTGCTACCTTCACTGAACAGCGTGAGCTCTGGATTCTTTATGGCTTGATCCCGCAGATCTGGACGGCTAGTGTAGACTTCATCAGTCACCTCAGAGCAGTCATGGTCTGGTTTCCCCTCTTCCGTGGGGAAAAAGTTTGCTGGATTTAATGTCCTTACTGTTTCGATAATGACCCATGGGTATTCGCAGAGGAGCCCTTGGTATTGTGCCAGCCGAGAGTTGGAAAGGAAGTTGTGTCACTGTGTATTCATGAGGGACACAACTGCAAGAGGGACCTTGACTTTAAGTTCTTGCCTCAGGGTAAGTTTGTCCACCTCCTTGATGAGTAGGACTGTGGCTGCCAGTGCCCTGAGGCACTGTGGCCTTCCCACTGCCACAGGGTCCAGCTTCTTTGACAGGTAAGCAACTGGCCGTTGCCAGGGTCCAAAAAGAGATTGAAGGGTTTTTCTACATCTGGTAGGCCCAGGGCTGGAGCCCACCTCAGGGCAGTCTTTATCTCTGTGAAAACAGCTTTTGCTTCCTCAGTCCAGGCAGGGGGTTCTCGATCTGGTCCCCCTAAGAGATCATAAAGGGGTCTTGCTATTGCCAAGAACCCAGGGATCCAGATGCAGCAGAATCTGCAGGCCCGAGGAATTCTCATAGGCCCCTTTTTGTCTGGGGATGTGGCAGGGAGATGATGACCCTTTTCCTCTCCGACCCTAGTTCTCTTTTCCCTTGCGTGAGGAGGAAACCAAGGTATCGGACCTTTTGTCAGCAGATTTGTGCCTTCCTCTATAAGACTTGGTATCCCGAGTCTGACAGGAGCTGTAGGAGGGCCTTGGTGCCTTTTGTGCAGTCTTCTTGTGTGTCACTGGCAAGGAGGAGGTCATCCACATACTGGAGGAGGGTGCATTGTGTGGCCTCTCTTGAGAAGCTGGCAAGGTCTGTGGCCAGCCCTTCCCCAAAAAGGGTTCATGACTTTTTAAACCCCTGTGGGAGGTGCGTCCAAGCCAATTGCATCTGGCGCCCTATATCTGGTTCAGACCATTCAAAGCTAAGCAGCTAAACTTAGCTTAGCGGAGGCAGAAGAAGGCATCCTTCAAATCTAGGCAAGTGAACCATCTGGCTGACCCTGGGATTCGGCCAAGGAGGGTGTATGGATTCGGGACCACTGGGTGCAGATAGATGGTCACCTTGTTGATGGCCTGCAGGTCTTCAACTGGTTGGTATTCCCTTCCCGGCTTCTTGATTGGCAGGAGTGGGATATTCCAGGCCGACTGGCACTCGACTAGAATACCTGCTTCTTTGAGTTTGGTCAGATGTTCTTGGATGCCGATCTTAGCTTCTTGTGGAAAGGGGGTATTGCCTTTGCCTCTGAGGTTGGGCTCCTGGGATCAGTTCAACAATGATAGAGGCCCAATTCCGGGCTAGTCCGGATGGGTTGTTTTCAGTCCATACTGAAGGGAAGGTGAGTCTGAACTCCGGCGGGCTGCTCAGTTGGGCCTGGGCACAGAATAGCCTCCATTCTTCTTCCCTTGGTGTGGTAATTGCTAGTATTAGAGACCCCATCTCCTCTTGCCTTGGGTTCAGTCAGAGGCTAATGTGTCCAGTGGGCTCAAAGATTATGTGAGCCCCAAGCTTGGAGAGTATGTCTCGGCCCAGGAGAGGGATGGGACAATCAGGCAGATAAAGGAATTCATGTCTGACCTTGTGGCCCCCGAGTTTACACTGGTGAGCCTGGCAAAAGGGCTGTTGTATCACCTGCATCCCAGTGGCCCCGAGGATGGTCACAGGCCTTTTGCTGAACAGTGCAAGTGGGGAGGTGACAACAGAGTGCTTGGCCCCAGTATCAACCATAAAATCACTGATCGGCTCCCCACCTTCATTTTGACTGTGGACTCATGGGGGCCAAGGAGGAAAGAGCCCGGCCCCCCTCAGTCTGAGTGCATTCCTGCAAAGCCTATGAGGTCCTCCTCTGGGGGTTCTTCCTTGTAGTGGCTGGACTTTTGAGCCTTTCCCTGGTTGGGACATTCATTTTTCCAGTGCCCTTTCTCTTTACAGTAGGCACATTGATCCCTTACCAAGGGGGTTCTGGGCTTCCCCCCTTTCAGTGGGCAGGGTCTCCCCGCCTTTGTGTTGTCCTTTTCTTTCAGGGCGGTGGCAAGGAGGCTGACTTTCTTTTTCATCTTTTTGTTGGCTTCCCGTTCAGTTACGACCTCCCCGTTCATGTAGACCTTATTGGAAATCTCTGTTAGTTGGGTGATGTTCATCCTGGCAAACCCCTCTAGTTTCCGAAGATTTTTTCTGATGTCTGGGGTAGCCTGAGCCATGAAGGAGGTGTTTACCATCTGTTGGCTTTCCTGTGCCTCGGGGTCAAATGGAGTGTATATCCTGTAGGCTTCACATAGTCATTCGTAGTAGTCCCTGGGGGATTCCCCTGGTTGTTGAGTGACCAAGGATACCTTAGTCATGTTTATGGGTTTCTTAGCTCCTGCCCGGATTCCCTGGAGGAGGGCCTCCTGGTACCGGTGGATGTGGGCCTGTCCCTCGGTTGTGGTGAAGTCCCATCCTGGGTGGTCTTCGGGTGCAGCCGGATTAGCCTAGGCAGCAGGGTTGATGACTCTGGTGCATGCTCTTCCAGGTACTGCCATATACCTTTCATTATTCTCCTTTCCTCTGTGTTAAACAGGGTGAGGAGTAGCTGTTGGCAGTCTTCCCAGGTTGCCTGATGAATCTGGAAGAGGGATTCTATGAGGTCTACCATAGACTGTGGTTTCTCAGAGTAGGATGGGGTGTTATGTTTCCAGTTGAGGAGGTTGGTGGTGGAGAAGGGCTGATACTACATCATGGAATGGCCGGGTTGGACCACCCCATCTTCATTGCGCCTCTCGGGTTCCCGTGTCTCTCGTACCGGCATTTGAAGGGCACTTGCACCTGGCCTGGGGCGCAGCCTGGCTGCTGGTCCTGGAGTAAGTGGATCTTTTGGGCCTGGTGGCACCAGTGGATCCTCTGTGCCTGGGGGCACCAGTGAAACTGATGGCGGCAGAGTGTCTGGAGGTGAAGGGCCAGGTGTAGATGGTCTTGGGGGTACATACGGTGGGGGCAGGGTCAGTTTGTCCTCTGGATCTCTGGCTAGGATTTGTGGAGACTGGGGCTTTTGTTGATTTTCTTTAGGTCAGTTGGATGAAGTGATTAAGACCCTGGCCTGTCCCTGCCTACTGCAAGCAAGTCTCACCCACGGGTGAAGGGTCTGAGCCATTCCTAGCCAGGAGTCAATGTACAGAAAATGGTCAGGGTGTCCTGGTTCTCCTGTGATGACTTGCCATACTTGACAAATCGTTGGGACATCCAATATCCCTTCTGAAGGCCACCCGACATCAAAGGTGGGCCATTCTAATTCATACAGGGTTCCCAACTTGCTGGGATTCATCCTGACTCCATAGTCTCCCAAAACCCTTTCTTGAAATTTTTGATCATGGTCTCTAGAACCGTAGGTTTACTCTGCCCTGACCCCATGGTGATGTCCCTGTTTGTGGTGATGTAGAGACAGACAAAGGGGGGCTGCCTCCTGAGGTGAACAGACCAATCAGATGCCCGTCTGGCCGTGTCCTGAAGGAGCTTAGGTGAGGCTTAGCCGTAGCGGTCTCAGTGTTGTGACTTATGATCGGAAACTATTCCCATGCTGCCATAGACTGTATGCTATTCACCATGGAATCGCCAGATGGGCCCACTCAGACTGTAAGCTTCTGGGGACCTTAAGGGTGCCTGCCCGTGGAGTCACAGAATCAGTCCACTTGAGCAAGCTGGATCGGACTGCACATTCACTCACACATTCACACTCCAGACGTTATTACGTTCCCTCCCTGGCAATCCCTACCTGTGAGACCTCTAAGAGGTCTCTGGGAGGTGATCAGGCTCCCCTTCTACCCTGACAGGTGGGCCTGTCTGGGTCCTGGGGCCCCAGACCTTACCAGAATCTGATGTTGGGACCAGGTCCTCACCTGCCAAGTCTCCTCGAGTCCGGTGGGAACAGTGGAGCAGGGCTGGCCCAAGGTGACTGGGGTGAGAGACTGCTGAAAATTAGGCAGTGTGCGCCTCCTCCGTTATGATCCCTCGTTCCGTCACCATCCTGCCATTTCCTCAAACCGGTGGCAACAATGGGCCAGCGCGGTTGGGTTTCCCGGCCAGGGAACCAAACGTTGCGGAACCTGGACTGGATCGCCCGAGGGAAGAACCAAGCGGCACCCGGAGATCTTGGAGGATAGGAGGTTTATTTAACGCCAGTGGGCTCAGAGGAGAATCTGAGCCCTGAGCACAAAGGGGGCAATTTATACACTTCTACTTCCACATACTTGGAACTTTTGGCACGTGCGTGAAGCAGGGCAGGGAGAAGAACCCGGAAGAGCCCCAGGGCAAGGACTGGGACTCTCTTGCTGGCTCGGTCAGCCATCTTAGGACACAGATTTTCCTTTTCACTGCTAATCCCATCTCATTAGTTACATTTTATTTCTATCTCTAGACATACTATTTTTTAATATCATTTATTGCCTCATCATAATCATGTTTTCCCTTTCTGTTTGTTGTTTGTTTTATTTTTTTTCTATTTTTTTATTATTATGTTATGTTAATCACCATACACTACATCATTAGTTTTTGATGTAGTGTTCCATGATTCATTGTTTGTGTATAACACCCAGTGCTCCACTCAGAATGTGCCCTCTTTAATACCCATCACCAGGCTAACCCATCCCCCCACCCCCCTCCCCTCTAGAACCCTTAGTTTGTTTCTCAGAGTCCATAGTCTCTCATGGTTCATCTCCCTCTCCGATTCCCCCCCTTCATTCTTCCCCTCATGCTATCTTCTTCTTCTTTTTTTTAACATACAATGTATTATTTGTTTCAGAGGTGCAGGTCTGTGATTCAACAGTCTTACACAATTCACAGCGCTTCCCTACTTTCTTAAGCATAAGGAGAGTACTTACATTAGATGTTTAACATCCTTATCTTCAAACTTAATTATCGATGTGTTTCTAGTTTTGTTTCTATTGATTGTTTTTTTTCTCTGATTATAGATCATATTTTTTTTTTGCATGCCTAGTAATTTTTTATTGATGGACATTGTGAACATTATGTTATTACTTGCTGGATTTTGTTGGTATTGGTAGAAGAATATATAAACACACACATGATATATATATATATTTAGAAACATAGATTTCTAAATATTTACATTCTAAATATATATATTTATATATATTTATATATATTTACATTCTAAGTATTCCATTCTATTTTAAATATTTAGAAATAATGTTTATAAATATGAAAAATCCAGAATTAGATTAGACCCATACTACATATATAGTCATTGATTTATAACAAAGACAATAAGACTGTTCAATGAGAACAATAGTCTTTGACAAATAATGCTAGAAATAATGAAGATCAATCTTACTTCACACTGCCATACGATAATTAACTTAAAAGGGATCACATATTTAAATGTAAAAGGTAAAACTACAAAACTTCTAGAAAAAAACATGAGAAAATACCTGTGTGACCTTGGGATAGGCAAAGATTTCTTAGCTAGAATACAAAACACAATCCATAAAAGAAAAAATAATAATAAACTGTATTTTATCCAAATTAAAACAATTTTTCTTTGAAAAATATCATTAAAAAAATAAAAAGGTAAGCCACAGACTGAAGAAAGATGTTCACAACACTTATATTAGACAAAGAACTTTTACCCACAATATATGAAGAATGTTTACAACTCAGTAGTAAGAAAATAATAAACCCAATTAAAGATGAGCTAAGGATTTGAGAAGACACTTCAAGAAGATTTATGAATGGCCAATGTGCTCAAATCATTAATCATCATGGAAATTCAAAATAAACCACAATTAGATACATCCCCATTAGATGGTGAAAATTAAAGAGATTGATAATGCTCAGAGATGGTAAGGATATAGAAACCTGAAACTTTCATATATTGTTGATTAGGTTATAAATGGTACAACTATTTTGAAAAACATTTTGGCAGTTTCTAGTGAAATTAAACATTTACCTAGCATATAACTCATCCATTCTACTCCAAAGCATTTATCCACAAAGAAAAAAATATATATATAGGTCTACATAAAGATTTGTGTACCAATATTTATAGCAGCTTTATTTGTAATACCCCAAACTGGGAACAACCCAAATACTTATCAGCTGGTGCATATGTAAAGATATGGTAAATCCTTATAACAAAGTACTACTCAGCTATAAAATGGAACCAACTGCTAATATATACAATGACAAGAATGGATCTTAAAATCACATTAAGTGAAAGACAGCAGGTAAAAAGAGTTTATATAGCATAAACTTTACATAAAATTCTAGAAAATGGAAATTGATCCAGATTTACAAAGTAGATCAGTAGTTGTCTGAGGACCTGTGGCTTGAGAAATGGATAGCAAAGAGGAACAAAGAAACTTTGGGGAGAAATTTCTGTATCTTGAATTTAGTGACAATTAAAAAAGTGTATCTGTCAGGGGCACCTTGGTGGCACAGTTAGTCAAGTGTCCAATTCTTGGTTTCGGCTCGGGTCCTGATCTCAGGTTCATGAGATGGAGCCCGCTTGGGTCTCCACGCTCAGCACAGAGTCTGCTTGGTATTCTCTCTCCCTCTGCCCCTCCCGCTCATGCTCTCTCTCTCTCTCTCTCAAAATAAATAAATAAATCCTTAAAAAAAAAGTATATCTGTATATTTATGAAAACTTAGTATTTAAATGTGTGTAGTTTATTGTATATACATTGTACCTCAGTATTTTTGTTAAAAAAGAGATACATGTGTGTAAGACACCAACAAAGTTATAAGCAGTAGAAAATTGGGAAGAATAATGTGAAAAAAAAAACAAAAAAAAAGAAAAAAGAAAAAAGGGATTAGCCATCAAAAACAAAACAAAACAAAACAGCAATTTGGAAATGGAAAACATTTTGCTCAATACATCATACAGATTTGTAAAATTTATACAGGGATCTTCCATTGTCAGTAATTTGTAGGCATCTTTTTTCTTCTACAGTAGCTTAAATATTAATTTCCTTTTTTGACAAAAGAATAAAACAATTTGAAAAACTTATTACTTACCATTCAAGGCACCAACAATGGTAATGGCTTATTAGAGTTATTTCAGAATATATGGCCATACTCCCTTGGCCTACTGTAATCATTCTTGAGTTCATATGGAAAATAATAAATTTGTACCATAGATAAGACCATGAATCCAGCAGAAAACACAGTATATCCAGTTTATAAATTTGCACACACAGAGGACAGTATTATAGTTGTAAAATATGTATAGTGGATCCACCTTTTCTCAGATCATGACATATTTACAAATTGTAATTTCCTCTAGAGATGTACTGTGACTAAATTACTGCCTGCCTTTGCTCCAGTGCCTAGAGGGGGAAAAAATGCATCTAATTCACCTTGGTTTAGATTTTACTAGTGAAATATGTAAACTTAGTTCTTTTCCTGTGAATTTTGTTCTGTGTGAACATCCAAGCAAATACGGGGAATTGATTTTCACCAGTACAGAAAGCATAATTTGCAAACTTAAAAATGATATTAAATAAAAAACGGAATATTTTAGGAGAATTTTTGCAGTGAGGTCACATTATCCACACAACAGCAAATAAGACTTGACAAAAATTTCTTTAAATTGGCGGGTATTGAAATTGCTACAACAGGAAATCATGAATATGTAATTATAGCTATGGGTATCCTTTTA
The DNA here is from genome assembly GCF_003265705.2 of Callorhinus ursinus. Classification (NCBI taxonomy): domain Eukaryota; kingdom Metazoa; phylum Chordata; class Mammalia; order Carnivora; family Otariidae; genus Callorhinus; species Callorhinus ursinus. The sequence continues at coordinate 97,548,726 of NW_027397066.1, read as the reverse complement.
TTTACTGAGGTCTATGGTAGTTTTGATATTTAGCCACTCAATTAATTGCACATTAGACACAGATTCAATACATATGGAATGTAACTTTATGGGAAAAGAACATATTTGGTGTGGGAGAGAACTTCCAGATGATTGATTCCCTACATTGCAGTGATTCACAGAATTCTACAAAGGAACTCAGGAGATTGCTTATTCGAATTCCTACTCTCTCCCAATCCCTGCTAGAACTGCTAGAATTGCATTGCTAGAATATCTTCTACAACATGACAAATAATACATCATTCATCATCTGAATTAACCCTTCTGATGTTGGAGAGCTAATGCAGTTAACATTTATTGAGTGCTTTTCATGTGCCAGACAATAATAGATTTTTATAGTCATTAACACAGATAGAGCTCTTACAACAAAGTGCTTTACAACATACTCACTCCTTTATTCCTCCAAATACCCTGTAGGATATGTGGCATTATTAACACCATTTCACAAATGATAAGACAGCTAGAAATTGGGATGGCAGGGACTGAAATTGAGGCAATCTGAGTCCAGTGTTTGTTTTTATCCACTGTATTGTCTCTTATTATGCTATGTGCTTCTACATATATCATTTAATTCCCACAATGATATCACACTCACTAGAGACTACTGTGTCTAATGTATGGGTATCCTTTTATTTACTGAGGTAAATATGGGGTGAAAAAATATTAAGAGAACAATTAAAAAAGTGACAGAGACTGCTTATGTGTGAATCATTACCTTTCTCAGGAGAATAAGCCTTAATAGTTCAGCTGAGACCCTTCTTCCTCTTTTGCAGCTAAATCACACACTTAGCCCCCACTTCAGATACCCCCTTCAGGTCATGTGAGCCATGTTTTTAATGACATGAAAGAAATCAGGTCTTAGGACGAGAATATCAATATTTGAGATGTGGATCTCCCACTCGCTGTGTGATCTTGGACATATTACTTACTCCCTGTTAAATACTTGGTTTCCTTAACTGCAATATGGGAACAAGTGTTGCTTTGTCTATCTCTTTGAAAGTTGTAGAAGTTTAAGGAAACAGCAGGTGTTAAAACACATTGAGGCTTAAGAACTCTGCGAACTTAATATAGCTTTTTAATTAATTAATTAATTGTTTGTTTACAGAGTGGCCCATGCAAATAACTCTAATTGTTCAAATGTTTTTCTGAGCAGAACTTTCCCCCAGGGGCCATGATGAAACTCAATTGTTTCTTTTCAAGGATTAAGAGCTCTGGAACCATAAAAGTTTTATACTATAGACTTCATCTTCTTTATACTCTCTGATTTGGGGGAAAAGCTGTCCAGTATTAAGTACAACACTCCAGATATGGCATGACCAGTACAGAGTATTATTGATTTGTTAAATTATTTATTTTGTATCATATTATATACATCTATCTGTTGTTTTGGATAAACATGTTTCTGGTAATAAATAAAGCCTAAGTTCTTAAAAGTTTTAGCAGCCTCCCCTCCAAGATAATGGATTTTGAACTTGTTGCCAACTGAAAAATAAAGTTTTCTTTCATATGAACTGCTTATTTAAAAGCTAAGCATAGTTTTATCCTCACAGATAATAGTTTGGGTGGCAGGAAAGTGTAATTGTGGGAAGGATCTGTGCAGATTCTCAATTTTATTCTGGATACAGTTTTGTCTTTTCTTTCTTTCTTTCTTTTTTTTTTTTTTTCACCGCATAAGCCCAAGTTTGTTCTCAGCAATGTGAATTATAGAAATCTAAATAACTCCAAATATTCTTTGCATAAACAATAAGTAGAATGACTACTTCTTATCTAGTCTTCTCCCTAATACAGGCAGTGGTCCTTATGTACAGGATCTTCTACTGCCTTCCAACCAGTGAACCATGAAAAGCAATAAAACATCCTAATTTTATAGGCTGTCCCTTGTGTATTCTTCCATGTGTAATGCTTGACCTAGAGTCAAGGGAGGAAAAGAAGAGGTGCATTCCATTTCTTACAAGGACAGCAATAAAATTCTCACTATTTTTTTTTTTAAGATTTTATTTATTTATTTGACAGAGAGAGACAGTGAGAGAGGGAACACAAGCAGGAGAGTGGGAGAGGGAGAAGCAGGCTTCCCGCGGAGCAGGGAGCCCGTTGCGGGGCTCGGGCCCAGGACCCTGGGATCATGACCTGAGCTGAAGGCAGACGCTTAATGACTGAGCCACCCAGGTGCCCCAAATTCTCACTATTTTTTAAATGGCTTGTCTACAAAGACTGTACTTAGTGATAAACCATTTCACTTTCTTTTCCCTCCTTCTGCAATAATAGACTGTTTTCTTTAGTATTTTATTCTTTGCAGTCCTAGTGGGAAAATGTTCATTATGCTATCATATAACTGTGTTGAGAAAAACATCTCTAGATCTTACATTTAATTTTTTGGTAAAGTTTACAATGATCACTACTCAATGTGCAGAACTGCTCACTAAACAAACCTGAATTTTCTGTGAGGTCTTAATAATTAACAGTAACACCTGATTTCTTTCATGTCATTAAAAACAAGGCTCACATGACCTGGAGGGGGTATCTGAAGTGGGGGCCAAGTGTGCGATTTAGCTGCAAAAGAGGAAGAAGTGTCTCACCTGAACTACTAAGGCTTATTCTCCTGAGAAAGGTAATGATTCACAAAAAAGTTACACTATTATAAAAACACAATGAAAATGGTGCACACAACCAGGTAAGAACATTTTAAAAGTCCGGTATCAGTTCAAAATAGCTATTAGCTCTGCTCTCAGTTGGATGATAATATTCACCTTATATTAACTGAAGTGATAAGAAAGAAATAGAACTATTTGTGAAAAAAATATATAGTATCAAAACAGAGCAGAAATAAAATATGACAGTATATTTAATAGTATAATTAAAAGGGCTAAGCCTTTTTTTAAAAAAAAAACTGGCCAGTAAAAATGAGAAAACAACTCAGTTTTATGTATGTGGCAAACAATAAGGGCTCCATTCTCCAGTCCCTGGAATCTGGGAATATGTTACTTTACATGGCCAAAGGGCTTTGCAGATATGATTAAGTTAAATATTTTGTCATCGGAGGTTATTCTGGATTATCTGAGTGGGCCTGATATAATCACAAGTGTGCTTCTAAGGGAAAGAGGGAGGCAGGAAAGTGAGAGAAGGTGTGAAAACAGGCTGGAGTGACGAAATTGCTGGCTTTGACGGTGGAAAGTGCAAAGTAGGAGCCAAAGAAGCTGGAAGGGCAAGGAACAGATTCTCCAACAGAGCCTCCAGCAGGAACCAGCCCACTGACACCTTGATGGGAGCCCTGTAAGACTCATTGTGGACTTCTGACCTCCAGAACTGTAAGAAAATAAATTTGTATTGTGTTAACTCGCTACGTTTCTAATAATTTGTTATAGCAACAGTGGGAAATATATAATGCAACCTGGGAGTTTTATTTTAACTGTATAATATAAATTCATTGAATACTAGAACAATCTGAGTATTAATTCTTCCATAAGTCATAAATATGATAATTTTAAATATTGAAAGCAAATACTTTTATATCTGGGCATGAGCTATGAGTTTTGGATCTCTTAGAACGTTAAGAATGTTCTATTAAAATTCTTAATTACTGAATTAGATGTTAGCTTTGTATATGACAGCCTCTAACTCAACTTCTTTAGTAGTAGTGATGTGAATTAGCCCTTCCAATGATAAACAACTATATTAACAATTCTATAATCAGGAATTTGTAGTCATAATGTTGCAGGATTGTAGCGTTCTTGTCTTGTAGAGTCCAAGAATGAATCTTATGGACACAAAAGGGTGAAGTGAAGTGGAAGTTTATTAAGTGAAGGTGAGATCAGAAAGGAAAGAAAAAGCTCTCTAGAGTGAGAGGGGTCCTGAATGGGTTGCCACTGAGGAATTTTAGTGGCAGTCTTTTATTAAGAACTGACTGGGAAGCTCCTGGCCTTGAGATTCTTGTGCCATCTTGGTTTGTTGCTTTATCTCTTGTTTCTCTCTGTCTCAGCGTCTCCACCTGCCGGGAATGGTTCCAGAGCCCAGTCAGGGGAACTCAGGGGACTCCTATCTCTCCTGCCTAGAACTTAACCCCTTCCCTAGTCATAGGACAGAACCCGTGGGCAGAAAGAGCTGTACTGGGATTGTGAAGAATGACTGATTGTTTACTTTTTAATAAGTGGGGGTGAGGGATAGCACCAGTCTCCAAGGAATCTGGAAGCAAGACTTTCAGGACCTTGAGGGGCCGCTGCTGTCAAGATGAAGTTACTTTTAAACATTAAGGCACTGAGGCGGCCACACTTTCCTTGAGGAAGGTCACAGTCTTCATGTTTCGGGTTATCTATCAGTGGGTGGCAAGCTGTAAGGAGATTTTAATTTAAGCTACATTTCTTTTGCCTTTGTTTCCCATATCAGCAATACAATGTCAGGAATTCTAGATGTGTAAATTGCTTCTCCTTTAAATTTTTTTTTTTTCCGGGGTGCCTGGGGGGCTCAGTCTGTTAAGTGTTGGACTCTTGGTTTTAGCTCAGGCCGTGGTCTCTAGCCCTGTGTAGGGCTTCGCACTTAATGGAGTCTGCCTGGGACACTCTCTCCATCTGCCCTTTCCCCCTGCTCTCTCACTCTAAAATAAATAAATAAATCTTAAAAATCTTTTTTTTCCCCCATTAAACTATGGTCAGAAGCCAGAAGAAATCAGACATAATAGCAATGAGTTTAAAGTATTAGAAATTTTAAATGACGTGAGATTTCACCATAATTGCAAATATTTCACTTTATATTTTGTAGACCCACAGCTTTGAAACATTTTAAAACTATATTATAGTCTAGTACGGCTAAGAGGTTGATGAGATATTTAATAAATATCTTGAAACCCATTTACACTAGCACATTTCAATGAAACTGTTTCCAGTAAAATAGAATGTGATAGAATTGATTGCACTGCTGAATGTAAATAACATTTCAGGTTGGAGTTAAACCTCCCATGAAAGATTAAAAACAAGCACCTTGTCAAACTTTGCTATTAGAGATCATATTTAAAAACGTGTTGTGCATGACTTATTTTACAGGAAAGTGAAAGTTAGCAGATTGTAGGACTGTAAATGGTATTTGTTTGCGTACACAGTAAAAAAAAAAAACCTTGACTATAAAGCCTCCTGGATTATTAGATATGCATCAAAAACATTTTCTTGTCAATAAATTTTGACATGCAAGATGTTGATATTAACTTGACATCTTGTTCACTGATTTATTTTTAAGTTTTTACAAGATAAGAAACATGCTACATAAAACTTTGTAATTCCTAGTTGACCATGGTTACATTTTTAAATAAAATAATTGCCTTAAGTGTAATGTATAGGGATTTTTTAGAACTAAATGTAATTACATATATAGAATTTTTGGAAATAAAATTACTTAACAGCCCAATTGTCTTCAAAACAATCTTGTTATTTATTTTGTTTATCTGCCATGCTTGGATTTAAACAAATAAGTAAATGGATGGCACCTGACCTTTATTACCTGATATTTTAAAATTTATAAAACTAGACCATCAAAATCTTGAGATTTTGATATCAGATCAAAGTCTGTTTAATTCACAAGATTTAAAAATTATGTTCTGATGAACTGAAGAAAAACATTTAAAGCAACATGAAATTTTATAGGTGATGTGGGGAATAAAAGCAAAAGAAATGTAGATAATATTAAATTTCCTTATAACATGCAGTCCATTGACAAATATTTGAGGCAAACAGAGTATAACACTCCTCCAAGAATCTTAATGTTAATGGCTTGCTAGAGGTAAAAACAACCTCAGTTTATAATCGCTAGCCCTCCAGGATCCTGTGAGTCTTCTTTGGCATATGACAATCCTTTTGGAAACTTCCCTCGTCTTTACCTCCCCCAACTCCATAGTATATAATCCATTGCTCCTCACAATCCCGGGGAAGCCCTTTCTGCCCACAGGTCCTGTCCCTGTGCTTTAATTGAAAACACAATTTTTTCACCCAAAGACATCTCAAGAATTCTTTCTTGGCCATTGGCTCCAAAGGCCAGTATTTCCACATCAGTAGGGATGCACAAGGACAAAGTGGCCTTTTCTTGATATACCTGTGAATACTAATACCTCCACAATTTCAGCTCCATTGTGAGTATGGAGGCTGACTTCAAAACCCTAGGAAAGATGCATATTGTTGCACCCAAGAGTTTGTCAGATATTGACATTTGGCTTCCCAGCATGTACGCAAGATCTGCAATGAGGAGGGATATTGGTTGTTATGTGACAGATACCTCAAGAAATACTGTTTCCATGATTTTAATTTGTTATTTACTCTTTTAAAATTTCTAGGGAGTGCAACACAAATGCTATTTGATGACAAAATGGGGATAAATGCCAGAAGGAGCAATCTGGAATTATTAATGTAACTGCATAAGAAACATTGAGTCAGAAGGTAACTAGAGAGATTCTTTAGATCACGTAAGAACTTCTCCCAGTCATGATCTAGATGTATTTATAATAAGATGTGGTATATATACACAATGGAATATTATGCAGCCATGAAAAGGAATGAGATCTTGCCATTTGCAACGACGTGGATGGAACTGGAGGGTGTTATGCTGAGTGAAATAAGTCAATCAGAGAAAGACATGTATCACATGAGCTCACTGATATGAGGAATTCTTAATCTCAGGAAACAAACTGAGTGTTACTGGAGTGGTTGGGGGTGGGAGGGATGGGGTGGCTGGGTGATAGACATTGGGGAGGCTATGTGCGATGGTGAGCGCTGTGAATTGTGCAAGACTGTTGAATCACAGATCTGTACTTCTGAAACAAATAACGCAACATATTTTAAGAAAAAAGAAAAAGAAGAAGATAGCAGGAGAGGAAGAAAAGGGGAGTATGTCAGAGGGGGAGACGAACCATGAGAGACGATGGACTCTGAAAAACAAACTGAGGGTTCTAGAGGGGAGGGGGGTAGGGGGATGGGTTAGCCTGGTGATGGGTATTGAGGAGGGCACGTTCTGCATGGAGCACTGGGTGTTATGAACAAACAATGAATCATGGAACACTGCACCAAAAACTAATGATGTAATATATGGTGATTAACATAACAATAAAAAAATTTAAAAAAAAGCTCTTCAAATGACCTCAGACCTTCTTTTAAATATTCCTTCAACAGATATTTATAAAGCAGGCATTGCTTGAGAAGCTAGGAATGCCACAGTGAAGAATACAGATGTGAACACCTGAACTTCAGGATTACCCTCTAAGAAGAGAGACAATTAACAACATAAACAGGTAGAGTATTATGTTAAATGTGATAGGTACTGTAGCAAACAGTGCTGGCAGATGCCAGACTCCTAACAGTGCCTGGCTTTGATCACCCAAGCCCATATTTTAGGTTTTTTATGAGCTGACCATTGAGAAGCAGAGGCATAACAATCAGTATTATCTACTTATTTGTGAAAATAATCCTACAATTCTGTATGAATTTAATAAAACTCAGAAAGAGCATTTATTTTTACTTATCAGAGCAAAGCTTTCCTGGAGGAAAAGAAACATCTTTATTAAACAGTGTTTACACTAAAAATTAACTGTGTTTTTTTAAATATTTTATTTATTTATTTGACAGAGAGAGAGAGAGAGAGTACAAGCAGGGGAAGTGGCAGAGGGAGAAGAAGACTCCCCGCTGAGCAAGGAGCCTGATGCGGGACTCCGTCCCAGGACCCCGGGATCATGACCTGAGCTGAAGGCAGATGCTTAACCAACTGAGCCACCCAGATGCCCCTAAGTGTGTTTTGTTTTCTCAAAATCTAGAGAAAAACTAGTCCTTCACTTGTAAGTACAATAGTCATGTCATCTCAAAAGATAATTTACTTAAGAATTGGTAAATATGTATTTATTTATACATGATTTTATATCAAGCAATAAACTTGCTGTGTAGTATAGAGGCCAAGGGCAGGCCACCCCAAGATGGGCCACTTTAACATGAAGATTATTGTGACCTTCCCCCCACCAACTGCCTAAAAAGAATTTAGAGGCCCAGATAACTATATTATAGGGGTGGTAGACAAGGAGAAATTTTCAGTCTGCTTGTTAAAATCCTTCTCTATGTCCCATTGATTCTCTGTGGCCCAGCAAACATTCACTAAACATTTACTCTTTTTTATCTTCCTGTGAATTGCATTCTTTCCCTTTGAAGTCCCAGACCCCTACCCATGTCTCCCTAATTTAGAATGACATATATCTACCTCATTTTACCTGTTTGTGGGATTTCCTGTCTGTGTCGATTTCTCATATGTAGGACATTAAATTTGATTTTCTCTTGTTAATCTGTCTTATGTCAATTTGATTCTTCATCCAGCTAGAAAAATCTTAGACAGAGGAAAGCTCCTTCCTTCCCAACAGTACTTGCAATAAGACCTTTTAGTTAGTTACCTATCATTGCCCAGGTGCTATTGTCTCTGAATGAAGTTTGCTTGCAAGCTGGAGTTCTGCAGCAGACTTTCTCGGGGGGCGAGCTCACTTACTTATCTCTGTTGATGAGGTTTCCCTCCACGGCAGGGGTTCAGATCAGGGTCTTCTAGCTGGCATCCTGTTTTCATCATTCAGGGAAATGACAGATCTTTACCAATACCCTCAAAACTAAGTTGGAAGACAGAGAGTGTATTTTCTGTCCTTATAAGTATCCTGATTAGTGACTATAGCTCTTTTAATACAACCTACAGCAAAAATATAACAAAACCCCCAGAACCCCAAAACTCAAAACCTGAACTAAAACAAACAACAACAACAAAAAATGATAAAAATCTCAGGTCAGGGAAATTCCCTCAGAAATAGGACTGTTCTAGATCCTCAAAGATTGGAACATCACCTCATTTGGGAAGTTAATGGATTAAAAAAAATAAAATCTATAGTGGATGAGTACAAACATATACTATGTATATTCTAGGTAAGAGAAAAAGAGTTTTAAGAAGGTGCCAGAATTTTGAAAGTGCCTAGTGAGAAAATGAGTTAGAAAAATTTATCTCCTGATAGAAAATTTCTATCTTCTAATCGTCAGTGACAGGCCAATTGTCTCTCTAAAGTTATTAGAAGTGTCACAGCTATTTGCAATGTGTCAATCTGGTTCCTTTTTATCATCTGTTCTGGGGTACATTTGTGGGTATACAGAGATTTCAATTTAAAGAAATTTCTTTTATATATCATTCTTTTACTTGAAAGTTTCAATATAAATGTTTTACATTATGTAAAATTTTCTTCCAGATTATTTTGTAATGTTTTTTCATAGTTTTCTAAATTACTTTAGTAATATTTTCCTGCCATAATCTTGATGTCTGTGGGTTAGAATGTGCCAGAAGCAAATTATCTTTTTTTTTAAAGATTTTATTTATTTATTTGACAGAGAGAGAGACAGCAAGAGAGAGAACACAAGCAGGGGGAGTGGGAGAGGGAGAAGCAGGCTTCCCGCTGAGCAGGGAGCCTGATGCGGGGCTCGATCCCAGGACCCTGGGATCATGACCTGAGCCGAAGGCAGACACTTAACGACTGAGCCACCCAGGCGCCCCCAGAAGCAAATTATCTTTAAGCATGATTTTTGTATTGTGGATTTAAGCCTTTGAAATAATTGAAAAATGTGTTTTCTTATTCTTCTACTCTCTGTTTCTTCCATTTCTGGAAATTAGTTTTAAAACTAATCGTATTCCTTTTTCAGGATTGACACTTATGGATTTTAATGAGTATCATATATTAAATTCTTAAAAGAGCAAGGCAAAAAGGGGGAAAATTCACATAAGAGTGAAAAATTATAGATCTTTAACTTTAGATGAAATACTTTTCATAATTTTAAAAAGTTCTAGGTAGCAATTTGTATTGTCAGGGAGCAAGAATGTCCTGTCCCCTTCAAGGTTCTTCTAGCTGGGCTAAGAGTTGAATTGACATGAGATAAGTTAATAGGAAAAAATGAAATTTAATTTTCCACATAGGAGGCATCCACACAGATAAGAAATTTCGAAGACAGACAAAATGGGTTTTCTGAACTAAGGAGATTTTATTTTCAACTAAGGAGAAGGGGTAGGAGTCTGGGACTTCAAAAGGAAGGAATTCAATTCACAGGAAGATGAAAAAAAGACAAAATGTTTGGTAAAAATATGTTTACTGGGCCACTCAGAAACCATGGGACAAAAGAGGACTTTGATCAAACTTGGGCCTTGCCAGGTAGGTTCCTCCCTGTCTACCATATTACCATACCTACTATACATTTCCTGGTATAAAGTGGTTATCTATAGTGATAGCTCTCTTCTACATTCTTTTTAGGCAGTTATGGGGAGGTGAAAGAACTTTTCCTAAATCTGATGGATTTTGATGGCCTTTAACTCAAAATAATCTTTATGCCAAAGTGGCCCTCTTAGGGTAGCCTGCCTTTGGCCCCAACAGTATTAATACTTTAATTAAAGACTAATTAGTGTTAAGAAAAATTAACATCTTAAAGAAAATGTTGATTATGGAATTAAGAAAAAAATGGCAGAAATAAGGAATAATTAATTCCCAAAACATGATGGCAATCTTTGTCCGCTGTGTATTGCAACATGCAAAGCTTTGGGATCTAAGTAGCAAGAGAGCCAGGTCTGTCTGCTTTTCCTTCTCATGCTGGCACACACGCAGCTAAAGCCTAAGGCAGATAATCAGTGATCAGGGAGAATTAGCTCTAAGTTTGGAAATCCTCCAGGTCCCTATCTACCACATCAGATTAAGTGGCCAGTAAATTTCCCGATTGGTTCTTAACGTCTCAAGAGTTCTTTACCTGTGGCAGGAACAATCTCCCACATATACTTAGAAATAACTCATGGAGGTAAGAAGTTGCCAAGTTTTGCTAATTTTCAGAGCACCAATTGGTTTAGATTGTTTTGCATACAAAGCTCTCAGATGCCTTAAATTTTTTCCTTTGTTTGAATATACCTTTTTCTACTTCTTACAATGCTACAAACGGCCTGCCATGCTTTATATAGCCAAACTAGAATCTGAACTCCAAGTATGTATTTTTAATTATTGCCCAAATTATTTAAATTTTCTTCAACTTCTTTCTCACATTTGGTGTGTGAATTATATCTCCTCCTAATTTGGAAAAAATATACCTATTATCACAATTATAAGAAATAAAACTAAGGACACAAAGATAATTAACATGTTTTTGATTTTGAGGAAATCATTGAAGAGAAGAAAAAAATCACTAACTATAAAATACAATGAGAATAAGTTGAATTTTAACTCTATTTGGATTCAATTTAACAACATTCCTTCCAGATTTGCTAATTTATCTCTTAGTACTACTAATAGTTAGAAATAATGTAGAAAAATAAATGTAATATCTGCTTTTTTTTTGGTCAAAGGGATAATTTTTGTTCAGAAAGAAAGCAGAAGCAAACTTAGTCCACAGCCCCACGACTGTGACCAAATCAGACAGAAGTAAAATAATTGATTCAGTGTTTTCTGCACCAAGGCACCCAGAAGGCACATACATGCACTGTAAAAGGAATTCTGGGCTGCAGGGAGATCAAAACCTTTAGGCCCAAACTAATTTTTGTTGTGATTATACAGATCTAGTAAGAAGGGGCTATTCAGCTTTGGGGCAGAATTTCAGATTTTAATCACTGTGTTGGTTTTCTCTGCAGAAATGTTATATTTATCATTTGGGTGAGTCTCTTGCAATGATGAGTTTCTGATTTCTTGGGGAATATGAATTGATTCAGAGAAATCGTAACTAGCATGCTACTAGCAGAAAATATATTTTGGTTATTTAAAAAGCATTTATTGAGCTCCAACTTCCAGAAGCACAGCATGTCACTATGGGGCAAATACAATAGAATTTTAAATCCTGCTCTTTGTTCTTCATGACCATATTAACATGTATTCTTGAAACAATGTGCAAGATGTTATAAAGCCACAAATCTAGAACTTGCAGCAATTTATTACGAAGTGAAGATCTGAGAATAAAGTGATTGTCTTCATGTTAGATGATGAGTCCTTTCGGAAGCTAGAAGTTGAATCAAGCTTGGTTTTGAAGGATGCATTTGAGGGTAAAAATGACGTAGAGTAGGAGCTGACCATAACAGCAAAACACACACGACACAATGATATTTTCATAAAGATCAGTTCCTTCTTAAGTATTGACATTTTATTATAAATGTAGGTACTAAACGGATAGAGAGATCAGTTATATAACTTCATATGCCCTATTAAAATTATAAGCACTAAAACAGAATCCTTAATCCATTTATTTTTTCCTCTTAGTCATCCAGAATTTTTATAGAAAGAAATTAAATGCTGGTTAATAATTGTGTCCTACACAATTAATTTCACAACTAGCAGAGCAGATTTTAAGTTAAAAGATTTATAATCACATAATTTTTAAAAATATTCGGATTTTGGGGGAAGAAATGCTGACATGAAAATATATTAGGAAATAATGTACAGATTAGGAAAAAAATCAACCAAAGTGTGTCCTTAAGAAATTCTGGAGAAACATAAGTCAACCAGAGAAAGACATGTATCATATGACCTCACTCATATGAGGAATTCTTAATCTCAGGAAACAAATTGAGGGTTGCTGGAGTAGTGGGGGGTGGGAGGGATGGGGTGGCTGGGTGATAGATATTGGGGAGGGTATGTGCTATGGTGAGCGCTGTGAATTGTGTAAGACTGTTGAATCACAGACCTGTACCTCTGAAACAATACATTATATGTTAAAAAAAAAAAAAGAAGATAGCAGAAGGAAGAATGAAGGGGTTGGAAATTGGAGGGGGAGATGAACCATGAGAGACTATGGACTCTGAGAAACAAACTGAGGGTTCTAGAGGCTTGGGGGGTGGGGGGATGGGTTAGCCCGGTGATGGGTATTAAAGAGGGCACGTACTGCATGGAGCACTGGGTGTTATACGCAAACAATGAGTCATGGAACACTACATCAAAAACTAATGATGTAATGTATGGTGATTAACATAACAATAAAAAATTTTAAAAATATATAAAATTAAAAAAACAAAAAAAACAAACAAAAACTAATGATGTAATGTATGGTGATTAACATAACATTATAATAATAAAAAAGAAATTCTGGAGAAACACACTATAATGTCTTATTATAAACTAATCAAACTTCCCCATTTCATGTAGCATACCCATTTCATGTCAGGAGTTCAACTTACTTCTTTTAGTAATATTATGAACACTTATTTGAGGGCACACAGCATGCTGAGGCCAGCATCTCTATCAGGATAGTACGTAACAATCTCTCCCTGACATATCTGATCACGTATTTTCCTAAATTAAAGAAAAAAACTGACAAAAACTAAATGCAAATCTGATTCATGGAATGTTTTGGTCCATAGACCAACTTTTAAAACAACAAGTACCCATATTAATCCTGCTGTTACCATTGCTACCTAAGTAATAATTTGTCTCTATTGGACAATAAATTTGAGACTTTCTGAGTCACTGCATTTCTATCAAATACACCATTGTCACTGTTTCTTCACAAATAGGGCCTATTTTTATCATTGTACAATAACAAAGAGTAACAGGATTAGAATGTTCCCACCAATACAAAAACCAGGGTAGAAAATGGAACTGTTTAATGCACAATGGCACTGTGCTTATGAAGAGAGACTGACTAAGGTAAGTATGAATTTTTATTTTATTTTTTCCAAATCGTGTATCCAGTGAAGTTCCTATAGGCACTCTCTTCCTTCTAATGAAAATGGATTATGTATTGCTATTTCAGCTTGCTCCTTCCTTTTAGAGAGACGGCGTAACCTTTCCCCAGCCTCTTTGTACTCTTAACACCTCATGTTCAACCTCTCTCTGCTGTGACTGCTGGGGACACCGGTGGGGTACAGCGCAGTGCGGCAAGCCCAGAGTGTGGTCTTGAGACCAGGGCTGGGAAAAGAATATTGTAACGAGCGCATTTACTGTAAGCTGAGCTTCCAGATTCAACTTCAACAATTTCTGACAGTTTTGACAATGAAGGAGTAGCTTGACATTTTCTTCTTGGGTACATAAGTGCTGTCTATCACCTCAATTGTCTAGTGATTTCAAGAGCTACAAAGGAGAGGCTGAAGTGCTCTGTCTATAGAACACATCTCAGGTAAGAAAACTGAAGATCGAGTAGTGTCAAACAGAAGTGGGATTCTTCTGTAAAAGTCTGGAAAAGTAAGAGGAGATATGCTGCATAGGAATTTAGAAAGATGACCTCATCAAAATAAATAGCAATGGAATTTATAACAATTCAAAGGATTTGTAGAAATTATTCAAGGGATTTCATCATCTGAGGGGAATTATGAAAGATTATCTCTAATTTTATGAATTTATTCATATAACCTTGAATCATTTTTGAGATTGATATTTTAAACCTGGAGAGTGGAATTTAAATCTATTTAGCTGTTCACTTTTCAAAGCACCTATGTCCAAAAATGGATCCCGTTTCTAACCACATACTGGTTATAGTAAATTTAACAAATTACTTGACCCCTTTGTATCCCAAATGTAGCATCTGGAGACCAGGGGTAATTATGGTACTAGCTTGAATAATTACTTTGACATTATTTATGTAAAGCACTTAGAAAATGCCTGCTCCATAAGTGTCCTATACACATTAGCTATCACTTTTATTATAAACCAAAGCATATTTTTCATAGTAAGCACAGTTTCAATAATTTATATGCATTCCATGTTTGCAAATCAGTGATTGACAGAAGCTCATATAGTGTGTTTGTTTACATTTTGAGCTTTATGGTTCTTTGAACAGACTTTTAGTTCTAAGCTTCCTAGGTACCTAGATGTTAAAACTCATAATTATATTGCTAGGCGTTAGTTGGACAGTTTGGTAATCAGGGCCAAGGTCCCTAACAGGAAAATATGGAGTCAGGACAGCTAAAATAAAACAGCACTGACATCTTGTTCTGCAGCTTAGACAGGACTGCACTAACATTCTGCTTTGCAGCCGTTGCAGAAATGACTTCTGCAAAATGTCCTAAAATAAGACAATTAACCACAAAGCATTTGTCACTATCATGGGCAAGGGGCAGTTAAGACATAAGCCCCCAGTTGTCAAATATCTGCACAGAGACATTAACCTATTAGGGAGAGGGTATGTGACCAAAGCCCTGACTGACATGGCTCAGCACACCCTGCTTGCTTAAGATCCACAAAAGGGCTCATAAAAACCCCTAAACTTAGAAACTCCAGGGGAAACCCACTTGGGCCCCCCCTCCCTCTCTGGGAGCTTTATACTCTTGCGCAGTAAACTTTGCTTTGTTGCCAACCACTCTTTCATCTGGTCTACCTCTTCATTCTTTGAAGTGGTGTGACCAAGAACTTTGGGCACTAAGGGGACGAAAATTCTGTAACAATATGAAGTAAAATATATGAAATGTGGGTAACAATAATTCCTCCAGTCCCTTTCTATCTATATGTCACTCAAAGTATTTTCTGTCCTAGTTTGTTTTTTGGCATGTGATGCATTTTCCGGAATTTAAGAGGTATTAAAAGGAGATAAAATATATGCCAAGACCCAGGTATGCCATTCTTCCTTTATTTCAAAGATGAGGGAGCAAGAGAAGGGAAATAGAAAGTCCCAACTAGCTCTCAATCATGAATTCCATCATTTCAAAAGAGGCATAAAACAAAATTAAAGGTTTCAAAAAATAAAACAAAAATGCCTGGAGGAACACTTTTTGCTAAGAGAATACTTCTTTCCTAAGCATGGTTATTAACAAGGATGGTGATTATTAAGTTCTGCAAGAATAGAGGCTAAAACCTACCAGTCTCATATGGGGAAATAAATTTAAGTACCATAAATAAAAGACCTATGACTTCTGCTAACAGAAATCATGCCTGAATAAAAGATTTACTCTAGCATAGATGTAACAGTAGAGGATGTAGAAGATCCTTTGGGTGCCACTTGAGAAAGCAGCTGGACTCTATTCTGGTTCTCTCTGAAGTTTGCTTTCAGGCAAGCACCAGATGGATTGCACGTTACATAAGATTTTGTCTGGAACAGTTCCTGATGTCATTGTCCAGAGATTTTCTTATGAGCTTTTATGATAGTAATTTTGAACTGGAATTTCTGGTACGAACAAAGAATTTTTATAATTTCTATATTGATGCTGGCAGCCTGCCCCCTCCCCCCCTTTTAATTTGTAATTACCTCCTTCAATTACTTTATTTTGGGAGTAGAACATAGAGTACTTAATAGGTTGGCATTGTGTTTAGAATTTATAAAAGACACTAAAATAACAGCATCAGTTACAACAGAGTATTTATTGCTTGGAGAGTGATAGAGTCAAATGGCATTGATTTCTGGCATAATGTACTACGACCCTCATCCATCTGTTCAGGACCCGAAGCAGAAATCAATATAATCTTTTCCTGGGGAAGCCCAAGGCATTTTCCGCATTTAGACATAGGGCTTCCAGATTGCTAATGTGATTAAAAAATAATCAAGGCCTTCCAGAAGCTTAATTTTCCAACATACTCTAAAAACTTTTCCCTTAGAAAGAGCTCTTTCTGATCAAATTTTGTTATTCAGTTTATTTCTCTCATTCTTTGCAATTCAATTATAGTACAGTTCCATCAATTATATCTCTTAAGACTACTAGCTGAGTTCAAGTAAAAGTACATTTGCAGACTTGTTTAAAATCTACCACTAGTACAATATGACTACTCTTAAAGTATCAATAAATATTTATGGTAGAATATTTCAAGGTTGTTAGGAAACTGTCTTCAGCTTTGGGCAGCAGGGGGGATTTGTATTGCTTTAAGAAATTGTCTAAAATCTTGTAAGTTTTGCTATTGTTTCAGATGTACCTAAAATTGATACTATTTTTTTCTTGGACTGAAAACAAAAACTGTGAATTTACTAATATACTAAAAACATCTGAAAAAGTTTATTGTGCTAAAATGATCTCATGTTTGCAAAAACCTGAGAATCTGAAATGTAGCTTTTGCTTCAGCAGTTAAAAAATCAAGACAAAAATTTTTCACACGATTCTGAAAGGAGTGTATGGCCTGAATCAAAGAAAACTTGAAGTTTCATTGAAAGTGGGAGGAAGTGGTGCTTGCTCCTTCATATGGTGATGTCATAACAGATTTTACTTTCTTCTTTGACCTAAGTGGTTGCTAGGAACATGACTTCTGTAAATGTTGGAGGTACTAATTCTCTCAGCATCCTTCCTGTCTGTGCTTCAAGGCTTTTTCTGTCCTGGTGCAGCTTTCAGAGTTTATATCATGGTTCCTAGAAAAGTTATTATGCAAAAGTATATAGATGAGGAAATAATGTTGGTTAAAGAGCTGAATTCTTTGCAAATAGATTCACAATGAACTTTGTAAAATAACTATTATAGAAAACTTTGAAGAAGATAAATCTGGCTCTGTAATAATTTCTGTAAATAAATAGTCCCTGCCAAATAAATGATAACCCAAGAAAAATGCAGAGTTGCCCATGATACATGTAACCTATGTCATGAGTAGTTTGCCTATTTGAATTAGCATTTGTTCCACTTAGCTTGCATTGACATCACTATAGTCCCTGATGTTGAAAAGTTTATAGTATACTTGGGGATGATGCCAGTTATCTGAAAATAGATATGGTAGATTCTCATTATTTGTAGTAGTTAAGCTTCATAAAACACTGTGAACACTGAATTAATGAATATTGAATCATTGCTCCTAGCAGAAATACAGAGTTAGGTTCCTGCGAGCCTCTGCTCACAACTGATCAATACATAACCTTGTTTTGTGTGTATTTCTGTTTAAAGACACTTAATGCATATTATTAATTCTTTAACAGTGAACTTGCAGGCAACAACACTATAACACATGCCTTGAATGAAGCTTAGCGAATGCATTTTGTCCCTAAGGCACATCACAGCCTTCTTGAACTTGGAAACACTAGACAGAGCCTCAGCACTACACTTGGAGACCATTTTAAATAGCGAAATCACCAACAAAACCCTCAAAAATATGAAAAAATCCTGGCTCCAAAGGCCATAAAAAAACCCCACATTTGTTTATAGTATGAGCACTAAAGCAACTTAGTAGAGCATTCCTTTGTTTGACCTCAGAAATGCCCAGCTGGTGACTCAAAATTTCATTGCTTTGTGCATGGCCATGAATGACCTAAAAGCACTTTGAGTACTGATTTGGGGATTACGAATAAATTTTAGCAAGGAGATGAATTCACAATTCACAATTCACAAATGCAGAATTTGCAAATCGTGAGGATTAACTGTAATTGGATAAATTCTAATAGGTTTTTTCCCCATTATATATTTAGGTTCTGCATAGAATACTATCTTAAATAGTTGTAATCTGAGTGTTATAAACAAAAGTCTCTGATGCAGCATTTTTATCATAGAATTGAAAAGCAGAGATAACAGAGATCCTTATTTTACTATATTGTATTTAATGACTCTAAATGATTAAGCTAGGCAAATTGTCCACTAAGCAGTTAGAGAAAAACTATTTTCTTGCAGAAAATTCTCTTAATTCAACCATCCTTTAGATTACTACTCAAAGATTTTAGTTTTATGGGAATGAGTATACATTTGGATCAATGAAAAACTTAATGGAACATGAAGAGCTTGTTAATACAAAATGAAATTTGCCAGAACTATGTATCTTTTACCAAAAAAAAAGGACTAAATTGATCCACATGGAGAATAAATAAGACAGAGGTTTTTCCACAGTTAAGTTGATATTATAAATCTGATCAAATTGAGAGTAACTAAACATTGTTTCCATCTGTTTAGTAGCTGGTGATTAATCTGTTAATGGTATGAATTCACTTTCTAGTGGACAGGTGGTAGGGAGTTAAAAGATTATTTGTGAAAGGACCACAACTGATGCTAAAAGCCAAGAATTGAACAAGAATAGGATCCATGTTAATTTTTTTTCAGAGCAAGGTTAAAACACACTGGTGGTTAGAATCTCAATTCTTTTCAATGTTATTATAAATGTAAGGAGTTTTACTTAAGCAGGTTATTTATTAGACTAAAACGTTGTAAATGATTTAAAAGATATAAAGTGTTTTCTGTGGATTCAGGCATTGGATGCTGCAGACATCACTAATTATTACTAAGCCAAGAATTGTTTATAAGCAATCCTCTGTTTTGTACTTTGGGGAAAGAGTGGGGTTTTCTACCTAGTTATAAATACTTGCTTCATTGATTTAGCTTGTACAGTATAAACTGATGATCCAATTTAAAAATTTTGAATGCAAAATTTATATAATGAAAATTAAAATAGAAACAACACATTTTTAAACAAAAATATTTGCAGTTGCTTTTAGATCTTATAGCAATTTTGAGTTATAATGATCAGTTTCGTGGATCTTGCAAATTCCTGGTAAGTAGTTAAAGGATTTTGATTTTCCAGAGTAGTGAATAATTTAAATGCAATTTAGACATGTCCTATATATAGCAAATATGTATAAAAGGCTCACCTAAGTTATACTGTTAGAAACAACTTTCATTTTAAAATACTCTAACAGCAAAACGTATGTAACATATTATGTGACAAAAAATAAACTGTCAAAAATCTATGGCAATAATCTTTTGAGGAAAAGAAAAAAAAATCAAATTAGATAGAGTCTTTCTTTTTCACTGGGATAGGATTGGCAACGGTAGTCTGTGTGTGAGCGCCAGCTCTCTTCTGAATCTACTTCTGGTGAGACCAGCTATATCACAAATAACCTGTCTTAGAATCTCATCCCTCTCTCCTGTTACAAATCAGAGCATTTGTCTATTTTTTTCCCTGACTGATATCACTATATCTGATTGAAAAACTTAGACCCGAAGACCACAGAACTACTTTCAAAGTCCTGATAACACTAAGGTCGTGATCAACAGAACGCTCATTAGGTTCAGTTTATGACAATCACACTAAAACTCTGTATGTTCCTCTGTAGAACTCTAGGACGTCATGAAGCAATACTTTGCACTTACCCATCTCACCAGTGTGCCTCACTGAAGGGAGCTGAAGATGAAACTTTCCGAATAATCCCTAACTCATTCTCATAGTTTGATCAAATTGAACACTTACAAAGACTCTTAGACAAGCAAAAGATAGATGTAGGGACGCAAACAAAAATGAAGGATGTGAGACTTCTAGTTCTGCTCTAACATATGAAGAACTCGGAAATCATTACTCCTCTCCTTACAGCAAGAAAAAGCAAGGCATACTGAAAACCAACAACTTTTCTTGGACTTACAGAGAGCTGATCTTTGAGCAAATAACGACCCCAAACTCTAGAGAGGCAGTTACACAAAGCGGAATGTAACTCCTGAGATTTGTTTCCCTGGAGCAGAAGCCTATAATCTTTTTTAGGAAAAGTTGAATGGTTATTTCAGTGAATTGCTGAGTCTGAGGGTGGGCTAGCATAATTCCTGGGAGCTACAGTCATAGGTGGGTCCACACTTTACTTGGGCTTTCACTCCAGGAACCCAACTAGTTTCTCCCAGTGAGGATCTGAGAAAAATTTGCTCTTGGCCTTGGCTGGGAGAGGAGAACAATAGACATCTTGAAACTTGCTCAGACTTTTCTCCCTACAAAACCTAACCAAGGGGAATGAACTTGCCAGAGGGCAATTCTGATACCTTATTACAACTTGGAGAAGGTAATTTTACCTCAGATTCAACCTTCCTGTCTTATCTAAGGAGAAAAAAAGAAGAAAAGAAAAACAACAAAAAAGAATCAAAACGAAACAAAACAAAAAATTGAAGTTAACAGCAAAGAGGGCTTCCAGGAAATGGATTGGGAACACTGCAGCCAGGGAAAAGCATAGGAGGCAAGGGAAAAACAAGTTATGCAATTGCAGGAGGAACAGAAATACCTGTGAAGACCACACTCTCAAGATATTAGCTCCCTAAAAGACTGAGCCTTAAACAGAACATTATAGAATGTTCCTTCTTCCCCATGCCACATCATCACACCCCAAAGCCTCTAGTATACTAAATGGATTACAAGCTATCTCTGAGGAGTAATGTAAGGAGAAACTTACAAATCCAAACTAGAAGACAAAAACAAGAACACTAAAAGAATTTGGGGTTTCTGGTACCTATAATTAAAACAAACCTTAACTATAGCCCAGCTTCTAGCCATACTTACATTAAAAGCTCATTTACCTGATTACCTATTACCTGATACAAGTAAAGCTTTCAATAAAAAATTCCAAGGTATTGTAAACAACAAGGAAAAATACATTTTGAGGACACAAAGCAGGCTTCAGAAATACACTCAGGTATGACACAGGTGTTGGGATTATCAGACAAGGAATTTTATTTTATTTATTTATTTTAAAGACTTTATTTATTTATTTGACAGAGAGAGACACAGCAAGAGAGGGAACACAAGCAGGGAAAGTGGGAGAGGGAGAAGCAGGCTTCCCATCAAGGAGGGAGCCCAATGCAGGGCTCAATCCCAGGACCCTGGGATCATGACCTGAGCCTAAGGGAGACACTTAACGACTGAGCCACCCAGGTGCCCCCAGACAAGGAATTTTAAAAAGCTATGATTAATATGTAAAGAACTCTAATGGGAAAATCAGGTAACATACAAGACCAGATGGATAATGTCAGCAGAAAAATGGAAACTATAAGAAAGAACCAAAAAGAAATGCTAGTAATAAAAAACATGGTAACATAAATGAATGCCTTTGACACATTTATCAGTAGACTTCACACAGCTGGGGAAACAGTAAACTTGAAAATAGCTCAATAGAAACTTAACCAAACTGAAACACAAAGAGAAAAAAAATAATAAAAACAAGCTGAACAGCATACACAAACCATGGAACAATGTCACAAGGTGCAGTATACAAATAATTAGAATACCAGGAGAAAAAAGAGAACAAACCAGAAGAAATATTTGAAGCAATAATGGCTGAGAACTTTCCAAAATTAATGAAAGCTATAAGCACAGAGATCTAAGAAGCTCCGAGAACACCAAACAAGATAGGTAGGAAATGAAGGATGTTTATACCAAAACCCTATTCTATCAGTTTTCTCAGGATAGGGTACATTTTGTTTTTTCTTGGTACAAATATTTTTCTAAGTTGATATGATGCTGATGCCTCTTCCTGAAACGTGACTTTCCAACACTTTGCTTGCTTTATGGGGCAGGCATAACCATTATGTTGGCTCTGAAAGTATGTATCATCTCAACAAATAGGGGTGTGCATCATAGCACTGGGTCCCCCGCCATTAGAGCAGGACCTGTTGCTGATTGCTACTTTTCTCCCAAAGTTTACTCAAAAGGTGCTTAACTTTTATTAGTCCTTTACCTCTATGATCCAACTTACTCTTAAGATCTATGGAAATATAGGTTTAATTACCATAGACTGAGCTGCTTTATCTTATCTCTGGACAAGAAAATGAATTAAAATATTCTGTAGTCAAGTCTCATTTATCAGTACAAATTATCTCCGATTCATTTACTTTAAAACACCACATTCTATAGCTAACAATGCACAAAGTATGACCATGACTTATTTTTCAAGGGGAAGACATCATAAATCATATTCTGGAAGATATTCCCACTGGGCTATCTGCTCTCCTTCCATTACCACTCAAATGGGATAATTATAAGCAGAACTTTAAGAAAATATTTAGAACATCAATAAATGCTTTGTGGAGAGTTCTACTTTTATACAACGTTTCATTAAGAGAACATATATCAAGTGCCTCTGTGGAATATGCCTGGTGTATGTGAATTTCACATTTTTATACTGTTATGTGGCAAAAAAAATGTTTCTCATAAACAGGAGCTCATAATTAGTTTTTACTAAAGTATGGATTCTCAAAAAGGGAATCCTGGGTATTTGGGGAATATCACTTTTACTGAGTAATTTTTCGGAATTTTATTTTCAAGTGAATGATGATAGTTATTTTTAGTATGTTATATAATTTCAAATTATTCAGGCAATATAAGCAAAACTCTGTTGTGTTGGAAAATAGCTACTTTTTACTATATTAAGATTTTTATTTGTAAAAAAAAAATAGTTTCTGAGGTTTTCTCGGACAGCTACATGTAGTAATTTGCAGGGAAATTTTCCATTTTTCCCTGAGGCTCCAGGCTCCACCAGAAAACGCAATGTCGTAGGTATTTCTTAATTGGTCTTTAGAATCAAATTTCAGTCTTGGCAGAGACTATGGAAGCAACCTTATCAAACATCCTCACTCCCTCTCTTAACTGATGAAGAATTGAGGTTCAGATTCCGGAAGTGGCTTGCCCAAATTAAACAAGGTTCTGAGATTCTTTGCTAATTAAAATAGTTAATTTAAAATAGAATTTATTTTTGAGTTGTTAGAAATAGTAAGTCAAGGGAAAAATGTCAGAGCATTTGATGGCCAAGAAAACACACTTTGAGACATAATATAGGACAAATTAAGCTACGGTATTATAGTTTCCTTTTAAAAAGAAGATAATGGGAAATATCTAATAATATTCATTCAAAATATAGATTAAGACTTAAGGTATAGATTCTATTCTCTTGATGGGAACATGACAGAAGAACCAATACTTCACCCTAAAGGGTTCCAAATTCTCTCAGTGATCCTACTTAGATTTGATAATTTTTTACTCCCTGTTAATATGCTTTCTGTATTTTATTGATATGTTCTTAGAATAATATAATCTTATAGCTCTAAGGAACTATTCAGAGATCCATTTAGAACAACTAATTTATTTTATAAGTTAAAATAAATGAAAAACTTATGCTAAGAGTGATGTCATATTAGGGAATATGAAGGGTCTTGTTTATCTCATGTGCACATGCTATACTTTTTTCAACTGAACATGGAGCATATCTTTTCTTTTTTATATAGTTTTCATCTTATTAGACACTAATCATTTTAATACAATTTTCAATACCTAAATAACTTTAAGAAAATATTGACTACCTCTAAAGATCTTCTGGAGTAAATCCTGAATGAAACATAAGTGGCAAAAGGAGCTCTTAGAGGTTCAGGTCACAATTTTAGAATTTCGAATTAAGATTAGCTTTGCCTATGCCGATATATTCTAAAGGCAAATATTGTAAATAAAAGTTTTTTTTTTTCTTTAAAGTCTAGCATCAGTGGACTTATCTGAATACAAGCCTTCTTTGGCTTTAATAGTGGTTCTGCATCTAGAGTTCGGAGATCCACATCTAGAGTTCAGTAGTGGACTCCTTTAGAATCTCTGTCATTTTGAATTTCCTACCTGATGTGTCATTTTACGCATGTTGTAATAAATTAGCTACAAGTTGTAGTGAACAAAACATTAGCAGCAGTTTCCTACATTTATCTCAGATATATATTTAAAATACCCTATTCTAATGATCAAAAGAGAGACTGCTTTAAGATAAAAGAGGATTTCAGCAAACATGTATATAGTTAATTCCTCTACTAATACAGTAAAACAAACAAGCAAAACCCTTCTGGGTCCTTCCTTCCTCTCTCTCTGCAAAGTATTTTGGTCAATTGGATTTCCATAGATTTTTTTTTCTAAAATTCTTTGTGGAATGCCTTGCAGAGTAATTTCCACCCAGTTTTATATATTAGAAATGAGCTCCACACATTTGTGTTTGCAGATCGCACTTTTGTTGCAGCTTTTAGCAAGTAGTGTGAATGAAAATTACAAGGGTAATGTCATTATATGGTAATCCTTTGCTTTTAAAAAATTTGTTCTCCTAGCGTTTGGAGATTATTGTTAGTCAGTAGAGAATACTCTTCTTTCCTGGAAAATACTCCAATTCTCAATTTTCTTTCATAAAAATGAGTTCAACATGGAGAACAATTCACTGATCTTTATAACAGGACTACACAATGTGGCATTTCTGACCCGAGAGGCTAGCTGACTACTACTGTGGTTATTGCTGTAGCTATTTTAGGAGTAGACCCTGTTAACGCCTATGAAAGCTTTGGTACTGACCGAATAGCAATACAAGTATTTGAGAGAACACTGAACTCAAAAGGGACTGAGAGTTGCGTGAACATAATAAATTGACTTTCCATGTTGGTGTGTAAGAGCTGGGCTGCTTCTGGTTCCAAATAACAAAGTTCCTGCCACAAACTGGCATAAAACAATAAGGAAATTGCAAAAGTTTAGAAGATGTGAGGGCCTCAAGTTTGTTAGATTCTGCAGCTCATTTGCAACATTAAGGGCTCAGATTCTTCCATCTCTCCAGTCTACATTATACAGTATGGATTTCTTACCCTGTGCCTAGAATATGGCTACCATAATTCAAAGAGCTGCTTATTTCCTTGTGTACAAGTCTCCTATTCTGTATCCACAGAATAATTTTTTCCCTATGTTCTAATTAGCATAAGTCATTTGCCTATTGCTAGGGGAAAACCTTACAAAGATCAATCTAGGTTCCTTAACCAGTTACCAGCAAGGGAAATGGGTAAAATGACTGGCCTTACTAATTAGAGATCATTCCTGGATCTGGTGTCAATTCCCCAAGCTATATGTTTTTATCCATGAAAGAAGGCTGGAATGTGTATTGGAGACTTAAGTATAATAGGTTCATTTTTCCTATATAACAGCCTTCTCTTATAGATTAACATAGAATATGAAAAAAGCTATTTAGGGCAGTAAGAATATGAACAGACATGAAAGTAACAGAGATCTCAAGTTTCTTTATTTTCAACAAGGATATCTTGCACACAAACCCCCATTTCCCTAATGGGGGATAAACAATAATAAGGATTAAATATGTCATTAAATTCTAGTTTAGAACATTTTTTCTTAGTCTAAATGAGTGCCTTTAGGGCAATTTAGTCAATGAATTTAAAGTTTAACTCCCTATCACATCTGCCTTTCCAGCCTCCTGGGTCCTAGTTCCGCTTCCTCGTCTTCCGAATAAAATCTGAGTACGGGGGGGAACTGACATTTTCTCAAGTTGTTGGCAGGGGACCCCCATTCACACAAAGCCATTTCTGCAGCTTGGTCATGGCTCATTACTACTAGGCTCTGAGTTAGACCGTTCTCACTGCCTCAGACCTGGAGACTTTGCAGCTGGGGCACCGCTTAGTCTGCTCTGAGACAGAGACAATTGTCTCAAGACAATTGCTCCTGGAAAGGTGAGTCATTGCTCTTTGTTGAACAGGCACCACTCAGGCTCTTTATGACTTACAGATCCCCTGATATCTGATGATAACTTCTCTTTGGTCTCCCGGCTTTGGTGATTCCCTCAGGCTGTCAAATATAGCATTCCACAGCTTCTTGCTGGAATTTTGGGAGTAGCTACTAAAGGGCACTTAGTGACTTCTGAAGTTCCTTGGTTTCATTGGAGGACTCATGGCATTGGCATAGGATTGGATGAACAAGGGCTAATTTACTTGCATAAGCTCTTTTGGGACATTAGCTCTCTGGCAAGGAGTCAGTAGGAGTAGGCAAACTCATGGATATGGTGGCTCTGAGAAGTGTAGGGAAAGCAGTGGCCCATGCGGAGTGAGGTTGAAATGCCTGAATTATCATGGCAGATTGCGGGGAAGGGATTAAAGAGCCCAGTAAGATAGGCATGTTGGAATGTGCGTATTATGTTAAGCTATAAGCCCTGCCAGAAGAGTTGTATATTTATGAGAAGGGCCAGAGGGCCTATTAGTCATGTTCATCAGGAATATGCTGCCTGAGGGAGATGCGTTGGCGTCACTGAGACGTTCAGTGGTAGCTCTCATCGGCAAGCTAGGGCTTATATGAGGAGAGGTGGGCACAGAGCTTGGCAAAGGGACTGATGAGGACATAAAGCAATGGAAGCCAGGCATGGCTCTTAACCACCAGAAGCTGGAGGCTGCAGTTGTAACAGCAGGTTCAGTAACATTTATATTTTGTCACTGAAATCTTGATGCATGTTTGTTATAGCAACTAGGACTTCTCTAACACAGGTATTTGAAACCTAAAGGGGCTACCATAATATAAAACTAATATATGTGGTATTAACTTAGACATCATGTGCCAGATGGTGAGAAAATGTGAGGATTCCCAATTAGTTACTAATCCATTACTGAAAATCAGATTTTTTTAATTAAAAGATTTTATTTATTGGAGAGAGAGAGAATGAGAGAGAGAGAGCATAAGAGGGGCAAGGGTCAGAGGGAGAAGCAGACTCCCTGATAAACAGGGAGCCTGACGCAGGACTCAATCCTGGGACTCTAGGATCATGACCTGAGCCAAAGGCAGTCGCTTAACCAACTGAGCCACCCAGGCGCCCCTGAAAATCAGATGTCTTTTGCAAAAAAGCTAATCAAGGGCCTATATCTTATTTTGTACAAAATTCCTAAAACCCCAACCAATTTCCTTAAATGTAACTAAACTTGGTAAAATGTCTGTATATAAATAAAAAATCATCTTGTTTAGATGAAAAACCTTAAAATTATTACTCGCCAATAACTAATAATTCCTTTGCATGTAAAAATGCATTTAGTTTGCAAACCATTCATATGCAAACTGATCTTCAATATATCTACTATTATTCTGATATTCTGTCAATTATATTGAGAAAGTATCTTAAGATTCATCTCCACTTTTTTGTTGTTTAAAATGTTATATTGGGTTTGGGGGAACAAAAGTGAATATATATACGTATATATATGTAAATATATATGTAAAAATATATATACGTATATATATATGTAAAAATATGAGCTGAAAATGGATTACTGAGAGATATACCTATTAAGTTTGTATATTGAAAACAAAATGTTTTCTACCGAGAAAATGTTAAACTGAAAGATACTTTTCAGGGTATGCCTGTAAATACTACAGAATGAAAGCTGGAGATACTAATTATGCATTAGAAAGATGGTGGGATCAATGGTTGTGAGTCCCAGTCAGTATGGGGAATTTTCAGAGTCCAAGAATTAGGTGAAGTGAACCAGGAAGATAAAGGGTAATGGTCAGAAATGTTTAAACTGGAAAAGATTTTAGCATGACGTATTTTCTTTTTTTTTTTTTAAAGATTTTATTTATTTATTTGACAGAGAGAGACACAGTGAGAGAGGGAATGCAAGCAGGGGGAGTGGGAGAGGGAGAAGCAGGGAGCCCTATGCGGGGCTCCATCCTAGGACCCTGGGATCATGACCTGAGCCCAAGGCAGACGCTTAACGACTGAGCCCCCCAGGTGCCCCAAGCATGACATATTTTCAAATCTAGTAGAAATCAATGTCAGATAGTAATCCCAAAAGACTTTGTCCTGCCCTCTTACCACTTCTCACTCACCCCCAACCCCGGAGGCTTCAGAGGTCTCAAGGTCTCATATGAGTGTTTGAAACCAAGATGGAAGAGTGGCATGGCAGCCTTCTTTGTTCCAAGCTGGAAAAGTGGAGAAGCTTTAAATTTGAAGGAGAAAACTTTCCCATATATTCAGAGGTAATTATTTGGCCTCTACTTGTCATGCTTTTCTGAGTCTTCGAAGCCCCCCTTACCTCCATAGCTGTGTATCTCTCAGCTGCAGTTCTGTAAAGAAGCATATTGCCCTGTCGGCTAGCCCTCGTTTCTTTTCAGTCCACCCCAGCTAAGGCTGTCTCTTGGTTTTCAATGCCCTCCAGGAGGACTTCATGTACAAAACAAGGATGTTTCCTCCTCCTCCGCTTCTTATTTAATAGAGATGCTAGCAATTCCTTACCCCAGTCCCACCCTGTCCCAGCATGTGGAGGCTGTTCTGTGCCTCTCCCTTATATTCCTAGTTCTTTTTGATCATGTATGACTATTATTGGGAAACAAGATGCCAACATTTTTCCCCCACGGAGAAGCACTCTTTCCTCTCCACAGTGCCAGAATCTATCCCACAGTTGAGACCTTCAAAATACAATCATTCCTTTTTTCTCCTTCTTCCGTCTTCACTATCTGAGGGAGGATTTAGCACTTAACCTCCACTATCCCCTGTGCCAACTCGGATCCCCTCATAGTATGTCCTTTTTTGTTCCAGGTTTCATATTTTGTGTTCCCAGTAGATTATCAACACATTAAAATATGACAGTATATAGAGACACACATATTCTGTCTGTGGTTATATGTATTTATGTTCATATGTCATTATTTTTCTTTCTGTCCTTTATTGTCTCCAAGTCTCAGGTTAGTTTCTTTTATTTGGATAGGTCCTTTCCTTCCCTTCCTTTCCCTTCCCTTTCCTTTCCTTTCCTTTCCTTTCCTTTCCTTTCCTTTCCTTTCCTTCCCTTCCCTTCCCTTCCCTTCCCTTCCCTTTTTCCTTTCCTTTCCTTTCCTTTCCTTTCCTTTCCTTTCCTTTCCTTCCCTTCCCTT
>NW_027397066.1:97506410-97519027 GCF_003265705.2 Callorhinus ursinus | reverse complement strand
CCTTCCCTTCCCTTCCCTTCCCTTCCCTTTCCTTTCCTTTCCTTCCCAAAGACAAAAGACAATTTATTACAACAATAGCAGTGGCCAGAGTATCGTCCTTTTTTCTTGTACCAGTTCCCTGAAAACCAGTTCCTTCAGGGTGACACAGGGTAGGTCAGGTGACACACACACATGGGGATGCATTATAGGAGAGGAACCCTGAGCTTAGGGAATGCAGATCTTTCAAAAGGGTAATAAGACTGCCTGATTGTTGTCATAGAGAGACAGCATTTTTATTGCAATGGCCAGTAAACAAATCTGCCCTTTGTTATCTCAGTCTCCCAGAGCTGTTTGCTGTACAGACATCCTTGGAAAGGTCGGTTGGAGCAAAGGCAGTGTGCTTGTGAGACAGGCAGAATGGAAAGAGACTTAGAAACTGTCTCCCAATCTTCCTTCTACGCAATTTTCGCTCACTCCTCCCTAAACGCCCCTCTATGAACCTTATACTACCTGATAACCTTTTCTTGTTGCAATCATCTAGAAACCTTATGTTACTCCCTCTCATTTTCTGCAGATTTCTGAAAAAATCAGTGTACTGATTACTCTTAATACAATTGCTTTTTGGTTCTATGACTTTTTTTCCTTCATGATCTTAACCTTTACACTGTTTTCTGATTATTTGTGAAATTGAACATCATTTCATATATTAGATATTTGATGGATAGTATTTTCTTTCAGATGCTTTTGATAGCTTTCTTATTCCTTAGGAAGCATATATAATATTCTAAATTCCAGTATGGTGAATAGTATGGATGTATGACATCTGCTTTCTTTTCTTTTCTTCCTTTGTAGTTATCTTTTTCTTTCTGTCAGAGAGTTTGAAAGATTTTTATTTTTTATCCTTTAGATTCAGAATTTTACCATGATAAGAGGTATATGTAATTTTTCATCATCCACCTGAAAAATAGGTGAGTCTTTCTGGTTTGCAAGCTCACAATTTTTTTTTTTTATGTAGGAATTTTTACTGTTACTATTTGTTTAGTTATTGCCACTCTTTCATATTTTCACCCCCTCCAGCACCATTTGGACTTGTTATATTACATCTCCTGTTTCTTATCTTCTCCCATACAATTTCTATCTCTATGTATTTGTACTGTAAGATATATTTTGGAACTTAATCTTTCAGACCAATAAAACAAGTCTTAAGACTTGTTTAAATCATTTCTTGATTTCTTTAGTTTGCTAAGGATAAACTTGGTTTCTGAGTGTGTCTTATTTTTTGTGTGATGCACTGAATCTTCTTAAGTGCTTTATTATGTAGTTTTCAGATATTTGTACAACCAACTCTTCAAGCAGTTCTGTATCTTTGATTTTTGTGTTCTGAAATCTGCCTCACCTTGTCTCTCTGACTACTAGGCTCCCTTACATAATATGTTATTTTTTTATTTATGAACTCATTTTAGCTCATATCTGGTTATTGTAGCATTTTTATCAGGATTCTTTAGGTGGTGAAAGACAAAGAAATCTTGACCTTATGGGATATAAATTTAAAGAAATGACCAGGATGGCCTCAATGTTCTCCTTAATGACTGAGCTTTATACAGGCTTCTTCCTAACCAGAAACCCCTCATCACCTTTTTCTTAAAGAATTTCCTTAAAAAACTTATAATTGTAAATCCTTTCTCTGCCCTTTTTTAAAAGCTTCTTGCCATTTTTTTCAACCCAGGGTTGATTTGAAATGCAATCATTAAGGAAGATAAAGTCTCTATATCTTTGTTGGAGTGTAGGAGCCTAAACTCAATGGGTACCAATTAGTAAACAGATAGCTTAATCACAGAGAAAAAATTGGGGAATAATTCAGTGTGCCTGATGCATCCCATTGATGAATCTACCCCCAACACTCTCCAGTACTTTTCCACTAGCACCCTTCAACACTTAAGTCGCCCTCCCAACTTTTCTTTTGGCAGAGTTGAGTTTAGTCTCTCACTCCTTGCAATAGTCTTTTCTTTTCTGTTGTTGTTTAGAGAGAAAGCATGGAATTGGAGAATCTTAAGAGAGAGAATCTTAAGCAGGCTCCATGCTCAGCATGGAACTGGTTGTGGGGCTTGATCTCAGGACTCTGAGATCATGACCTGAGTCGAAATCAAAAGTCAGAGGCTTAATTGACGGACCCAGGTGTCCCTGCAATAGTCTTGAATAAAGTTTTCCTTCCTTGTTTAGCTTTGGTACAATTTTTGCTTTGACAGAACCTAGGAAGCCTACTGTTTTCTATCTCAGTGGCAGGAGAGACTCAGCGCACCAATCTATCCTCCCTTGGGCTCTGGGAAATCAAGGACACTCATTATGTTCCCATGGGGTCTGTATCCTATCATGTACAGTCCTCTGAATGTCAAGCTTCTGCCTAGGTCTGCCACTTTGCAGTTCTTGCCCTAGACTTTGATGCTTTCCTCTCGACATATGCCAAGACCTTTCTGTATGGTTAGCCAGATTGCTGCCTAGTTACCCAAACCATGTAATCTTTAAATTATCAAAGTACTAAATGTTTATAAGTATTCTAAATAACACAAAAAGCTACCAAATAAAAATGAGAATTCTTACCTATAATTCCTTTCACCATAATTCCATCTGTTTAGTGGTTTGTCATAAAAATGCAGACTTTTGTTTTATTTTGTGCAAATGTAGAACCATGCTAATCATATTTTTCTGTAACTTTTGTTTTTACTCCTTGATATATTTTTGAGATATTTAATTTTTAAGTCTTGCAAAGTTGGTACCTTTAAGATCCTTGTATGCCACACCTTCACATTAAATTTGGTCAAAATTAAATGCACTTACCAAATTGGAGTATATTGCATACGTAGGTATTGAATGCCCTGGCAGGAATAAAAATTAAGGGTCAAAGAAAAAATGTACTTCCCTTAGAAGACTTTATGAACATTTACTTTGAACGGAATTTCTCTCCAAGGGGTCTTTAAATTTCAGTGGTAATACCCAGAAACTACAGAACAATTTTATTAAACTACGGTGAATTGGTTGAAAATAAACTGGCTGATTTGACAAATCAATCATAATGACAAATTGCTCAAAATGACAAATTGGTCGAAAATGAATATTTCTAGTCATTGGCTTCAAATCATTTGTAATTTTGCATCATGGAGATGTTTTGGTAATTTTTATGCAGCTTTAAGTATTTTTTCATTTTATCAAAAGTTGGGGGGGAGAAGTAATTTTTTTTTGTGAACTCTGGGAGGATTTAGAAAATTTGTACACGTTTCTTAGCATTTTGGTTCAATTTTCTTCTCTAAACATGTCACTGAATGTTCATTGAGGTTGCACATAATTCCTTCCACAGCTTCAATCTTGAAAGCAGAAATTGTTTGAAATTGTAGCAATAATAACAGAAAAGGGTAAAAATTATGCTTAAAATGTTCCTGGAAAACTTGCTTTGGAGTAAAATACATATGTAATGGGAAAAGACAAAAACATGATTAAAATAAATGAAGTAGACAGCATTGACAGAATACAAATTAATTTTAAAAAATAATAACTTTAGAAAACAGAAAGTGTTATATAAATGATGGTTAAAGTTTTGAAATTTGCCTTTGGACAAATCACCTGGAGCTGGAAATAAAATGAAAAATTCATGAACATAAACCAAATGAGCATTATAGTTAAAAGGGAATTTTTTAAAATTTTATTTTATTATGTTATGTTAATCACCATGCATTGCATCATTAGTTTTTCATGAAGTGTTCCATGATTCATTGTTTTCGTATAACACCCAGTGTTCCATTCAATACGTGCCCTTCTTAATGCACATCACCGGGCTAAACCATCCCCCACCCCCTCTCCTCTAGAACCCTTAGTTTGTTTTTCAGAGTTCATAGTCTCTCATGGTTCATCTCCCCCTCTGATTTCCCCCCCTTCATTTTTCCCTTCCTACTATCTTCTTTTTCTTTTTAAACATATAATGTATTATTTATTTCGGGGTACAGGTCTGTGATTCATCAGTTTTACACAATTCACAGCGCTCTCCATAGCACATACCCTCCCCAATGTCTATCACCCAGCTACCCCATCCCTCCCATGCCCCACCACTACAGCAACCCTCAATTTGTTTCCTGAGATTAAGAATTCCTCATATCAGTGAGATCATATGATACTTATTAAAAGGGAATTTTAAAAAATGGAAGGAACAGAAATGTAAGGATACTTAAGTTGCAAACACCTCTATGTGTACAAAGTTAATAATATATGAAAATAATCAATGTCAGGAAATACATTTGTCATTTTAGCTAATTCATTTGTGATGTCATCAACTACTTCAAATTTATTTTTTTATCAATCACTCAGCAGTTAGCACGCATGATTCTTAACTGTCCATAAATAGCCTTACATACATTTGCTGTGTCTGTGAAATTAACAAGATCTTCTCTGCTATCCATGAAAAAAGGGGTATATACATTCACATCTCCATAAGAGGAATTTTGAACACATTTGATATGTGATTGGAAGTAATAAAATATATTTTATTTGTAGCTTATGAGTTGAATTTGTCTTTATAGACAAAGTTATATATCTAGTAGAATGAATTAAAATTAAGTTCCTTGGAAATATTATGTTTTCAGATACTGAAATGGACAGCTTTAACTCACATTTATTCTTTGTTTTTTTTTGTGAGTAATAGCAGAAGCTCCCATTATCTGTCTTTGCATTCCGTTTCCTTCTAGCATCTGGAACTGGCAGCCCAGCACAGAGCAGGCATGAGACTAACAATGGAACTCTTCTGGGCAACACTGTCATTAAGAGACATGTGACAATTTCCAAAGAATGCTCCTTTTAGAAACAAGAAAAAGAAAAAAAAATCACCTTTTAGCCTTAAGGAAAATGAAGTGATTCCTTAAAAATAAAGACAGCATTAAGGAAAATAGTCTTTCCATAAAAATCAGAAATATTTTGAGGAATCTTTCACTACTTAAATGAAATTCAATTCAATGGCCTAAGAGGTCATCAGTGAGAAATGTTTCATTTCTAAAGAAAAGTTTTACTTCAAACAATCAGATATAACATAAAAATAATACTTATAAGAATTATATACTTTTAGGTACCCAACCTATTCAAACTTCTAAAAAAAAACTGTAGGAAGGCAGAACTCTCTTGGCATGGTCCTGTTGCTTTAGTGTAATAAGACGAAGTGGCAAAGAAAGTATTTCATAATATTTCATCATAAGTAAACATTAATCTAAGAAAACCTGAAGGGAAAATGGAATACAATTCACCAGTGGATCTTGGAATAGTGTCTCTATCATATTAATAAGACATGTTTATATATTGACTACGAATAGAGCTTGTTCCTATTTTCATCTTACTTTATTATACTCAGTTCTCAAGTCCTTATAAATCCTTACTCTATCATAGAAAATACTTAAGTAAGATAACTCATCACTGACTTTCTTGAGGAATCAAATAGGAAAGGTCTAATGCAGAATAATCTCTCTAAAAAAGAAGAAAATGGACAAACTAGAAGAATGCGAAAAAAATGACATTATTGCTGGGTAAATTTCAGGGTCCTTTGGAAGGTTACTTGTTGGAAAGTTTTCTCTGGTTAGTAATATTAGTTTTAGAAAAATGAATTCAATTTAAGAAGGAGAAAAATCAATTAGATTCAAGTTTAATAACACTTGATTTAGAATGAGTGTGTGTGTGTGCAAATAGACATATAAGATTCTACGTTCTGACTCCATAGTGACAGAAATCCCTTTAGTTTATTAAAAATAACAAAACAAAAAGATTTGGGATAATAATAGCATTTGATTATGTTAGCAACTTCTCAGGATTCCATAATGGAAATATTAACTTGGGTTATTTCACTGGAAAGCTGAATAAGATTAGAACTTCATTTTCTTTACAGATTTTGTTCACTATATTGAGTTCATTTGAAAGTCCTCAGAAGGGGTGCCTGGGTGGCTCAGTCGGTTAAGCGGCCTTCGGCTCAGGTCATGATCCTGGGGTCTGGGGATTGAGCCCCACATCTCGCTTCCTGCCTGGTGGAGAGCCTGCTTCTCCCTCCCCATCTGCCTCCCACTCTGCCTACTTGTGCTCTCTCTCTCTGTCAAATAAATAAATAAAATCTTTAAAAAAAAAAAAAGAAAGTCCTCAGAAATTTCACCAGCCTGGACTAGTCCTAAACATTATCTCAACTCTGGCTTGAATAGGACTTCTCAGTTCAGTCTGGTAATCCTTGTAGGAAGCTGTCCATCATTCATATGAAAGAATGTGCCTGTTTAAACAATCAATTTTCTAGAATTTCAGTCAAATGTTCATATACTGCCAAAAGTCTTTTTTTTTTAACTTTTCAAATTTTGCGTCATCCAGAAATGCCTTAAAATATTAGGTTATATAGTCAAAAGTGCTAAATACTAAATTAGTATTTTAATGTAAATGTATGGTAGGCAAAATCTCTAACTTCATGCTTTTAAAATTCTTGAAAATATCCCCACCTATATTTCATAAACAGACTCAACAGCTTGGTTTGGAGCATTATTGCCCTTTATGATGCAAAACTTCTCTTTTCAAAATTGTAATTTTTAAAGTTTTCTAAATTATATAGTACAGTGGTGCCTTTTAGAATAATTAATAAGGTCTCTCAATGGTACACCTTCTGTGAAACAAACAAATCTAGCCTCTATAGCAGTCCTTGAAAAGGCCTTAGGTAACAAATAGCAGACATTTAAGGAGCAGTTCCGAACATGCATTTTATAAATCATTGAGAAAACTTTTGCTAGCAGGATTTACAGAACATAGGGAATACACATTCTGGGACATAGGAAGTTTAGAACAGCCTCAATCTGAGGACGGTGACACCAAAACTGCTCAGTTTTAACTTGAAAGACAATTGATCCTGACATATGAAATGTCACCTTGAGTAGGAAGTTTCAAATTAAACAGGATGAAGCCTAATAAATAGTACATCACATGATGTGGCATCAGATGCTGGCAAAACTTTTGCTCTTTACAGTGTTGGGTGAACAGTGACAAACAGAACACCATGAGGGAAATTACTGTATTATATTTTAATATAAGAGGGAGAAGAACATGGCTTAACATAGACAAATGCACATGTATGTATTGTACTATGCATAAAAGATACTTGAATGTGCTGTGGTGTATTGTGTTTTAGAGAGACAAGTTGGGTGAGCACAGGGTAGGAGTGTCTGCACTCATCAAAAAGGAAGGCTGGAGGCAGCAGTGGATGGGCTTTTATAATAGAAATCACTAGATCATTAGCTGAGGTTGTCAGCTGGCTGGCGAGCAGGTGGCTTGTTTCATGGGAACTGATCTGGGAAATAAAAGCTTTTCAAAGAAGCCTGTTCATTGCGCTTAAATATGTGTACTTATAGAAATTTTAAATGGACATTTATGCCAATTACAAACAATTGCTAATCAGTGCATATCTCCAAATATACAGAATTTTAAAAATGTCTTCTATAATTAATTCGAAGTGAATGATAAAGATGAATAGCCCAACAATCTTGGGACTCTTCCCAAATTTTGCTTGAGTTCTAAACCAGTAAAATGTTTGGGGAGAAAGATTACATTTGTGTAAATAAAGAAGACTCCGGAAATCCAGTTTGTTTCTAAAAGTTGTTTCTAAAAAGTAAACACATAGATTTTTCAAATTATAACAAAATTCCGGTCAATATGGTAAGCCAAGTTAATATAGAAAGACAACCCCACTCACTGCAAATACATATAATGCCACATACATACATGTTAGGTATAATAAAATACTTTCAAACTATACAGTTAGTTTTTCAAATAAGAAAAGGAGTGAACAATTTCTAGAACTAAAAGGTAACTAGAAGATAATTTGGTCAATGTTAGCCGAAGCAGGAAACAGAAGGCTATAAAAATCAAGCAAAGGCCTTTGAGGTTGTGGTTTTAGTACTCAAAGGAGAAATGAAGAATAGTGTCTCAAGTTTGTACAATATGGGGAACAGGTATATTCCCAAGTAAATCAGGGATCCACCGACTATCCCATCCAGGGATAGGTGCCTGAGCAGCTGTGCCTACTGACATTGGGAAGCTGCATGTAGGTACCCGTCTAAGTTGGTATATGAAAGGATAAAGACTCATTGAGGAGGTATCTAAACCTTAAGCTTGACTCATTGCTCTGGGGCCTGATACAATGCTACCTACATGGTTTTGGAAAACTGAGCTGAGAAATTGGCAGAAAACTGGTTCAGAACAGTTGAAACTCACAGGGTCCTAATAAAAACAATTTGAAATCTGGCCTGGACAAACCAGTATTTGGGGAGTGCCTATCAAAAACAGTCCTCATTAAGGGGTGCCTGGGTGGCTCAGTCAGTTAAGTGTCAGACTTGTCAGATTTCGGGCACAGATCATGATCTCAGGTTCATGAGATCAAGCTCACTGTCGGTCTCTGTGCAAAGCATGGTCTCTGCTTGTGATTCTCTCTCTGCATCTCCCTCGGACCCTGCCCCCCACACATGCACTCTCTCTCTCACTCCCCCCCAAAAAACAGGAAACAATCCTCATTGAAAATGAGTTCATAATCGGAAATTATAAACCATGAATGATAAAGACTAGAGAATTTACATGCTGTGAGCTAGAGATAAGAAGAAATACAAAATAATGTGTTGGAAATATTTAATAAGATTCAAGATAATTCTGGTAATCTGGCATACTTGATGTCTGGATAAACCATTCCTGAACAGAACACCTAACAATTCTGGATGATATATTTAAAATATATTTTTAAATGCCTAACTGAACTGGTAGGAGGTAGGAAAGAAATTGTAATGGCTGCGTGTAGCCAGATATGACTAATCAGAGGTCAAAAATTATGATAAATGTGAATCTGAAAAGTTAAGGACAAAGTCTGGCATTTGCCCTAAGGCATCTGCCCATCTGTGGTGGATATGTGTTTTTTACTTTTTACCTAGCAAAATCACATTCTTCAAATGCAAGAATACTGACTTTTTGAAGCCACCGTGCATGTTTATTAGATGACAAAAGAAAAGATGAGCCCCTTAACAATTGTTAGGTTGATGAAATAGT
Source organism: Callorhinus ursinus (assembly GCF_003265705.2). Taxonomy (NCBI): domain Eukaryota; kingdom Metazoa; phylum Chordata; class Mammalia; order Carnivora; family Otariidae; genus Callorhinus; species Callorhinus ursinus. The sequence continues at coordinate 97,509,967 of NW_027397066.1, read as the reverse complement.
AACATTGGTTTTAGTCATCTTGAATAAGATTTTAGATATTTGAGGTTCAGCTCTGCCACTTCTTAAAAATAAAAGTGTAACATACATAAAATGCCCAGAGTCTAAGTCTTAATGAATGTTTACAAATGGATACCTGACACCTCCATTATGAAAAAAGAATATTAGAACAGACCAAGAAACCTCTCACATATATACCCATTCATTAACCAACCAGAAAAAAATGTCATGACTTCTATCATCCTATATTTGTTTTGCCTCTTATTGCACTTTGTAAAAATTGAATCTATTTGTCTATCTTTATTCAATCAACACAACTACTATTTGATGCAATCATGTCATCTGTGGCAATACTTCATTCCTATTGCTCTACAATATTTCATTACATGATTATACCACAATTTATCTATGTCTATTCTTCAAGGATATTTGGGTTGCTTCCATTCTTGACGATTACAAACAGTGCTACTAAAACACTCTTGTATGTGTAGTTCAGTGAATATATGTACACCCACTTCTGTTGGTCATAGACTTAAGCATGGTCAAGTCAGAGGGTATACATAGATTGAGCTTTAGCAGATGCTGGCAGACTGGCAAATGGATGCTAGAAGAGTATTCTAAGACGGTTTTTTTCTTACTAGCAGTGTGTAAAGTTTCAGTTGCTCCACATTCTGGCCAATATTTCATAAATCTTAGACTCTTGGGTATGAAGTGATGTGGCATTGTTGTTTTCACTTGCTTTCTCCTGATGAATTGCCATGATGTGCTGGAAGACATTTTCAAATTCTTATTGACCATTTGGATAGCCCCTTTTATAAAATACTTTTTAAAAATCTTTTGAATGGTTTTTGAAATTTTGTTTTGTGTTTTCTTTTTTTGGGGGGGTGGATGCCTACATTTCCCTTATTAATTTGCAAGAGGTCTTTACATACTTTAGATATAAATAGTTTTTTAGTTACCTGTATAAAAATATCTTGTCCTACCCATGTACCACATGTTTACTTTCTTCATGGGGTCTTTTGGTAAATAGAATTTTAATGAAGTTACACTGATCAATATTTTCTTTATAGTTAGGGCTTTTTTGGTCTTACTTAAGAAAAAGTTTCCAGCCTACCCAGAAGAAACTGAATAAGGTACAAAAATCATAGTTTTGTTTTTAAACACATCCAAGAATTTCAGAAAAACAGAAAAACCTAAATATTCTAAGGAGGTGGAGACCATCCTAGGAGAGAGGTTCCCCCACCCCCACAGCTGCTTTCATCTTTGCACTTGGTAGGAAGTGAGTGAACCTATCATATAATAGCAAAAGAAAGAAAAGTACATTTCAAGAATTGTAATGGCTGCATATGGTCTGACATGACTAATTAGTATCCCAAGCAATCTCATTTTCTGCCCATCCTTTAATTTTCTTCACACAAGGCCTTCACTGAAGGCCTAATAGCAGTGTATTAAATGCTGTCAGAAAACCAGAACAATTGAGGGAGTACTCCCTAGAGCCACGAGGAACTTTATACTAGACAGCAGCCTGGGAGCAGGGCAGAAGAACCGAAAGAACATTCCTCCAGGTACACAGGATCACCGGGTGGATGAAGGTAGTGAGCTAAAGACCGGAGGCAGAGTAAACGGGCTGAGAAAGATCCTCAAGATGTATAGGGTCTTTCCTGAGTTACTGAAGGGTGGGAGAGGGGAAAAGGCTGTGAAAGATTCTCTGGGGACACACAAGGCTTTCATCACATGTAGGCAGGTGCCCTTAGCTGGCAGAAGGGCTGAGTAGCTAAGAAGTCCTCACAGTATGCAGCAAACTTTTATTTAGCTCAAATTAGAGCCCACTGTGGGTTGGGAACAATGCAGCAAAGTGGAGAAAGATCTCTCAAAGGTGAAAAGCTAGGAAAAGAAAGAGAAGTTCCCGGTCACCTGAAAGGCTGTATACTAAACTATAAAACTGAGATCTCCTACAGTTCAGAAAATTAGCTAATAAATTGAAAAACAAAGAGAGATCTCTGGAGTCTTGCCAGGGCTTAGATCTCAAGCCAAGCTGAAGAAAATATTAATCTCAAAATCAAAATATTTGAAGCCAGTGGTTAAATGAATCTAACAAAATCTGCAACAAAGCCCAGAACCAGCTGAAGTATATATTAGAGTGATTCCTTCTACTACCCTTGAAGCAACTTGATAGAAGAAGAAACATGTCTTGAGGTTAAATATCATTGATTTTAATCTTTATTTTCTTTGACATACATGTTTAATATATAATAAAACTTATGAGATATGCAGTGAAACGACATGAGAATCATAGACAATAAGAGGAAAAAGAGTCAACAGAAGCTAATCTGTAGATGTTTCAGATATTAGTATTAGACAATAAAGACCTTAAAATAACTACGGTTAATATTTTAAATCACAGTGTAGAAAAGTGGGCAAAATGTATAATTATGGAAAGGGAACATTTCAACAGAAAAATGTGAACTATAAGGAAATAAAATGAAATACCAGAACAGAAAAATATAGAATCAGAAATAAGAAATTTATGCAATGAACTTCACAGTAGACTCTACACAGAGAAGGTGAAGACAGCTAAAAAAACTACCTAAACCAAAGCACGAAGAGGAAAAAGGAATGTAAAACTAAACTGAGCAGAGCTTTCCAACACCTGTGACATAACATTAGATGCACAGTTACAATTAGTGTTCCAGAATTGAAGAAAAATAAAGGGGGAGAAATTTTTGAAGACATAGTGGCTGAGAATTTTTCAGAGTTAATGAAAGATATCAGTCAATGGGTCCAAGGAGCTCAGTAAACCCCAAGCAGGATTAAACACACACACACACACACACACACACCCCTAAGCTCATCATAATCAAATGACCAAAAAAAAAAAAAAAATCTTAAAAGTGGCCAGAGAGAAAAAAAGATATGTTTCATTCAGGGGAACAACAACAGAAGATGAATTATGTGAAGGCTAGAAGAGAATGATGTGACATTTTTAAGATACAGAAAGAAAAAAAATCAACCCGGAAGTCTATACTAAATAAAATATTTTATAAAAATGATGAAATAACGATACCTTCAAAATCAAAAGCTGAAAAATTTTAGCACTGGCACAAACAATTTAATTTTATTTTTTAAAGATATTTATTTATTTATTTATTTATTTATTTATTTATTTATTTAGAGAGAGTCCACACAGGCATATGAGCAGGGGGAAGGGCAGGGGGACAGAGAGTGAGGGAGAGGGACAAGCGCACTCCATGTTGAGCACAGAGCCCCGACGGGGGGCGGATCTCGGGACCCTGAGATCAGGACCTGAGACCATGACCTGAGCCGAAATAAAGAGTTGGATGCTTAACCCACTGCGGCACCCAGGTGCCCCTGGCACACTTAGATTTTAAAGGAGGTTCTTTAGGCTTAATGAATAAAATTTCCTTAAAGGCCATTGGCTGATCAAAGCGAACATAATGAAAATGTATATTTATAACCTATTTAGAAGTAAAATATATGTCAAGAAGAGCACAAAGGTTGGTGGTGGGAGAAATGAAAAGATGAATGGATAAAGAAGATGT
>NW_027397066.1:97394674-97506310 GCF_003265705.2 Callorhinus ursinus | reverse complement strand
ATATTATGCAGCCATCAAAAGGAATGAGATCTTGCCATTTGCAATGACGTGGATGGAACTGGAGGGTGTTGTGCTGAGCGAAATAAGTCAATCAGAGAAAGACATGTATCATATGATCTCACTGATATGAGGAATTCTTAATCTCAGGAAACAAACTGAGGGTTGCTGGAGTGGTGGGGGTGGGAGGGATGGGGTGGCTGGGTGATAGACATTGGGGAGGGTATGTGCTATGGTGAGCGCTGTGAAGTGTGCAAGACTGTTGAATCACAGACCTGTACCTCTGAAATTACTTCTTTGTGAAGTGATGTAATATTATTTAATGTTATTCTGTGATAAGGATGTAGATAATTATATTTGTCTTTTAAAATTTCTCATGAGAACATATTTCAATTTTCAGCGTGCTGGTCCTCTATATCTTTCCTTATAAAGTCAGTCCAAGCTATTTTTATCTTAAGATTGTTTGAAAATATTTTGAATAGTATTATTAAAGTTTTACTCTTTATTTTTATTTTATATGTATATAATATATGTATATATTCACACATATTTATGTCCACAGACCATGAAAAATTTATATATTAATTATGAGAGCAAGTCTCTAGTTTTTTTCTGTGTACAATTATGTAAAATTAATGATTATTTTATTTGCTTTTTTCAATCCTTATATACTTAATAAATTTTGGTAACCTGATTATGCTGTCTACAAACCCCAGTATAATAGTAAATAGAGAGGTAACAAACTAGAAGAAAAGCTTTCAATATTTCATCATTAGGAATGATGTTTGCTATAGTTTTTTTTCTCCTTTTTTAAATGTTATAGTCATTACTAGGTTAAGGAAGCTATCTCGTGTTTTAGGTTGCTGAGAAGTTTTTGTTTTATTTGTTCTGTTTTTCTTTTTAATGTTTTAATTTTGGGGAAATTTGCTTTTCTTTACCTATCTAGTCAAGGAATTTTCTACCTTTTTAAGCTGTTAATGGTGAATTATATTAGTTTTTGAATGTGAAATCAATATTTTAATCATTGGAGAAATGTCACCAGTCATGATATATTATCCTTTTTTTGTATCACTGGTTTCACCTTGTAAACATTTAACTTAGGACATTTGCATCTATGGTCAGGGGAGAGATTGTTCTGTGATAGTGCATTCTAACAATAATCTGATGCCATTTTTGTGAGGTTTACGCTTTTCACATGAAACATTTTGGGAAGTGCTATCTTTTATTCCTAGTGTCTGGAAGAGTTTGGATAAAATGGGTCTTCCCTCCCCAACCCCCTTAAATAACACTTCAAAGAGTGTATTGGTTAATTCATCTCTGCCAAGGGACTTCTTTGTGTAACAGATTCAGTTTTAAAATAAATATCAAACTGATCTGATTTTTAAATTTCTTCTGTCAGCTCCAATAAGGTGTGGGTTTTATTTTTCTAAGAACTTTGTCCCATTTTATGTAAAAATTTCAATGTATTGTTTTAAAGGTATTCAACGTATTTTTATATTATCCTTTTTTTTTTTTTTTTTAAGAGAGAGAGAGTACATGTGCACACATGCGTTGGGGGGGAGCAGAGAGAGGGAGAGAGAGAGTCTTCAGCAGGCTCCAGTCACAGTGCAGAATCTGACGGAGCTCCATCCCATGACCTGAGCCGAAGTCAAGAGTTGGACGCTTAACCAACTGAGCCACTCAGGGGCCCCGTATTATCCTTTTAATGTTGTCAAATCGATACCGCTGTCCTCCTTTCTGTTCATAGTACTAAAGTGATATTTTCTCTTTTGTCTTGAGCAGTCTTGCTAAGTATTTATAGATTTTATTCATTTTTTTCAAAGACCCAATTTTGTCTTTTGATTTTTGTTTTATTGCATTTTAAAAACTCTATATTTCTTTGTTTCTTTGTTTCTTTCCTCTTCTATATTTCTTAGGTTTTATTTGCTGTTCTTTTCCTTGCTTCTTAAGATAGAAGCTTATGTATATTTTAAAAGTTATACAACTTACCTTATCTCCCCCATGTAAGGCTCAATTATAGTCCTATATATTTTATATGTTTCTGATCTGAATCGTTTACTCTTTTTATATTATGCAATTGGGATATATGGTTATGTGATTAATTGAAAACTAATTTAAAAGTAGTGATAAAAATTATAGAAGCATGGGCGCCTGGGTGGCTCAGTCGGTTAAGTGATTGCCTTCGGCTCAGGTCATGATCCTGGAGTCCCGGGATCAAGTCCCGCATCGGGCTCCCTGTTCGGCAGGGAGTCTGCTTCTCCCTCTGACCCTCTCCCCTCTCATGTGCTCTCTCTCTCTTTCTCATTCTCTCTCTCTCAAATAAATAAATAAAATCTTTAAAAAAATTATAGAAGCATATTTTAAGCATTAATTTATCTTCAAATATATAAGTAAAAATGGAATTTATTAGCTATGCTAGGTTGAATAGTGTCCTCCAAAACTCATGTCCACTCATAACTTGGACCCATGCCCTAAGTTGGAAATAGGGCTTTTGAAGATGTAACCTCATTAAGATGAGCTCATGACTGATGTCCTTTTAGAAGAGGCAAATTCAGACACACGTACACAAATGAGGGGAGGGAAGAAATGTGAAGCTGGAGGCAGAGATCAGGGAGTGATGTGTCTAGAAGCCAAGGGACACCAAGGATTGCAGGCAACCACAAAAAGCTAAGAGAGAAGCATTGAACAGATTCTCCCCAAGAGTCTCCAGAAAGGCACCATCCCTGCTGACAGACACCTCGATTCTAACCTCGGGAACAAACAAACAAAAGAATACAGTTTTATTGCTTCAAGTCACCGAGTGTATGGTGCTTTGTTAGGGCAACTGTCAGAAACGAATACATCACTAATCCTTTGATAGGGGATGAAGGCTTTTTCTTTGATTTGGGCTCACTGACTAGAATTCCCAAGAGCATGCTTTTGCTTATACTACAGTGTCCAGTTTCAGTTTTTTAAAGTGCAATAAATACATCTGTGAAGCAATTGGAGTGTAGAATTTTTTGTGATTTTTATGATTCCTTCCTTCTTCCCCCCAGTCCTGGATTGTGGCCTGTGACTGTTATGAAAACAGTTTTAAATGGCATACTCACTTTTATCTGATGTTGCTACATAGTTCAACTTCATTTTTATAAAAACAACCTATGTTGTTTCGAATTAATAATTTTCTATCTACACAGTATTGACTTAAATAATTGGGTGTGAAGCAAGGACAGCTGAGTGTGAGCGTACAACTGGTGAGAGCTGACTTGTTGCAGGCAAACACCCTACTGTGAGCACCAGTCTGTGGGCCATGCAGCAGAACAGAGGGTACAGGGGAAACCAGAAAGTCTGTTTATTGGAAAAGACAAATCTATTTTGGTTTTCTTGAGCTTTGTTGTTTTACTTTATTGTCCTACCTTTTTTTCAACATGTGCTCTTTTTTTTAAAAATTTTTTATTGTTATGTTAATCACCATATATTACATCATTTGTTTTGGTGTAGTGTTCCATGATTCATTGTTTGTTCATAACACCCAGTGCTCCATGCAGAATGTGCCCTCTTTAATACCCATCACCAGGCTAACCCATCCCCCTACCCTCCTCCCCTCTAGAAACCTCAGTTTGTTTTTCAGAGTCCATCATCTCTCCTGGTTCGTCTCCCCCTCTAACTTACTCCCCTTCATTCTTCCTCTCCTGCTATCTTCTTCTTTTTCTTTTTTCTTAAAATATGTTGCATTATTTGTTTCAGAAGTACAGATCTGTGATTCAACAGTCTTACACAATTCACAGTGCTCACCGTAGCACATACCCTCCCCAATGTCTATCACCCAGCCACCCCATCCCTCCCACCCCCAACCACTCCAGCAACCCTCAGTTTGTTCCTGAGATTAAGAATTCCTCATATCAGTGAGGTCATATGATATATGTCTTTCTCTGATTGACTTATTTCACTCAGCATAACACCCTCCAGTTCCATCCACGTCGTTGCAAATGGCAAGATCTCATTCCTTTTGATGGCTGCATAATATTCCATTGTGTATATATACCACATCTTCTTAAACTGTGGAACATGGTGCGGTAGAAAGAAAGGAGGGAAGTGGGCAGAAAGTAAGCGAGAGGAAGGAAAAGTATGCCTGTGGATGACCTCCCATTCCAGTTTATGATGTCAAACTTTAAATTCCAGGCTACCTTTCTTAAGCCATTTATATTCCTTCTGATCTATTTCTCTTAGTTGCCAGGTAATATAAAGCAAGGAACGCAACTTTCGTCAGTATAATAGAAACAAAAATTGCTACGAAGGTGAATCATTTCCATGATGAGACCACGAATTCCAAGTATGTAGCAGGTATGTTGGGATTGCGGTTTGTTTTTAGTGTAGATTTGATGATGTAAAAATTCTTGGAAATCAGTGAATGTGTCTTTTTTATTGAACAGATAATAATTAAAATATACTCAACACTTAATATGTGCCAGGAAATATTCTACTTGCTTCATTGTTCTTTCTTAAATCACAAAATAGTGTTTGATGGAGATATTATTATTTATTCCCATTTTACACATAATTGAAACAATAAGTCTTGGTAATGTACCCATTCTCACTCAGCTTAAGAACTTGATCTGGGATATAAAGTCAAGCACTTGGGAAGGTAACTGTTATTCTATCTGTCCTCTGATGTAGGTTCAAACACAGTGCTGGGCACAGGGTAATGTTCATTTGATATTAATTGATCCGTACAGTGGATTGAAGGGCCCTCCAAAAGATGTGTCCTTGTCTTAATCTTCTAAACCTGGGAATGTTACCACATTTAGAAGAAAGGGTCTTCGCAGATGTAATTAATTTCAGGATCTTGCGATGAGGAGATCATCCTGGATTATCTGGGTAGGCCCTAACTCCATTGATATGTATCCACATAAAAGACACACAGAGGAGAAGATAGATGGAGGCAATGTGAACATGGAGGCAGAGACTGGAGTGATGTTGCCATGAGTCAAGGGAGGCCACCAGCCACCAGAAGCTGGAAGAGGCAAGAAACTGATTCTCCCTAGAACCTCCAGAAAGAGTGGTATACAGCTGACACTGGATATGAGATTTCTGGCCTCCAGAACAGTGACAGAATAAATTCTTGTTTTTTTTTTTTAATGTTTTATTTATTTATTTGAGAGAGAGAATGAGATAGAGCATGAGAGGGGGGAGGGTCAGAGGGAGAAGCAGACTCCCTGCTGAGCAGGGAGCCCAATGCGGGACTCGATCCCGGGACTCCAGGATCATGACCTGAGCCGAAGGCAGTCGCTTAACCAACTGAGCCACCCAGGCACCCAAATTCTCGTTGTTTTAAGCCGTTGTGTTAATTTGTTACAGCAGCCACAGAAAAACGTGTAATACAGGAAATTACAAAAATAAATGGAAAAAGCAGATTGAGAGGCAATAAAAGACATTCACATCCATTATAATTAGAATTTTGCATAAATATGTCCCAGATTCCATTCCCCTAATTAATAAGTATATCTACCCACCTTTGGCATACTCCCTCATATGAATTTGCAAGTTATTTTTAAGAACCTGTCATTTTTTTTTTTACTTTTAAAGCAATAATTTCCTAAAAGAAATATAAAAAATCTTCTGAATAAAAGCAAATGTAATAATGATTAGCTGGGTGAACTCTTGTATAAGGATGCTATGCCTCAAGCAACTTGCTTTTTAACACCAAGGTAAAGGAGTTAGGCTATCATTCCTCTCTGCTACTTTTATTAAATTTTTCCCCCACTACGTTTTGGAATAAAGGAGCAGTATCTAGTGGGAGAAATCAGTAAATCCCCTTCACCCGACACTCAAACCTAAAAGAAATCAAGTTTGTGTTTTTTGCCCTTCAGAATGCCCTCGTAATTTTTTCTTGTTAGGCTGACATAATGCACTAGGCAAAATTAGCGCTATGTAAGTAGGCCTTTGGAAATAACAGTGGTGAGGTGTGGGGCAGGGGGAAGCATTCTATAGTCCTGTGAGTAGGTCTGTCTTATAGTGAGCCTATGCTTTAGGGAGGGCTGTGAACTTCACAAGTGTTTCTCATTTTTTTTTCCCCCTCTCCCCTTCAGTAGAACATGATGGCTAGATTGGACTGGAATAGGGTATCTCCCTTCTCCCAGGTGAGGTAGGCTTTGCTAAAACCCCAGGGAGTCAGGCTCTGATGAATTAGTTTCTCCTGAGGGCAGCCCTTTTTAAGAAGAACACTGTGCTCTGGCATATTTCAAGGTGGTTCCTTTTCCCTTTCCCTGACAAAGGCAGGAAATGTATTTACTGTGAGAAGCTGGTCAGGTTCCTGGGGGAAAATCTTCCAGAACTGTAGGGTCCCCTCTTCACTGGGTTCCCTGGAGTTGTTAACACTCAGAGCTGTTTGCATTGAGCCTCCAGCAATTTATCAACTACAGTTGCGGTTTTCCTACCCAGCACTCTTTCCTCACGAAGTTTCAGCTCCCGAGTTTCTGCTCAGGTTAGGTTGTGATTCCCTGTCTGCCTATTTGCGTCTCCAGTTTTGAGAGCAGTGAGTTGCCCTGTAGCCTCACTTCTCTTACTGATTTAAGAGGTGTTGATTCTCAGTGTGTTTATTTATTAGAACAGAGAGGTGACTTCCAAGCTTCACGCTGAGCTGGAAGTCTCTGAAGTTCGATTTTGTTAACACACAAATGTACCCATGCAACCAACAACATAATAAAACTATGAAAGATTTCTATCATTCTAGAAAATTCTTTGTACCCCCAGCCAGTCAATTCAAATACCCACCAGAAATTGCTCTTCCTATTTTATCACAAGTTAATTTCACTTATTCTTGATGTTAATATAGTGGATCCCCACAGTAGTGTTTTGGGTTTGGCTTCATTTTGCTCAGTAAGATATTTTGGACGTCTATCCAATGTTCCACGTGCTGGTAGTTCATTCTTTTTAAAATAGTGTATAATTGCAAAAATATACTGCAATATATTTATTCCTTCTCATGTTGAGGATGATTGGTTGTTTCCATTGCTACACAACATTATTTCTAGTTAATTTCCAGAGTTCGTGCTGCTTTGGATATTGTGATACTGCCTTTTTTTGGACATATGTCTTAATTTCTCTAAGTACCTGGAAATAGAATTCCCTAGGTCATAGGGTAGCTACATGTTTAACTACAAGAGACTACAAATTGTCTTCTTAAATGATGGAACTATCTTGGGGCACCTGGGTGGCTCAGTTAAAGCATCTGCTTTTCCTCTCAGGTCATGATTTCTGGGTCCTGGGATGGAACCCTGCTTCTCCCTATCTCTCTCCCTCTGTGCCTGCTTGATCTCTTGCTCTATCTCTCTCAAATAAATAAGACCTTTAAAAAATTACGGAACTAGGGCGCCTGGGTGGCTCAGTCGGTTAGCCACTGCCTTCGGCTCAGGTCATGATCCTGGAGTCCCGGGATCGAGTCCCGCATCGGGCTCCCTGCTCGGCAGGGAGTCTGCCTCTCCCTCTGACCCTCTCCCCTCTCATATGCTCTCTCTCTCTCTCTTTCATTCTCTCTCAAATAAATAAATAAAATCTTAAAAATAAATAAATAAATAAAAAATTACGGAACTATCTTATTCCTTGCAAGGTATGGAAGAGTCCAGTAGCTTCATACCTTAATCAATTATTGGTGGTTTTAGTCCTTTTAATCTTAATCATTCCAATGTTTCTGAGTTTTACTGTAGGGATCCCTGAATCCCAATTCTGTCAATTCCATTTAAAAATGCTTATTGGCCTTTCATATTTTTTCTTTCATAAACTTTAATTTTCTCTCCCTCATCCAATTTTTATGGGACAGTTATGTTTTTATTATTGATTTGTTATCATATATTCTGGATACTATTCCTTAGATATACATACCAAAATATTTTCTTCCTGTCTGGGCTTTCCTTTTCATTTCTTAAATATTGTCTTTTGCTGAGCTTTAGCAAAAGACAATATTTAACCAATTATTAAAAACAACACTTAAACACTTTAGTGTTTGATTTTTGATGAAGTCTAGTTATCCACTACTTATAATACTACATTCTGCATCCTCACGAAAGTATCTTTACCTACCCCAAGGCCTCAAAGATTTTCTTCTATGTTTTTTCCTGAAGATGTGTGGCTTTAGCTTTACTTTTTATGTCTGTAATCCACTGTGAGATAATTATTTTGGGTGGTGGGAGGTGTTGGTGGAGGTTTACTTTTTTCTACCAATTTATTCTGTGGCTTCACATGATCTGTTGAAAATACACTTTATTTTCCTTCATTGAATTTGGTACTTTGGTTGAAAAACAATGAACTGTATAAGCGTGCATGTTATTTCTGGACTTTTAATTCTGTCCCATTGATACTTTGTCTACCCTGGTGCCCACACCACAGTGTCATGATGAGTATACCTTTTTAATAAGCACTGAAATCTGATAATCTTGTTATTTTTCTTTTGAGGATGATTTTGCCTCTTCTAGAACCTTTGCCCTTTCCACACAAATGATAGAATCAAATAGCCAATTTTTATCAACAAAAGCCTATTGAAAATTTGAAATTGTATTGACTTTATAGGTCAGTTTGGTTAGAATTAAGACATAGTTTATAGTTTGAACTGTAAAAGTCTCACATTATTGTGTTGAAATAACTGTCTTCAGCTGATAAAGGCACTTCATGTTGGAAGAATAGTGCTGGTAGGCAGTTAGGGACAGAACTGGAAAAAATCATTGATAAATTATCTAATTAACATTTATCACTGTTAATTATGTGAAAATTATGTGAATCTCAGTGAAGAAGGTTATAAGCATGCTTGTCTCCAGAAGTTATAACTAGTTTAAGGTATCTAATCCTATGAAAAAAATCCCACTAAATAAAATTTTGTATGATGAAACAGTGCTTTTATGTTGACTCTCTGAGGTAGCTGAGAGAATATTTTTCTCTTAAAATTATTTTCATAAACCACAAAGACCCTATTATTGAACACCCATAGTCTAAATTGTCACTGTTTGGATTAACCAAGGGTTTGCTCTTTGAACTCCAGCCTGGCTGTTGTCAACTGAATTTAAATATTCTCATTTGTCACCATTACACATTGAAAAGAGGACGTTTTTAATTGCATATTGAGAGATTGGGTGTAGAACCTCAGGAGGTTGAGAATAAGTCCTGCTACCTTGTAAATGCCTCTATGTGAAAATGACTCCATAACCAGAACAATACACAATTTACCTATATGAGTTTTTACTGCTAAATTTGACCACAATTCCATCTAACTGATAATGTTCCTCAGTATTTGAAAATTCCAAATGCATCCTAAACATGAATTTTCCATTGCTGCAGCATGGCAGAATTATCATCTACTTTGATCTGAGCCTGAACATTTATAGATGATTAAATAGTTGGAGAAAATGACCCTTGATTCGTCCAAGTGATGATCTTTTTAAAGTCTTATTCTGAAAAGCTTTGGAAAGTTTACAGAATCTTTGGAAATTCAGCCAATGCTAGAAATTGCCTCCATATGCTTTATATTTCTTCTGAATTAATAGTAGGAGTTCCTTGTCAGGCTCATCTCATGCAGATGGTGTCCTATCTCCTCTCAACCATTTATTCAACAAGCATTTACCGCTTATCCACTTCATTCCAGGCAATAAATGTCATTTTCCCTCACATTGCTTAGAGTCTAGTGAGAAGAGACAGAAAATAACTTAGTAAACCACAAATTAAACAAAATATTGTTGGTGGCATGAAGAAAATAGAATAATGGGATTGAGTTGCTGAGAGAAGGGAGGATTCTTCAGCTACCTGTGCCAAGTAGGTCTGCGATGAGACCTGGCTGCTAGGAAGGAATAATTCAGGTCAGGGACTGGCAGTCAGACAGAGGAACTAACTATTGCAGAGATTCTGGGCTCCAAACAAACTTGATCTTTTTTCAGGTATAGAAAGAAGTCTAGTAAGCCTGAAGTGCAGTAGTTGTAGGGGGTAGTTTTACTGAATGGCATGGCAGACATAGACCAGGAACAAAAATCATTTGAGCTTGTTGATTTTTGTTAATGTATTTAATTTTATTATGAAAGCATTGGAAGGTTTTCAGTAAAAAGCAAGGCTTTGGTTGACAAGACCAGTGAGTTTGGGAAATCCTGAAATTTAGACATCATGATTTAAGTCAGGATAAGCAAGATTATGGTACAGTAAAGAAAACTGTCCCTTAATCTCCCAGGTCAAATGAAATACTATTCCTCATTATCTTTGCCAGGCCCCAGGCACATGAGGTCACTTCTATCTGGACAATACTGGTAGTCATGCAGAATAAAAGAGAACATGGCGTATCATGTGCCAATTCCTAAGGTTTCTGCTCAGAAGTGACACGTGTCACTTCCACTCACATTTTTTCATGAAAGCAAGTCACACAATCAAGCTTGAGGTTGGCGCAACAGAGAAGCTGATAACCTTTCACCAAGATAGGAAGAAAGTGTTTTTGAGCAATGCAGTCTACCAAATAATGCCTCATGTCACTGAAATGCTTTGATAATTAATTGTATTGTAATACTTAAGATTGCATGTTAAGATTACATATTTAAAGGCAGCATATTACATATTGAAAGTCACTTTACCAGAGCTGGAGTTTGTCTCATTCCTACAGCTAGTCAAATATACATGTGTAAAAATATAAGTATATACTTAGAAACGTTATAGATTTTAAAAATCTGCCACATAACACTAATATTGAAGAATTTCATGAAATGTGTAGGGCTTTCCTATTTTCTTCTCTTAACAGAGAATCTGGATTTAGAAAGATCAAATGTAGGAAAAGGTGAAATGGAAACTATGTTAACGTAGGGTGACTCGGTTGGCTGGGCGGCTGAATTTGGTTTCGGTTCAGGTCATGATCTCAGGGCCCTGAGATTGATCCCCATGTCTGCCTGTACACTTAATACAGAGTCTGCTCGAGATTCTTTCCTTCTCCCTGCTCATGCCCCCCCCGCCCTCAAAATAAATAAAATCTTAAAAAAAAGAAAACTATGTTAATCTATTTCTTTTTTGTCTTTTTTATTTCTTTATCTTTCTTTTCTAAAATTTTTTAAAGCAGGCTCCACACTTAGCATGGAGCCCAATGTGGGGCTTGAACTCATGATCCTGAGACCAAGACCTGAGCTGAGATGAAGAGTCAGATGTTCAACTGACTGACCCACCCAGACACTCCTATGTTAATCTAGAAGGAAAAGAAAACGAGAGAAAATATGGCAAAAAAATTATAGCTGTCTTTTAATATCTATTGTTCCTTTTCCAGTGTGACATACCTGCTGATTTGGGGCTAGGCATAAGCACATGGCTACCCAGAGTGATAACATTTCTCACATTCCTTTCCAACTGAATGTAGACATATAGCAGAATTTTGGCCAGTGAAATTTAATTGGAAGTGTCTTGTGGAAGCTTCCACAAGACTTCCTTTAAAAAAAAAAAAAGAGAGTACCCCTTTTGTTCTTTTTTTTTTTTCTTAATCCTACTACCTTCCATGGAGGTGCATCCCTAAACCTTGAAGATAAAAGATATATACAAAGAATGGTGGGTCAATGAGCTAGAAATAGCATGGACCCTGGTATATATAAACCCTAGATGAGTTTCTTATGAACTCATACTTACTATCTCCTATTGTAGAACACATCTTAAAAGAGAAAAAAGATGTGACCTCTTGTCAGAAATATATATTACTGTTTCACAGGAAAAAAATGTAAAAAAATTGTATTTCAAGTGGTCTCAATCGTCACTGTTTTCTGGTCTTGTATAAAAGGAAAAGATTGTGAAGTTACAGTTTCTTTTAGCTTCAACTGCTGAGAGCACTCAATTTAAGACCTTTTCATCTTGACAGAGAATTCAAACAAAATATGTTAATTGTCATTTAAAATAGTCATAGTAATCATTGGCTTTCTTATGTAGATTATACATTTGAGACTTGAATGACAAAGATTAAAACCCAAATTCAACACATGATTGACAGCCAATTCTCTGATTAATAAAATAAGACTGTTGATTCATGATTCTTAATCTTATTCAGTTCAGCAGAGCTGGAAAACAGAAAAAAAAAAAACTAGTAAATGCCTTAGAATAATAACCTGTCAGGACAATTATATATAAAAATGTATTAAAAGCATTCTCATTTCAGTTGCAGGTTGGAATATTTTTATTTGTACAAGTAGAATGAAACAATAGGGTTTGTGTTAGGCAGGGCGTTCTTCTGAAAAGATGTAACATTTTGTTAAAGGGAGAACTAAAAAGAAATTGAAAGATTTCATGTAGAGTGAATAGATCAAATTCCTTTTTAACCCTGATTTTCATAACACTTCCTTAAAGTTTGGTACAGCTAAATCACTGTGTTCAGTTTGTTTGTTTGTTTGTTTGTTTGTTTTTCCTTTCTACCTCTTATGGCCACACGCATTGAAATTTCTGGAAGGTCTGTTATACTAGCTATAGTGAGTGGAGGTTAGTTTATTTTGACTTTAACCAATGTATTATCTCTGTTCTGGGAATCAAATGGTAAATTTGGACCCTTTGAAATGTATGACTAATGCCTTGATGAATACTGATGAATGATTCTATAAGTTATAGAGCAGATCATTTTTTTCAGCTTTAAAGTGGTAGCACCCCGTTGCAGATAACAACAGATAGTTTCAAAGTTGAAGATTTATTTGTTGTTTTTTGGCATTACTAATTTCAGTCTCTCTCTGTGTCTCTGTCTCTCTCACAACACAGCGCATATTTTCAGTCTTCCCAAGTGTGCATTCTTTAATCATGCCCTGAAACTCCATCAGAGACCATTGAGTTCAGGAAGCAGAGACAGCGTTTTCACTGTATCTGGGGGAAAGGTAGGTACTGGAAGGTGGAGGAATACAGCTGATGGTGAAAATTCATGCAGTTCAGAGTCCCAGGGCATGGTGACATTGTTGCCCTTGGTGTTTCTTCTTCTCTAGCTCCTTCTCCTTTCTGTCCACTGGCCCTTTGCTCTTTCTTCCTCTCCGTCTTTCTCTTCCCTTTCCTTTCTCCTCTTGCTGTTTTTCTCTTCTATCCTTTCCCCCTCTGCTTCCCATTGCCCTCGGCTCTTGCTCTCCCCAACCTCCTCTTCCCTTTCACCTCCCCTGCTTCCCCATTTCCATCATTTTTCCTTTCTCCCCCCCCCCCCCCGCCCAGTTTCTTCTTTCTTTATTTCTAAGAAGAATAAAAATAAGGTTAGGACCATCTGATTAAGGACATGTTGGCTCTGGTATTTTCTGTGAGTCGGGAGCGTATGATTCTGACAGCTTGCTTTGTCCCCCCCCCCCCTTTTTCTCTCTTAGAAATAAAATGTTACATGATCATTGCTATAAAAATTTTCACAGGCAGAGCACTGAGAGATTAGAAAATAAAAAGAAATGGGGATAAAGGTTGTCCCAACACCCAAAGCCTTTCACAGCATTTCCTACAATATTTTCATTACCGTGTTCCTAAATATGTATTTTGGCACGGGATCTTTGTATTTGAAGTTAAGGTATTTCATAAAGCTTGTCCCTTGTGTCTGGATACATTTTTTTTCCCTTTAGCTCCAGGCAGCTGCTTCGTTTTCTGAGGCACAATGATACTTTCTTATTCGTATTTTTCTTCCTTGTAGCTTTTTATAAATGTGTAGTCTAATGTTTATTCTACCCTTACTGAATTTTAATAAGTTTAACATTTCCTTACTAATACACACACACATACTCTCTAATCTTCCTCCACAAGCTAAAACAAATCTGTTGTAAAGAATAGAAAGCCCCTAAATCCCAGTACTCTTCTTTTTAGCGGATGTTTACCAAATGCTAGAATATGTTAAGACACGTTAGAAACTTTTAAAGTTGCCTCATCGAAAGCATTAATATCACACACAAAAAGTAAGACAATGGGTCAGAGAGGGGAAGGGACCTGCTTAGGATCGAGGTATTAGTGTACAGAATCATCATGACAAGAACAGATTTTGAAACTCAACCTTGGTGCTCACCAGCATCCAATTCTTGGCACTTCTGTTCTATTTTAACGACAGGGTAACGTCTTCAGCTGAATGTTAGATTGTTGGTGATTGTGGTAGGTTCAGTAGTCCAGCTTGCTGAGGTTATTGTACAACATCCTTCTGGTATATTTTCCTTTAATGTAGGGACTAGCAAAACAAAACAAAACAAAACAAAACAAAACAAAATGGTGTATTCCAAACTTGCAATAAAGATTCCACTGAAAATTTAGGTTCTCTCCATAAGATTTACTTACATACTTGATTTTGGTGCTGAGTTAAGTGGGGTAACAGCCAGTAGTTCATGAGATCCGTTTTGCTAGTTCAGATCCTGCAGTAAACTAGAGTTCATGGTTCTGGCAGTAACTTTCTGACCTTGTCAGCACATCTGCCCTGTTCCTGGTGTTCAGTCCTTTGATAGTATCTTGATCATATTCAAATCCCTGATTTTAATGAAAAGTCAGTTTTCTTGTAAACACAGTTCAGTCTTGTTCCTGTAGGAGTCATTGCTAGATGAAGAGGTTAGGTAGGGTATGCTCTTCCAGTTCTTTCAACAACTTTATAAGTAGCTCATTCTTGAGACCTTTTGTCATCTACAACTGAGATCTGCTCAGAAAGTTTGGAGCCAAAGTTCTTTATAAGCCATTGATCTTCAAGGTTTGGCACCTGGAAAATCACGGCTTGGTAACAGATCTAGTCGTGTTCCAATGAAGTAACAATCTAGTTACCAGTGGAAGGGGAGGCATTGGTAATCTGGTGCATGCTGTGGCAAGCCTTACTGACCTAATCATTGTGGTCATTTGAAACAATGTGATTAACATATGACGTTAACAGACCATGTTGCAGCTGTCATAGAACAGTAAATATTTCTGGGGTGAAGGGTGTGTTTCCCAGTGCGCTGGAGTATTTGAGAGAGAAAGCCACAGACTTAGAGTTAACTTGATTCAGGGCATGCCAGAGAATGAAACAATTCCTATGACGACTTTTAAAGTATGTTTTTTGAAGTCCTATGGCTCATGTATCTAAAAGCAGATGCATGATTTTGTTGATTCCTAAAGCACCAAGTAAATTAAATTCATAGCATTGTCAGGTCTGTTAAATAAAGATTAAGACGTTGATTAGCAAACAGTAGGATGCCTCAAATTGGAAAGAATTGTTCATTGTAAGGGCTTTGAACTCCAGAATACCCCTGTGCCTCTCTAATTCTAGCAGAAACAGAATTTCTCCCCATCATGTGAAGATGGCCCTGTTTTCTGTGGATATCTTGTTACAATCACACAGTGGTCACAACCTTGCAAAGAAATGTCTTACTCTACCTTTCCCAGCAGTCATTATCTCCTGACCTATTTCTAGCTATAGTTCCTGCATGTCCCACAGCATTAATACAAAGGCAAACCTAGGAGGGAAAGGGTTACAATGCCAGTGGAATTTCAAGACTTACTAAATTATATGAACAATCCTGGGAAATATGTGTGGGAATTAAATCTTGGGGTGCTGCACAAGTAAAGGAGAACATAATTTAGGTGGAGCCCATTTTTAACAAAATTTGCTTACCAACGATTCTGTGTTCAATTTGCAAAATTGAGCATCTGGGAGCAATGTACTTTGGTCATTAAATAGATTCTGGACTCAATGATGGCTTACAAAGATGAAGTTGAGAAAACAAGCCATTGCTAGATGAAATGGATATTAAAGGACTCCATAAATTAGGTGGAAAGGGGTGGTATAGTGGATTCATCAAGAGTTGCTTGCACAGCCCTCCCTAAATTCATCTTCCAAGAGAGTTCTAAGAGAAGACCTCTTTCACCAAGGCATTGAGAATGAATGGTGAAGGGAAGCATTTGCATCCGAAAAATTGGCTGTCACGTAGCAGTGAAAATTGTTTACACCACTGTTGAAATGGGGCCCCTAATTTTAGTGTAGATGTTAAGATATTGTTAAGGAAGAAGCCAGGCAATAGTGTTTCATTGCCAGAGGAAAGATGGAGAATTGGAGGACTGAAGTAGGAACTGGAAAGGTGGACACATTATGGAGCACCCCCTGGAAATTACAGTTAGGCCATCTTCTGAGGTCCTTTTTAATCTGTATCATAGCATGAACTCTACATCTTATGAATCTAGGTCATAATGGTGAAGTTTTTGCCTTTCACCTAATCCCAGACTTCAGTCAAATTATGAATCCCAAGTCCTTTTGGAGGCTGGATACTTTTGTGGGAGGACCCTGAGTACACACCATAAATCTTCCCCTTATTTGTCACTGAAGGCCCCAGTGTCTTATTAAGAAAAGAGCTGTGCACTTGGAAAAGAGACATATGTAGAACTTTTTGGAAAGATAGTAGAAACTGACTTCAGTTAACATGAGTTATTTGTGATTTAGAGGACAATACAGTACACATCGTTCTGGGGTTTAGGTGATAGATAAATTTTGGCTAAAAGTGATTTTTAAATTAGTATTATGTTTCCATGAAACTATTTTTTGTTTATTTCTCTAGCTCCAGAGTGTGGTATATTTTCTCTGAAATTGGTAGACTCATTATTTGACTTCCAGATGCCTGAGGATAGGGCTATTAAAATAGGGAAGGTAGAGCCCCAGAATTAATACTTGGAAGAGAATTTAAAACAAATTCAATTAATATATCTCTTGAGGAAGGTTAGATATTACTGTCACCCTCAGAAACTTGGGAAATATAAGGTTGATGATTCCTATTGCATACACATTTTACTTGCCTGTTTCCCCAAAATAGAAATGAAGATTGACAATAACTTACTGTAAGTTTAATCAGGTGCAGAATTCATTGTTTAGTATGGTTGCATATATGCTGTTTGTATTGTTATCTGACATGTGGCAATAAGATTTAAAAATGTTTTTCTTTTCTATACCAAACTCACCCCAAAATCTTAGAAGCTGTTTGTTTCACCTGACGGGGGCAGAAATACATACTCATTATCTTGCCTCGAATCTTCGGCTTGATTTCCCCTGTTTTGGTCTTCATGGATCTGTGTTATCTTACCATCTCACAGGATTTTACCACTGGTCCTCAGCACTAATGTTGCAGGACCCTTGAGTGTGATGGTCAAGAAGAATTCTTGCAATGTTTTAAAGTGCAACTTAGTAACTTTATTCAAGTAGCATGGAGATAGGATCTCTAGGCAGAAAGAGCTACACTTTTGCTGCATGAAGTTGGTAGTTGTATGCTTAGTGCTCAAGTTGGGGGGGGCGGTACGCGGGGAGTATTAGATCATAAATGTTTTCTTCGAATTTCTACTCATAAAACTATTTTCACAAGATTTCTCTGGTGCTTATCATTCAGTCTGGTGTTAACTATAGGTGAGATGTACAGGCAGTCATGAGACCCTTTAAGAAGGTAGCAACCAGTACGTATTCTATCTTTATCAGAACTCTGCCGGCTCTAGGTCAGCCTTGTGGGCTAAAGGTGAACATTTTTCTGCTTCTATCCCTCATCATTTTCTCCCCTGACCAATTTTTGGTCCTTAAATCTTAAAGGCAATTGAAAGGTGAAGGACTCATTTTCTTTAACTTCTTCAAGCTGACAGGAGTTGTGGAGATATCTCTACCTGTGGACCAAATTTGGTCATTATCTATCCCTACAGGTAACTATTATGGAAAGCCATTGCTGTAGAGCCCAGAGTGAACATCAAGGAAGGACTGCTTCATGTAGTAGGGCTCATCTGTTGACTGGGTGAAGGAATCAGGAACTGCTTGCATGTATCTCCACAATATGAGAGAAAAAAGCAAAAGAGACAACACATTAGGGTTAATATCATGATTAAAAATGTGATAAGACCCTTTAAGGTAGACCATAGTCCACCTTCCGACCAGGAATGTAACCAATCATTAAATGACAATGCAGGGTCTTTAAGAGCACCAATTTGATTATTTAGATCAATAAGTAATCCTATTATATTTTTGTCATAATCTGGAATGTAGACACAACATTCTGCTTTAATAATGGCACTTGTTTCTCCTTGTGCTGCTGTCAAGACATCCATAACCATTCTACTTTGTAGAACTGCTTTACAGACTTGAGTTATTTTAGTATTTAATAATATAATGCTATTTTGAGAGTCATTTAAGGTCTTAATTTGGGTGTGTGTGTCTGCTAAAACTTTGGATATATTAGAGTCATCATATATATATGTGTGTGTATATATATATATCTCAGATGACTCTAATATATATATATATTATATATATATATATTTAGTGTCAATTTTAGCATGATTTTGACTTACAATCAGGGTATCAAGGGCCATTAGGTTTTGGAGGGTCACTTTTTGAATTTGTGGGTGACTTTGTGTTGGGTTTGGTTAAAGGTGCTTGCTGTATGCTTGGCTAAAGCCTCTATTTGTAATTTTATATCAATAGAGGAAGCTCCCAGGACAAATATGGCTGAGGGATAAAACCATTAAGAAGCCTTCTTTGCCTGACGTCTAGCCTTAACAATATCCTAATTATGAAGAATCACTGGCAAGTGGGAGAGGGCTTGTTCTGGGAGATAAGAGCATCACCATATGTATTCTCTAATCCAGTTATGAGGAAGGGAGGGCCATCCATTGTTCCACAAATTCCTAGTTAACCCCATGGAGTGGGGTATGCTTTAGCTTTAAAAAAAATGTTTTTTAAAGATTTTATTTATTCATTTGAGAGTAAGAGAGTGCGCAAGAGGGAGAGGCAGGGGAGTGGAGGGACAAACAGATTCCCTGCTGAGCAGGGAGCCTGAGGCAGGGCTCGATCCCAGGACCCTGAGATCATGACCTGAGCCAAAGTCAGCCGCTTTAACTGACTGAGTCACCCAGGTGCTCCGGAAATGCTCTAGCTTCTACGAAGCGATTTTGTTATCCCAGCTACATGGAATTAGTCAAGGTGACAGCTGAGTTACAGAATTGTTAGGAGTTCATCCCATTGTCCAGCTGTTTAAATAGTCATATGCCCATGGGGTCCCTTTTATTATCTCCATAGAGTTACAAGCAGGAAGATTGTCTCTCTATGAGCTACTATGGCAATCTCTCTGAAGTTTACCTCAAGTTGTCTAGCTTAGGCAAATAACAAACATTTAAAGACAAAGCTAGAATCTAACATCCATATAAGGATGCATTTTTGAAACAAATTCTCTTTCTAAATTCACCCTTATTTCCAGAGATAGCCAAATCAAGACTAATTCCTTTGTAAAAATAAGTCCAGTTTTAACAAACATGGATAATTATTTATATAAGCTCAGCAAGAATAGTGATTGATTACATGGATCTTTCAAGATCTGCTTTGCTGAAGCTTTTTATAAGGAATCTCTAGAATGAACCTTTAATAGCTTCTCGAGGCCAGAACCAAGCCACATACTTGTCATCAGACTTGCCTGCAATATCTGCAGATTTGTGTGTATTCCTCTTCTCAATGTCCCCCAAATATCCTGAGGTTCCTAACCTACAAGGAAGTGACATTCTTTGCTCACCTGATAAGGCTTCTGGGAACTCTTATCAGCCAGGCATCAGGCCCACATTTCTAAGGGCTCCATTAGCTCCATAAAGTCAATCTTTATTCCTTAAATCTGCCTGGTCATATGTGAGTTTATGCATGTCTCTCTCAAATATGACATTCCAATCAAAGCCTTGGTAATAAAACCAATGTTTCCAATGGCATCCTGTTATAAGGAGAACAGATTCTCCTTGAACTTATGCAAATAATTATATTTTCCATGGAAGAAAGAATACTCACGGAGAGTTTCTGAATTTTAGAGGGTTCAGGTAGGGAGAAAAGTTGAATGCTTCAGTTTGTTCACAGAGGAAAACTTTATCATTTTTCTGTATATCATAGATAGTTAAGAGAAAATTTCCTTAATCTGGAAGAACAAACATAAAATCTATAATCATATTCTTTAATTCATTTAGTCTCATGTTACTAATTCTTGGTCAGTTTGAATGAAGCTTTTTAGTTCTGGAAATTCTTACCCAGTTCACTTTTATGGTTTTAAAGATATGAAAAAAACCTGTATTTGTCAGAGGTCCTTTTATGAATCTCCTTGAAGATGAAACATTTTGCAAGATCACCAGAACAATAACTATAAATTACAAAAAAAAAAAACCCTCAGAAATGGGCATGGTTAAAGATCCGATATGAGTTCATTATAATATAGCCGACAAGGAAATTGAGTTATTCCTGTGACACATAGCATTTTTTTGATACATAGCATTTTAATAATTAGAATGTCAAGTAATGACTTTATATCAAAATGTATTAAAACTTTAGGGATTTCATGTATTTTTAGAATTGTTATAGCCTTTGCCCATATAATATAGCATAAGGCTTATCATTATTGGTTTGACAGTGCTTTCCAATAATGTAACATACCAAATAAACTAGCCTAATTAGTCAAAAAGACTTCATTTACCATTGAATTCTCAGGAAGTTTGTTAAAAAACTTAGAAAAATTTAAAGGATACACCCAAACAGGATTAAAGATCATTATAAATTTAATATTTATATTTAACCGAAGTGGCAATAAGGGATTCTATAGGAATTTATCTAGTTGCTAGCAAAACTTAGCTCCTTTAACATTGAGAAATTTTAACATTTTTAAGTAATCAAAGACCTGATAAAGACAAAAAGAAGCTTCGGTTTTCTGGGCAGATAAAGAAAAGAAAAAAAAAACTTCGACAATTTTCTTATCAGCACCACAGGGAAGTTTAATGAAGTGAAAAGTATGCTTTCAAGATCTGAGAGTGGGAGAGCTCAAGAGAGAGTTGAGTACACTGGGAGTTAGGTTTGGCACGTTTTCTTTAAATCCATATTGACTGTAGTGTGTTAGGAGACAGCCCAAGAGGGCATCCTTTGGAATCGAGGAATCTAATCCCATAGTCAATTCCTACAAAATGAGGGGAGTCCATTAACTACCTAGGAGTCCATTATCAAAATCTCCCTTGGCTTCCAAATAGTGTCCCATCGGGAATATTGCAGAAGGTTCCTGGGGTTCAGAGTGGTGGGAGACACTCCTTATTCTTGACCCCTGATACCTTTATACCACCTGAGAAGGGATTTCCACTGCCCTTCACTTCCCCCATTGCCTTCTAGCCTACAGTGGGTGCCAGTGAAGGGACTGAAATGCTACAGAGACTGGGGCCGCCTCTTTCCATTTTGAGGAAGTCAATATTTTTGGTGACCAATAAAAATACCCTTTATAAGCTTCTAGATCGAGTATTAATGGATGGAGGAGAGATCCTGGCCTTTGTCAAGAAAGGGCAGCTATTTTATATTGCATTAATCTTCATATATCTAAGCTAGAAGTACTTGTAATCTGAAAGCAGGACCGAGAACACCAAACAGCCCAGGGGTAAGGACACATGAGAGACCTGAAAAAAAGGAAAGTCGGAAACTCCTTACCTAATCTGGGCAACTTTCTTGTGAGCTGTAGCCATGATCCAGTCCCAAAGGAGTGGTCCCCCACTGGGCGAGGGCTCCAACTCGGTAATAGCTCCAACTGTTTCCTTTTGGGAAGTGTGCTGTCAGACCTATCTTGGATTTTATGCTCATTGAAGGATCACACCAGGTTATTTAAGAGGAAACCTCATACAGAAGTCTTAAGATCGGTGGCTGTCCTAATGACATGCATGGCTGTCCCATACCTGAGAAGAGTACAAGTATTAAAAGAATGGGTAAAGCAGGGAAAGCCTGCTTTCTGAGCCCAAAATCATTATTGCCAAGGTACTAGTATTTAGCTGGGCAGCAGGAGTTTGTTCCTCCCCATAGTGTAGCCACAGGCAAGAGGTTCTCTCCTGAGCATTCAGACAAGACACATCCTGAAAGGTCATACTATTCAGGACATCTCTGAAAAAGAATAGTAAGAAACAAAAACTGGGGATAAGCCACATCGAGGCTTTTAGATTTACTATGTAATCCCCATACAGGACCACCAAAAATGTTGTGGGATCCTTTAGTGTGACAGTCATGAAGGAATTCCTGAGATGTTTTCTGGTGCAACTTAGTTCAAGTAGCACTGGGATGGGACCCATGGGCAGAAGGAGATGCACTGTGGCTGTTTAAAGCTGGTGGTAATATGCCTAGTGCTCAAGGGAGGAGGAGACGTGCAGGGAGCAGTAGGTCACAAGTGTTTTCTTCAAATTTCTACTCGCAAAACTATTTTCACAAGATTTCTCTGGTGTTTATCATTCAATTCAATATTAACTATCGGGGAGATGTACAGGCAGTCATAGACCCTTTAAGAAGGTAGCAACCGGTTCGTATTCTATCTTTATCAGAAGTCTGCCGGCTCTAGGTCAGCCTTGTGGGCTAAAGGTGAACATTTTTCTGCTTCTGTCTCTCATCACTAATGGCATTATGATGACAGAAACTGGTGACGGGAAGTAGCAGGCAGAAAAACATGTCAGAGGATAGGATATAAACCCCCTGAAAATATAAGAATCTGCCGCCTTACTGAATTTTCTGAGTTGCAGTGACCTGAGTATGTTTAGAAAAGCCTCTGAAATGTGTAAAAGTCATTGTCCTACCTCTCACTCCTCATTTTGTACAAGACAAACTCTCAGTACATGTCATCACCACCCCTCCTCCACCTCTCGTTCCTCCGTAACCTTTCCTCCGCTTCCTTCCCTTCCCTTCTTGTTTTGGAGTCACTGTAGGTCGTGTTTGCCTATACTGCTCTCATGCATTTACTGACATTTTCAAATGAAGTTCAGACTAAGCATAGTATCTGTAGTTGCTCTAAGAGGGACAGCAAGAGAAAGTTGTACAGCTGGTCTAGACTGGGGAATAAAAGGAGAGTCTCTGATTCAAGCTGGAAAGAAAGTTCACCACCTACTTGGCCCATAGAACCTGATATATTGGATATGGTGCTCAATGCTTTTATGACATATTGGAATATCATATAAAACTCAAGGCAGTCCTGAAGTGAGTGGCACCTTAGAATTTTTGAGTAAGACCATAGTATTGTATTCTCCTTTGGCAAATAACAGTTCGTTAGAGACTAAAAACCTTAAATTGGCATTTCTAGTGACCGTGTGGTCTGAGATGTGCATCATAAACAGTGTGGGTGCTGATCCACCAAGTGGATGAATCATGCTCATAAACACTCTGTTATCAGGGGACATGGTCACACAATACTGAACTCAGGTCGGTCCTGTAAACAATCCAATTAGATGAGCAAATATTCTGCTGTAATGCTAACTTTGTCCTACCCCACAACCATGACATAGGATGTTCACTTTGTCAAGTTGACCCATTTGTAGATGTTTCTTCATATGTTGCAAGCTGCTTATATTTGCTAAATCAATATAGTGACTCTCGGGGTTATCTCCAAAAGACAGTTGGGAGAGAAGCACTTCAATTGCACAGATTTTAGTGGTACATGTAATGGTTAACTCTGCCTGCAAGGAGATGACATGAGATAAAATTCCAGATGGTCAGGGAATTAGAAAGAACATGCTTGAAGAATTAATGAGAGGAGTTACAAGGAGAAAACCTTTGTAGGGGTGTAGTGTATTTGTTTTTCATGTGAATGATCACTGAACTGTTCACCTATAGACATGGATCTCAATAATAAGATAAAGAAGTGATCCATGCTGAGGATCAGTTAGCCTCTTTCAATGGACTTATGATCAAAATGGTAGAAATGGAAGTAATGTATAAGTTCAAAAACACAGCCTTTACCTTAGCAAGGCTGATCTGACTGATATTTTTGCTTAACAATCAATCTACCAGAGAAAATGGAGTCCCTAATGTAACATTGTAGGCTTTTATAGAACAGCCAGTTACCTGGTGGGCACATTGATTATATGGGCATTTTTCCTACCATGGAGAAAGCAGTTATTTTCTTCCACTGGTATAGGTACTTATTCTTTAAGTAGATTTGCTTTCCATGCTTGCTATGGTTCTGCTAGCATTTACTGTCACCTGAGAATTTACTGTTAGCTTAATAATGGCCATTGGATGGCGTTTAATAAATTGGATGCCATTAAATGCCATTGGATAGCAATACTACTCACTTTTTATTGAAAGAGATGAGGCAATGGACTTATCCCAGGAATGTTTGATCCAATCTTACCATAAACTTCATCATGTAGAAGTAACTAATGTTTTAGAAAAGCAGTATGGCCTCTTAAACACAGTAACAAGATGAGTTATTTCTCCCATAATCATGAGTCTTAGAACATGTAGTAGAAATGGAAGTGACAGCTTTTACTATTATATCTAATGACCCCCCAAGTCATGCAAAAATTGGGGGTGGTGGTATGTCATTGTACCGACTAGTAGTCAGTCTTGATTATCTAAGGCGGGGGGGAAACCATTGCTTCACAATGGGACAGGAGAAGCATGACTGGAACCCAGGGATCAGTACCTGGAGAACTGTCACATCCAATAAAAAAGTTAATAAAAGCTTCAAAAAGTAATGTAGGTAGGGCCACTAAGACTCCTATCTTTCAGGAATGAATGTTGTGTTTATATCACCAAGTAAAGAACTCCATCCGGTTTATATCTGAGGTTAGGAGAAAGATGTCCTTGTAACAGAAAGAAGGAAGTTTTAAGTACCAGCTATGACCTGTGACAGGATGAAAAAACAAGATGTATAGGAGTGTGATAGCTGCCTATATCTCTCTCTTTGAGGTACAACGTGTGTGTATGTGTGTGTGTATGCGCACACGCGTGCATGTGAGGCGGGGAGAAGAAGAGAGGTGTGGTAAAATATAGATTCTATCTATTGAGATATATACGCTTTGTACTGTAGAACTTTTATAATTATATAATATAATTTTATATTATATTATATTATATAAATATAATTTTATAATTAGATCCAAAGGTTAGAGGATATTCAGATGGGACTCTGAAGTAAAGGGGAATAAATATTACTCATATATGAATGCAGTGAATGAAGTTGGATCTTTTCTTCTTGAAAGAGTGTGAGAATGTCATTATTTTATGATGTACAGTTGGGATATTTTAAACTGGAACATGCCAGAACTATTGCTGCAGAGGTTAAGTATGGGAAGAAGCCTGTGGGTCCTGCTGAAGAGCCAGGTCTGTGAACTGTGACTCCCAGGTTTAGGCGGGTTCTCACCTGTCCTAACCTACTTCTGCTGTGCCATCTTGCACCACAAAGCCTGGAAAGGTAAACACCAGCTATTTGGTAACTAGGATTCCACAAGTGTGATTTGTATTTCATCAGTTATATGCACTCACACAACACTTGAGTTTGGAAACTAGTTATGGAAAGAGAGAAGTGGCCACATGTGGACCATTCTTTTGCCAGCAGATATAGCCTGGCTGATATGACTCTGGGTCCAACAGTTCTGACTTCATCTCCCTGGTCTCTGAATTATGGGTGAGGTGGGTGTTCCTGGAGCCAACAGTTGTTGTTGCTTCACCTTCCTAATTGATAAAATCTGGAATTGCTTATAGATATAAAAAATTAATAAAATTAATTACAGGAACTCAAATGACAGTCTTTTGCTCATACCGCTCTAATGCTTTGCTTTTCAGTGGGTGACATTAAAATAGATTCTTAATGCTACTCTTCTGATTTATATTGAAACTTTATTTATTTTCATGTATAACATCTTACGTAGTGTCAATGATTTGTAATATTTTATTTATTTATTTAGAGCGCACGTGTGTGTGTGGGGATGGGCAGAGGGAGAGGGGGAGAGACTCAGACTCCTCACTGAGCACAGAGCCTGATGCGGGGCTCCATCTCATCACCCTGAGATCATGATATGAGCTGAAAACAAGAGTCACACACTTAACCAACTGAGCCACCCAGGCGCCCCAAGTGTCAATGCATTTAATAGATTTATCAATAGTGTACTTTGACCAAAACTTCTGAATATTATACTATAATTATGTCATGTCTGTTGCTTTTGAAAATTATTATTTCGATGATTAACAACACATTAGTTTTAAACACATGGTTTTAGAAATCCACTTTTGTCTGGTTTATTTACATAATTATGGAAAAAATAAGATAGTTCATCACTCTGTTCTATATAATATAATTGTATTTAAATATCACTGCGTAGTATACAGGTATATATATATATATATATATACATATATATATATTGCCTTTGATTTGTGTGTGTGTGTGGATTTGTGTGTGTGTGGATTACGGACCAGTGGAATTTGAAGCATATGTAAATATCATGTGTATTTAAGAAAAAAATAATGAAATTCAAAAAATTTCTGTCCAACACCTAGATCATAAAACTTGAGTCTTCACAGGATATTTTACCACTTTAACAAAAATTTTCAGGTCTTTATTAAGCAACCTCTCTAGTTTCTCACAATTTTAAAATGTATCAAAAACGTGTGTGTGTGCACATGTGTATAAAACATAAGTGATTAAAAGTTCATGATTTACTTTTCTGAAGTTGCATTATAGGAAGAGTTGATATTTTAAGTAGATTTATAATTAGCATTTAGATAACTGTTTTTGACTCAAATGTATCATTATGTGGAGTAAGAAATGACTTTGCTTTGCAGTAGATATTGAAAATCAAGTCACCTTTTATTAATTCTATATTTATGACTATACTGCAACCAGCTGATCTTAGGTTTTTCCAGTAATATTGAGAAATCATATGCCTAGCTAGCTGGACCATTGACTTATTCCTGTTTGGAAATTTCTATACACTTTTATTCTCACTGTTAAATTTATTACTTCCTCCAGAAGTCTTTTTGTAGATACTCAGCAGTCACTGTTCCTGTAAATGAAGTAGATCTATGAATGTAGGAGGACAGTCTAGAGGTTTGATATACAGACATTTTAAAATACATTACACAGAAATCTGGCTTATGTAATGATTATCTTCTTCACTATTAAGAATCCATGTTGCTCTATTAGAATGCATAGGAAGTTACGAATAATGGAAGCTACACTGCATGGAAGCTACAAATAATCAAGATTCAGATATATTCCCCTGATTACTTCATAGGATTTGTCACAAAACAGATGTTCAGGAAGTGTGAACTGAAATGTAAGAGCTAGTTTTGCAAATTCTGGGCCCTTTCTCCATGCTTATGACGCGCACAGAGTAAACCATTTATGAGTGGGATTATATTTTGAGTCCTTAGAATAGTTTCTTTCAAGCAGTAAGCACGCAAGTAACTTCTTATTGACAACAAATCACAATAATCCACACAACTATTATTTATCTTTATCTCCATAGCAACAGAATATATTTTGTTTTGCTGTAGTTTATTTTCTAAAATAGCCACATGGACATTTCCCCATCTCTTGTACTCTCTGAAGATAAAGTAAAATTTAAAGAGACACTAGACTCAAATGGCAATCTTTCATTTACAAAATGCTGGTGTGTTTCATATATATACACAGGTACATATACAGATGCATATATATATGCATATAAGATATCTACACAGCAGTTAGGGAAATAAAATTATTATTTTACATAAAAATGCAGTATTTCTCATGAGATATGTCAGTGATATAAAGAGCAAAGGGATTTACAATGTCTTTCTTGCCATTTGTAAGAAGGCCTAAATAAGCATAAAATATTATATATCATATATAAATTATATGTAATTATAAATTACTATGTATTATAAATGATATATAAATGTATGTTATATAAAAATAACAAATTTAGATTATATGTTAAATATAAAATATTAAGGCAGAATAATATAAGTAAAAGGGCACAACTAATTAACAATGTTGGCATGGAAAAGGGTATTGGACTATGAAGAAAGACTAATATCATCTTCATAAAAAATGTTATTTGTGTGTCATAATTTGCTTTTCATAAATTAAATAGTTTAGGCATGTATAATTATTACTGTAGGTTTACAGACTATAAAAAAAGTGCTTACTATGTTGGTACAAAATTTTGGAAATAATGAGGATATAATAAAAAAAAAGTTAAAATGTACCATGAAATTTCTGTTTGCCTTGTAAGAATTGAGAATGGGCTATAGGAAACACAATTTTGGTAAATAATCCTTGGAAAGTTGAAGTAAGATGTCTTGGTAAATACTGTGAGCCAATAAATACTTTGGTGAGTCATTTTTGGGGTTGTGTTTTAACCTATAAGAAGTTTGGAATATTACATAATTCACGTTAGTAAGACTTTTCAGAGGCACTTCTCAAGGGATTAAACTCTTTTTAATGAGGATATTCCATCAATGGAATATTTGTCCTTTCTAAAACCTGACTACAATGACAGAACAATTGGTCAATTCAATTGATTCAGTCTAGAAAAAATATTTCAGTTGAGTAGGTGTTTAAATCATATAGACACTGTAAGGGATTAATTAACTGCATTTTCCATTTATCAACTTATGCTTTAATTATGAGAATACAAACTTAGACAAAATTTTTTCATAAACTTAAATATTTGAAAACTGAATTTTGCTTTAGATGATATATTTCCACCTGCCACCTTCTGGCAAACTAATTTTGAATAATTCTTAATTCTTAAAGGGATGAAAATAGGGGTAATTTACAACATTCCAAGAATCAAAAGGTTCTCTTGAATCTGCATTTTTCTCTGCATTCCTTTAATTCCCAACTTTTTAATGAAATAAAAAAAGGCACAGTGGTGTTGAAGTAAGCTGTCACATAGAAGTTGCTTAAGAGCAGGGTGCCTGAGTGGCTCAGTCAGTTAAGCGTTGGACTCTTGATTTTGGCTCAGATCATGATTTCGGGGTCATGAGGTGGAACCCTGAGTCAGTCTCTGAATTCAGTGTGGAGCCTGCTTGAGATTCCGTCTTTGGGGGCACCTGTGTGGCTCAGTCAGTTAAGCATCTGCCTTCAATTCAGGTCATGATCTCAGGGTCCTGAGATCCAGCCCCAGATCGGGCTCCCTGCTCAGCGGGGAGTCTGCTTCTCTCTCTCCCACTCCCCCCTGTCCTTCCTCGCTGCTCATGTTCTCTCTCTCTCTCTCAAATAAATAAATAAATAAGATTTTAGAAAAAGTTGTTTAAGAGCTCAATAAAAATACAATTGGCCCTTGAACAAGGGGTCTGTATTTTTGATATAGTACGGTATTGTAAATGTACTTTCCTCATGATTTTCTTAACATTTTCTTTTTTCTACCTTACTTTATTGTAAGAATACATTATATAATAAACAAAATATGTGTTAATTGATTTTAGTTATTGGTAAGGCTTCTGGTCAACAGAAGGCAATTAGTAGTTAAATTTTTGGGAAGTCAGAAGTTATAAGCCAATGTTCTAGTGTGAGGGAGGAGAAGTGTCAGAGGCCCCAGCATCTGCATAATTGAAAGGCCAACTCTCTGAATCTCCTTACTGGGGTAGCAGTCAGTTGATCAAGGAGCTCTTTAAACATAATCTGCCTATACTCACTTTATCAAGAACAATTGATCTCCATTGAGACGATTATATTCCCTTTAATTTGTATCATAAAATATGTCTTAAGAAATGATTCTTTGAAATATATCTGCATTCTATTTCTCTGCAAACTTAGTAAAACCATTTCTTCCCCTTTTCCAACTACATTTCTGAAATCTTTCTAAATATTAACCCTCCTACTAGTGTGCCTGTTAATTTTCAACCATCAGATAGCATCAACATATTTTTAGGCAACAAAAATAACTGTGTTGCTTTAAATTAGCTTAAGCCACACTCACAGGCAACATTTTCTAATTATTGTGGGTTAACTCCCTATATTGTATGTATAAAACTATATGCTAAGCTTTCTTTACCTTTGTACACATATGATCTTTATTTCTACCTCTAATCTTCTCTCCTTTATGATGCCTCATCTTTTATGACTCCACTAAAAAGTCAACTTTTCCGGGAAACCTTCCTAGGTTGCCCTAGGCAGGGTCAAGTGCTCTTGTTCTGTTTTATTTCTTTTTGTTCTTCTAGTGTTCTGTAATTCTTTTGCTTGAGACTTCTACCTGAGCTTTAAAAATACGAGGGCAGGGACATTGCCATTTTGTGTCCACAGCATTTAGCAAAGAAGCTGTCACACTGTGATCACTGAAGTTTATTTATAAAAAAAAAAAAAATCCTTGTTGGTAAGAAGTAAAAGGAAATTCTATGTGAGTTATAGTATTTTCATTTTGTAGTTGTGTAGCAGTAGTAACATTGAAAAAGTAAGGAAAAAAAGTCATTTGTAACTGGCTTTTTTTGTTGCTGTCTTGGTGTATTCATTATAGGACATAAGGATTGCAATAAATGACATTTATTCTCAGAGTACAAATGATACTTTTAACACAATTCTACCTTCATCTGCCAACTGGTAGGCGAATTCTATATAGAGATGTGATTTTTAATTGTATTTTTAAAATTTTTTTATTATTATGTTATGTTAATCACCATACATTACATCATTAGTTTTTGATGTAGTGTTCCATGATTCATTGTTTGCATATAACACCCAGTGCTCCACGCAGAACGTGTTCTCTTTACTACTCATCACGAGGCTAACTCATCCCCCCACCCCCTCCCCTCTAGAACCCTCAGTTTGTTTCTCAGAGTCCATCATCTCTCATGGTTCGTCTCCCCCTCCGATTTCCCCCCCTTCATTTTTCCCCTCCTGCTATCTTCTTCTTCTTCTTCTTTTTTAACATATAATGTATTATTTGTTTCAGAGGTACAGATCTGTGATTCAACAGTCTTGTACAATTCACAGCGCTCACCATAGCACATACCCTCCCCAATGTCTATCACCCAGCCACCCCTTCCCTCCCACCCCCAACCACTCCAGCAACCCTCAGTTTGTTTCCTGAGATTAAGAATTCCTCATATCAGTGAGGTCATATGATACATGTCTTTCTCTGATTGACTTATTTCACTCAGCATAACACCCTCCAGTTCCATCCATGTCGTTGCAAATGGCAAGATCTCATTCCTTTTGATGGCTGCATAATATTCCATTGTATATATATACCACCTCTTCTTTATCCATTCACCTGTCGTTGCACATCTGGGTTCTTTCCACAGTTTGGCTATTGTGGACATTGCTGCTATAAACATCAGGGTGCGCGTACCCCTTCGGATCCATACATTTGTATCTTTGGGGTAAATACCCAGTAGTGCAATTGCTGGGTTGTACAGTAGCTCTATTTTCAACTTTTTGAGGAACTTCCATACTGTTTTCCAGAGTGGCTGCACCAGCTTGCATTCCCACCAACAGTGTAGGAGGGTTCCCCTTTCTCCGCATCCCCACCAACATCTGTCGTTTCCTGACTTGTTAATTTTAGCCATTCTGACTGGTGTGAGGTGGTATCTCATTGAGGTTTTGATTTGGATTTCCCTGATGCTGAGCGATGTTGAGCACTTTTTCATGGGTCTGTTGGCCATTTGGATGTCTTCTTTGGAAAAATGTCTGTTCATGTCTTCTGCCCATAAGAAACTCACTTTGTTGAGGAGAAAAAATGATGCCAGGTAGTATTCTGGTGGAATGTAATGCTGAGGAAATAATTCTGGCAGGAATGCTGACTACATTTTCACCAGCAGTGATAAAGAATAGCAAATATTAAGATGGCACATAACTGGTGTTTACTGATATTTCAGGGAGATCAAGCATGTACATATTGTCTCTCTGCATAAGGCAAAGTCCTAGAGAATCTTATTTGTCCATGGTCAAGCTGATCAGCTGAAAGGTAACAAAAATGGTGGTTTGTCCCATAGCAGGCTAACAGCAGGGAAGACGTTGTTTCTCATGGTTTTCCTTAAAAAAAACTCTTATGACTTCAGCTGTGAAGATGATGTTCTGTCTCTGTGATAGCAGCAAGATGAGTATCCTTCTGGAAGTGTAGACTTCCCCTTAGGTCAAGCAGGCACCATGTTTTTATGTGTTTTCTTAGCTAGTATGTTCATGTGGAAAGTTTGTTTCTAGTCTCTTGTGACTTACACGAGTGAATTTAACTACACTGGTTATTATCTTAAGATGGTATTTATGATTATTTATCTTTCTGTAATAGTTTCATAGTAAACTGACTCCATTCATTTTACTGTCAATACCGTGATCCAAATCCTAAGTACCAATGTCTTCACTCTTTTTAGCAATGATTTCCATTGGATGTCTCCATCTATTTTATCCCTTAATTTCAATCCATGTTGAATACCATCACTAGCTTATTTTGTTTATGACATCACTTACATCATATCATTCTCCTGCTTAAAAATTTTAAATGTCTCCTATTTTCTAAGAAACAAATTTGAAACTTTCATTTACATTTTCTTACTCTTGATCAACCTAAATCTTATCCCATCTTTACACTTTTCAGTATTCCTGTATGGAAACCAGAACCCTTACTTTCTCTAACCATTTTCTGCACATTCCTATCCCTGCACCTTAAGCTATTTTGCCTTCAGGAACATTTTGTTGATCACCCAAGGCCTAGAGAAGTCGTCCCTCCTTTGCTTTTCTAAAGTACTTCTTGTTTGCCTACTATTTTGGCAATAAACATCTAATGAATTCCAGAAGCAGTTTTCTTTTTAATTGCATGACTTATCTCTCAATTGTATTTAAAAGATATGAGAGGTTTATATTGTATCCCCACTAACTTACAATGTATTTTGTACAAAGTTAGTACTAGTATACATTCAAAGTTTTCATAAGGACTTCTTTTCCTTTCCCTTCATTGCTTTAGTCTTCCTTCCATTGGACTGAAGTTCATATTCAGAGAAAGAAATTCTGGAAACAACATGAGAAATCCTAAATTTATTACGGTTTATTTTGTTATAGCCTCATCCTTCCAGATTAATAAAAGATGGTGATAATAATGTTTTAATAACTAACATCAGATTCCCTAAAATATTTTCAGACCATTGCCATTATGCCAATTGTCCATTAATTTCCTGCCAGTTCCAAATAGAACCTTAATTGCATGCCCTGTGATAATGGAACTCTGCCCTGTGATAGGGTTTCTTTGCCTGTTGGCAAATGCTAAACCTCGTCAGTAGAGGGCACTGGAGAGACTCCGGCAGAAGAAGGGCTGCCTGTGAGCTGCTGTAGGTGGACCTCCAACAGCTTCAGGGGCACCTTGCCTGCAGTAAAGGTCTGATGAGGATGATGAAGAATTTAGATCTGTTGTTTGCCACCTTCATCCTGTCAAGTAATATCACCTTGCCAACAGCCTACATGTGTGAAATTCCAGAGGAGTTTCTAAAACTTTACTCTCAAATAGAATCTTTTTTTTTTTAAAGGGAAATCCCTAATATTCTTTAAATTTCTTAGAGCAATATTTTTATTGAAAAAGTTATCATCTCTATATTGTCAGGTCTTGGATATTAATGTCAATATACTTTAAATATTTTTTCTGTTATTTTATAGTCTTTAGGTAAGTCAGCCTTACCTAAAGCAAGCATCATTGCTGTATTTAAATTCAACTTTTTCAGCTGTTTCTGTTTCTAAGATAGTTGACTTTGCATTTTAGCAATGTGACTGTGATGTGCTATAGTTTGGTTTTCTTTGTATTTATGCCACTTCCGGATGGCTGAACTTCCTGGAACTATGGGTTGGTGTTTATTTTGTAAAATTTAGAAAAATTAGACCCTTATTTCTTCAAATATATTCCCTGCTACTTCTCTTCTTTTGAACCTCTATTTACATGTAAATTTAGCCCCTTGAGAATATCCCACAGATGACTAACACTTTATCTCTTGTTGTTTTTGAATATTTCTTCTCTCTGATTCATTTTGGAAATGCCTAATAAATTATTTTCAAGTTTACTAATGTTTATCTTCTAATGTCTAATTTACTTTAAAGTCCACATGTAAATATGTATGTGTGTATGTAAATGTTTTTAGAGAATAATTTTTTTGATTCTAGAATTTCCATTCACTTCGTTTCTCTTCTGAAATACATCTTCTGTTAACTATTAGGTCTACTTTTTTCTACAATTTAAAAAAATATATTTGTAACAATTGCTGCTAAGTCCTTGTCTGCTAATTCTAATAGCTGGGTTGTCCGTGCTTATGCTTTAAAACACTGTATTTTCTCTTCATTACATGCCAAATACACACACACACACAAATATATATATTTGTGTGTGTGTGTGTATAGGTTTCTTGTCAATTTTAGTTATATTCACAGCATTGTATATAAATAAAATAACTATATACGTTGAAGCATACTATTATATTGTTTATTCATTTGTCAGAGTGCAAACTCTTTCCTCTACGTGGCAGATTGGGTGGCAAGTAAACTTTGAGATTCCTTCTAAAGTCAAGTGGAGTTAGAGAAGAACCATGGATTGAATTAGAACCTCTACAACTTCCGCTCTTTTGGAAAAATGTGTGGTGTGTGAGGCCTTTTTGGGTGAGACCTGAAAAAAGTCTAGGTTTGATGTGAGAAGACTCAGTATGCAAGTGAAGTAATCCAAGGAGGTTTTCAAAAAAGAAAGAGAAAAAAAAATTCTCAATAGAGGAATGGTTAACACAAGCAAGAGAGTAGGGGCAATAGAACACTGAGGAAGAAGACATAAGTTGTCTCTTGGTATATTAGGGTTCTCTAGTAGGAAACAGAAGCAACATGATATATATATCCTATTTCATATTGTGGAGGCTGTCAAGCCCACAATCTATAGGGCAAGTTGGCAACCTAGAAATTCAGGTAAGAGCTGTAGTCTTGAGTGTAAAGCCCGGAAACTCGGGCAGAATTTCTTTGTTGCAATATGGAGGCAGAATTCCTTCTTTGGGAACCCTCTTAAGACCTTCAGTTGATTGGATGAAGCCTACTCACATTATAAAGGCTAATCTGCTTTATTTAAAGTTAGGTGACTGTAAATGTGGATCACGTATAAAAATTAACTTTGCAGCAACATCTAGACTAGTGTTTGACCAAACAACTATTCTCCATTGTCTAGTCAAGTTGACATATAAAATTAACCATTTATTATACCTGGAGGGCCAAGCAAAATTTTACAGGGAAAATAACAATTTAAAGGACTCTTAAAAGAATGTTTGAAATGTGGGAGCAGAAGAATATGGGCAGGCATTTCACCTAAAAGAAATGGCAAGGACAAAAACCTGGCAACCACTAAAATTTCCAATCACACAGTGCAATTCCTTTGGGCTAATGCTTGCAATTCAATTCCACCCCTGTTCAAGCCCAGCTGTCCAGGTGTGTGGAGAAAGAAAAGGTGAAATTATATACATAACAGAATCATAAAACCTTAAAAGTTGAAAATGCTTCAGTAATCATTTATTCCAACATTTCACTTAGTGCAGAATTTCTAAATTATCCACCTGTCATTTGGAGACCTATTTTCCCCTTGATTATTTGCAGTTTGGATATCTAATTCTCTTATGGGGCTGATAATGTGATATTTGTATTTAATTATGAGAACATTCTATACTGCTCAGAATGGCAGTGGTATAGTGGTTAGGGCAGAACTCAGTAGGCAATATCTCTTGGCTCTAATCCAAGTTCTAGCACTTACTAGCAGTGTGACCATGTGTGTATATCATATAACTTTTGTGTCTCCAGTAATATCATGGGAATCGTAACCGTACGAATAGTAACCATGCCTACTTCCTGGGAATGTTGTTAGAAATACCTGAGATAGTCCCAGTAAAGTGGTTTGCCTATATAATAATCTATATTCACTATTATTATAACAACATAACACTGTAATATTAATGTAGCAATAATCCAAAAATAAAAAAAACATTATATTGGTGAAAAGTGACATTCACCTAGTAGTGGGGTCAGAGCAGGATTAGAGCTCATCTCTCAAAAGAAAAATGTTCTGATGATCATTTCCTTTTTCTAGTCTAAACATTTTCAATTCATTCAACTATTATTCATAAGTTACTTTTCAAATTTTTGATTCTAGGCATTCTTTAGAGTATACTACATTTGCCAATGTCCTTGAAATGTGTTGCCTAGAAATTAAAGTTACTCCAAATATGCCCTAATCAGAGTGCATCATTCTGCAGAACTGTTTCTTTGAGAAAACAGACTTCTATTTATGCATGATAAGCTTGCTTTGGCTTTTTTTTTTTCCCAGCAAACTGATGGCTCTATGGAATTTATAATGAACTAACTCATAGGTCTTACCACATGATCCATTATTAGGTCAAGTTCCTCCCTCTTATGTATCAGTAGTTGCTGTGCACTTAATGTGCTCCAACCAAACGCAGGAGTTTTTCCTATTTATACAAAGTTCTACCATATTTATTACTTATTAAAGCATTTATTAGAGTTTGCTGAGCATCAATGTTTTAACCAATTCTGATTCTATTAACTTATTAAACTTTATTCCACTTGGTGGCAGTCACAGTTCGATAAATAAAACTTCTGTGTCTTAATCTAAGGCTTTTAAAAACATTTGCACAAGTTCAGGATCAAGTGAAGTCCTTGAGAACATCACAGACCCTCCCTCCAGATGGTACTGATATGTTTAAACCTTTGGGGTAAGGTTGTTGAAATAAGAATTTACCTAACTCCTCTGCAATCTACTCATTTATCTCTCTTGACCAATAGAATATTTTGAGATACTTTCTCAAAGTTCCTGCCAAATAAGATTTCTAATTTAGAGAACCCCAAAGAAACTGTTAATATTACATGATTAATTCTTAGTAAATCTGTATGTACTACTAAATGATATCCTCTGCCTTCAATATGCTCATAATCATCTGGTTAAATACGGAAGGGCTCCTTGAACAGAAGGCAACATTGATTGCATTCCAGGGAATAAATCATTAATGGGTAATCAGAAGAAGCCACTTGCTACTCAGGAAAACACTCACTTTCCCTTCTTTCTGAGCCACTTGCAGATAGATAGAGCTAAATGATTGAGTTCTGAACAGTGGAATTTGAGTGGATGTGATATCTACTCTTCAAGGACCAAGGCTTTTAAGAAGCAGATTACTTCCATGCTCTCTCTCTTTCTGTCTATTCTGGTTGTAGAGAATTACAATGTTTTAGGGAATGACAGAGCTTTAAGATACTGTTTTTTTTTTTTTCCTACCTTTACCATCCTTTTAATCTTTTTTTTTTAAATTTTTTTATTGTTATGTTAATCACCATATATTACATCATTAGTTTTTGGTGCAGTGTTCCATGATTCATTGTTTGTTCATAACACCCAGTGCTCCATGCAGAACGTGCCCTCCTCAATACCCATCACCAGGATAACCCATCCCCCTCCCCCCCTCCCCTCTAGAACCCTCAGTTTGTTTTTCAGAGTCCATCATCTCTCATGGTTCGTCTCCCCCTCTGACATACTCCCCTTTTCTTCCTCTCCTGTTATCTTCTTCTTTTTCTTTTTTCTTAAAATATGTTGCGTTATTTGTTTCAGAAGTACAGATCTGTGATTCAACAGTCTTGCACAATTCACAGCGCTCACCATAGCATATACCCTCCCCAATGTCTATCACCCAGCCACCCCATCCCTCCCACCCCCAACCACTCCAGTAACACTCAGTTTGTTTCCTGAGATTAAGAATTCCTCATATCAGTGAGGTCATGTGATACATGTCTTTCTCTGATTGACTTATTTCACTCAGCATAACACCCTCCAGTTCCATCCACGTCGTTGCAAATGGCAAGCTCTCATTCCTTTTGATGGCTGCATAATATTCCATTGTGTATATATACCACATCTTCTTTATCCATTCATCTGTCGATGGGCATCTTGGCTCTTTCCACAGTTTGGCTATTGTGGACATTGCTGCTATAAACATTAAGATACTGTTTTCTGAATCAGGACTAGTTAAAAGCAGCCAGCTCTCCAGGAACACCAAAAGATTATATGAGGAAGAAACAAATATACTGTGCTCCTTTATATATTTTTTGGTTTATTTGATATAGCAGTTAAGCTAACCAACTAACACAACTTAACTTTGTTCTAAAATTATCTGGTAAAAAATTTTTTGGCTCATGCCTAAAGAGCTTCAGTAATGGGGGGAAAGCCCTCAAGTAATGTGCTTAGCCAGTGCAGAGTTCTGATTGTAAGAAAATTCATCTTTGCTTAGCTGATATGTTTTCCTGAAGAGGCTTTATAAAATCCCGTCCTTCTTTCAAAGTACCACTCTTTAAATCTTTGTACAGTGAATAAGTCTATCGTCTACTTCCTAAATCATGTGCTGGGGTCTTGCCTATCCTCATAAAATTAAAATAGCTCCATCTTCTGGGCCAAACAACCTAGGAAGACTTGTTTGTAGAGTATACAATTACCAAGTTTCAGCTGTGGCAACTGTGATTCTGTAACTCCATGAAGGTATAGTCCACTCAAAATAATCTGCAGCATATTCTCTGGAATTCTATGAAGTGGTAGAGGTCATGTGCCAATCATCTCTGGTGTTTGAACATCTGGGTGGTAGATACCATCTGACTTCCTTCCACCGAACTGTCCCTAGCCCAAAATGATGAACTGCTCCAAGTTTCTTCATTCAAAGTAAGTAAACAAAACAAAACATCATTCATTAGCTCTCCACTTAGAATATCTCAAACTCTACCACTATCAAGCAGGAGGACTCCACCCGAAATTACTCTGCTAGGGAAGATGTTCCTGAGGATAGGGAAGCTTATATTTGATTACCTAGCCAAGTCATTCAACATACCTTCACTGGTCCACTAAACAAGCCCAACACACTAAGAAACTGTGCTATTTTTTTTCTTTGTGCCCTGACATTCCTCCAAATATCATTCTCACATATTTCCCTAACTTTGTGGTCTGGATTACTGGCCATTATTACCTTGATATTTGTGAGGTTCAGCAGTCCACAAGATCACCCTCACTTCTGAAACCAATTGCAAATTTTGGGGTCCACAAAATTACTCAGTTTTGATAAATCATTAGAAGTACTCACAGAATTCATAACTATCATCCTTATGCTTATAATTTATTACAGGGAAAGGGGACAGATTAAAATCTACGATGGGAAGAAACACATTGGGCTGGGTCCAAACATGATCTTGCAGTTGTTCTCTCCCAATGGAGCTGTAGACAGGGCTAACGTCTCCTAACAGTAATGTGTGAAAATATGCATGGAGTATTGACAACCAAGGAAGCTTGCCTGGCCTTGGTGTCCAGTTTTACTGGGTGTTGGTCACATAGCATGATTGATGGCCCATGTGGCTTGCCTTAGTTTTCAGTGGCTCTGGAGGTTGAGCTGATACTGAGTGGCCAAAGACCCTACCATTGTTATCAAAGACTATCTGGGGTGGCTTGAGACTCCCAGGTAAACCAAGACATTCTTATTAGGCAACACATTCCAAAGGCACAGAGATCTCCTCCTAGAAGCTGAGGACAAAGGCCAGAACTCTCTCTGTAAAGTTAATCTGCCTGCAATGCTTTCCTATGGGCTTCTCCCAATGTTGTTTAATAACAGCACACATGGGAAAGTTACAGAAGTCTATGTAACTTTGTTCCACATTCCCACTATGGACCAGTGACTTTGTGCCAAGCTCTCTCTGTACCCTTGCTGGTCTTAGGACTTCAGCTTTCTTCACATTTTTTTTTTCTTTGCTTATTTTCTTGAGTTTCAAGTTTACCACTGACTTAAGTGAGAATACTCCACTCACGAGCCTATTAGAATAGAAAGAAAGCTAGCCCAGCTGTCGTGCTTCGTTTCCTCATGGAATTCTGTAGGCAATCTGGCCTAAGGTTTGGCCTCATTTCCTACTATTCTCCGTCTTACTCCCCATTCAATCCAGTTTCCACCACACTTGCTTCCCAACATTCTTCAGACATTTCTGCATTAGGGATTTTGCAATAGCTTTTCTTTCTTTTTGAAATTCTATTCCACAGATATCTGTTTGATTCCCTTTCTCAACTCCTTCCTGTCATCACTTAAAGGTCATCTTCTCTAGGAGGGCTTTTTAAATGCTCTATCTAAAATTGTAAGCTTCTTCCCCAAACTTTCTATCCCTTTGCCCTGTTTTATTTTTTTCCTTCACATAAAATTCAACTCATAGCATATATTTTAATAATTATGTTTGTTGTCTACTTCTAGAGGGGAGAAGCAATTATCAAATGCCAGTAATTTTTGTCTATTCTTTCACCCTTTTATCCTGAATGCTTAGAATAGAACTTGATGTATAATGTTCAGTAGATAACTTGTTTAATGAATAAATGAACTTCTATGTATTTGTATACAAAATGTGCTGCTCTTGAATGATATCTTTCTTCTTTTTATTCAGTTGGATTCTTTAAATGTGTGTCCTAAAATGCATGCCTTTTCATTTAACCCATTTAGCCTCATCTTTGCAAGTTTAAGTTGGACTAGTTTAAGCTAATCCAGGCTTTGAAGTCAGCAAGATACAGATTTGAATCTGTTTTTTCATTAGCAGCCAAATGACCCCAAACAGTTTCATAATTCCCACCAACACACGATTTTCTCAACTTTATATATAATATCTAGTTCACAGTGTTGTAAGATTGTATCATGTGATATTTTAATAAATTTGTTCCTTTCCCCCCCTTTCCGCTAGGATATTTTTAAACATTGATTTCATCCTTTAATTGCTTCCATAATACCTTAGCTTCCTGTGCTCAAAAAACCTGGAATCTTGCTTTCAATCTTTCTCTCCAGACTATTACTATAAATTGTTAACTGGACAAGGCTGAAAATATTGGATAGAAAATATTATGAATGTGTTCCTAATGAATTGATTTGACTTCTAATAGCTGTGTTTTTCTTCAAAATATTATTTAATTTTTTATGTCCTACCAGGAGTCTTTTTCCCTTTCAGAAAAAAAATAA
Organism: Callorhinus ursinus; assembly: GCF_003265705.2. Classification (NCBI taxonomy): domain Eukaryota; kingdom Metazoa; phylum Chordata; class Mammalia; order Carnivora; family Otariidae; genus Callorhinus; species Callorhinus ursinus. The sequence continues at coordinate 97,465,665 of NW_027397066.1, read as the reverse complement.
CCAAAATTTCCCATTCTCTCTTTGTTTTGGTATTTCATTTTCTCATCATTACTCAGAAATTTCTTGTAATAGTTAATCAATCCTACCTACATTTAGTTTTAGTGTCCTGGGATGACATTTTTCTGAGGCAGGAGGCCTCATATAGAGTGAGGTATGCTCTTTAATCACCCTTTTTGGTCTTAATTTTCAGTTTCCTCTTCTAAACGTTTGCTGTATATATTTTCGTTTGACCATTCTCCTTGTTTATGGAGAGCAGAGAAACCATGAGATGGCATCCATTCTTAAAATATTATCTATCGACTTTACACCATCATCTCTAGAAATGAGCCTAGCCAGACATTCATTGTTAACTCTGTACAGCATGCATTTAAAAGAAGCAATCTGTGAACTTTGGGAAATTATTATAAGCCTCGGCTGATATTATTCCTACATTTCTGTGATATTCTCTAATCTTCTTCCTATTAGTTTTGTGTCTTATTTCCATCTTATTAAATTCTATTTTTTCCATCTTAGTATATTTTCCCAGTGTTTACTTTCCACAAAGCTCTGCTGCAACTAAAATAATTTTAAAGATACATTCTATTTTTTCCTTACATATGATTGCATCACCAGAAAGACTTTCTGTGAGAGAATTTCAGACTGCTTGAATCATTGTCCACTTCTGAGACATGAATTAGTACCTTCCTTACACCTGAACTTTTAAGTCTGTCCTCCCAGAGTAGGATGCATTAATTATTATGCTCAGTCTTCCATTTCATGGCTATCAAAATTCTAGGATGACAAAATTACTTACTCCCTAGGTTGCCATCATTTCTTCTTCAGCCACTAAATTCCTTCTTTTTCATTGGTACCCAGTCATGAGAAATGAGTCAGTGAATAATTTAGTAACTTCCTCCTTTTCCTCACAAAAGACCCTTTTTCATCATTTCCCCATGTGTTCGTTATTGCAAAATTCCCCTTTGGAATGAATTGTTTTCAATGCTTTATTTCCAGACTAAAATAATAGGATATGTGTTCTTACTCTGAATTATTCAATTACTTTTAAGCATTTGAAAATACTAAAAGTAAGCCAAGGACCTCTGTACTATTTTTAAAAGCCTTCAGTTGTAGCGTCTGGTTGCACATATTTCTATCACTTGGGAAAATAAAACTTTCAACAAATGGGAATTTTCAGTAGATGTCTGGAGAAATGGAGCCCCATGATAACTAGAATAACTTGCCTCAGAATCAGTTCTGTAATCTATATTAGGAAAGTATTACTGATATAATATAGATTATTATTGAGTATTCTTGATAGCTGAATTTTATTTTTATTTATTTATTTAAAGATTTTATTTACTTGTCAGAGTGATAGGGAGAGAGAAAGCACAAAAGCAGGGGAAGCAGCAGGTAGAGGGAGAAGCAGGCTCCCCACCAAGCAAGGAGCCCGATGTGGGACTCGATCCCAGGACCCTGGGATCATGACGCCAGCTGAAGACAGATGCTCAACCGACTGAGCCACCCAGGCATCCCTTGATAGCTGAATTTTAAATGTATATTTCTATGATAATAACGTGCTGTTTCTCTCTTGAACCTTTCTTAAACATTGAATTAACTATGGTAAGTAAGGTGGTGAGAGATGATACAATAAGATTGCCCTCACTTAGAAACAAAATACTCTTCTTAGATTTCACTCTGTCTCCATGATTTCATTTCAATTTTGTATATTCTTGATATTCTCCTGTACCTCCCTTTCTACTCTATCTATTTACTTCAAATAAGCAGGACCAGATGTGTATATTTCCATCAACTATTGTATTCATGATATCCATATTCATATTTATATGTCCATAAAATAAACATACTTTATGTTTAAATGAGAATCATATTCAACTTTACTGACATAGCTTTGTGATCAAAAAGCTCAGAGGCCACTGATTTAGCTATTGCCATATTTATGCCATTTCACAGGGAGGTAGAGACCAAGAAAGATGTCCCTAGTCAAAATTAATCACTCATTACTCAATCTTACCTCTGCACTTTGTACCATAATAATAATAATTTTGCTGTCCTGTCTTGTAAAATTAATTGAGCACATGCCTGCCTTTGTACTTCATTGAGATTTCAGCAAAATTGAACCAGGGAAATACTCCCTTCTTGAAAACCTCTCTTCCCTTAGCTTTGGCTTTCTCACAACCTTGTGATTTTTCATTCTATGTTCCTATTCTCTGTCCTTTCTTACACATGCCCCCCCCCTTTTTTTTTCTCCTTTGGTCCACACTGTTCTCATTATTGTTTTCTTTCTTGGTTTCTTAAGAACCAACAGGCGTTCAAATATCATGTAAATGCTGTTAACCCTCAAACAATCTTTCTTATAAAATTTTCTTTTCCTCTTTTTCTGTCTTCCTCAGTGAGTTAAACCACCGCTGAATGTTCAAGCCTCACAATTCCTGGCCTGTTGGCTCTCAATGAATTCTATGCTCAGTTAGCCATAAATTAATATAGATTCCATACTCTTAATATCTCTTGAATTCATTTTATTTTCTAACTTCCAACTGCCATTACACTAACTCAAAATTCATCTGTTTTTACTTGGATCACTGGAATAACTTTCTAATGGATTTCATCCTCACTCTGTCATGTGGAGTAGATTTATGGTTTCCAAATTCAATGAGGCCCTCAAAATTACATGGCAATCCTTTTACTTGTCACTCAAATGAATCTTGGTTTTATAGCCCTGACCTATGTACTAGCATGTGCATAGCTCTCTTCCTCAGTGTCTAGTAGTGATTTTTGGGAGTCTAACAGTGATTTTTTTGTTTTTGCAAGTGACCAGAGGGGAATTTATAAGTTTCTGTCTCCATGTCAAAGTGCCCCTGATTGTGCTGTTTGCTCACATTTGCTTCTGTACAGCTGTTTATAAGAAGTCTCACCATTGTCCTTTCCTAAAATGTCAACATTCCTGCCAAGGAAATTGTTTCTAGATATTCTGAGGACTTCTCATCTTTGGAATATTGGAATAATTCTGATTTTGTACTGAGGCAGGGGGAATGGTACACTCCATCACCTGAGCTCCAAAGCATAATATCCAAAGTGTCTCTACTAGAATTTTGGAAGTTTCTGAGCCTCATAGGTACTTAATTATAGGTACTCTCATTCAATCATGCTGCCACAAATGAAGCAGACCTCTATCAATTTCCCTAGATTGTATTTTATTATTCTTTCCAATTTTTCCTTAGCCCAAATTTCATAACTACTTGACAGGTAAAAAACAGAAGACCTTCATTTTAGTGAAATCAAGTAGCTGCTGAGACATGTAGAAGGGGATGGAAGGGAAGAAACCTAGTGTTCACACCAAAACAGAAGTAGAAAACAGAATAATCTTTGTTACCATTGTCTAAATTCATCTTCCTTGTGTCTTCCCTTGGCTTATTTTCTGAATATAGAACATTCTCTTCTAAGCTTACCTGTCCATTTTTGATGTTCATTCATCATTCTCCTTACTGTAAGTTGATACTATTGCTTTCAACTTCACAGAGAAAGAATTACTTCTTCAGTTCATTTAATCCTTCAATAAGCATTCATACAGGGTATGAAATATACTAGGCATGGTACTGTGGCAGTAGACACAAGATATACCATTTTTTTTTATTCCAAGAAGCTTCCATGTAATAAGGGAAACTGTAGTAAAGAAGTAAATAAAATGATTAACATTGTTATGGTGAAAATGCATGTAGAAAGTAGAGGGCTCACAGTGAAGGAAGTAGAGGGCTCACAGTGAAGGAAGAATAAAATTCTGTTCGGAATGAAATCAAAGGCTTCACAAAGGAACTAAAGTTTCAGAAGTCTGTATTTGATTACAAAATTATTAAATATTTATCCCATATATATAACAAAAGTGTTTTAATTATTAAAAGATATAAAACATATGTATTCAGTTTGTAAGGTTTAAAATCTAAATGTATGGTTTTATAGGCATCTGTATGCAAGACATTTTTCTGTATGTTTGTTTGAGTGTATATGTGATGGGGAGGGTGGGAGATAGGAAGAGAGGGAAAGCATTCTTTACCTCCTGCTATAAGGAAGAAGTAGATTTTGTTTTTCTGGTCTTTATCTAACTATGCTATGAATGGATGCTATCAATTATATAAATATTAGATAATTTGACCCAGTTTTTTCTAGTCTGCACACTAAGGAACAATTTCAAGCTTTCTGTGTTCTCATTTTTTGTAATTTTATTATTTAAGCTTTCATAGAGTACACTCTTCTGAAAAAGTACTACAGTAAAATTATGACTGAGAATAAAGATGATTATCTAAATGAACAAGTTTTATCTAGCATTTAAAATGGTTTACAGTAGAGGGAAAGGATAGAATAATAGTGAATGTGGAGTATAGCAGTGTAAGTTTTCTAAAATTGTAGGATTGTTGTTACTGTAAAAAAACCAAAAAACCTTTTAAATACTATCTTAACAGAGGTTGAATGCAAGGTAGTTCTCCTTCCCTGCTTTGGAGAATATTGCAGCTGAGATCTAAGTGAGAGGCCTTAAAACCCATTATACTGGTTTGGTCATTATTGAGGGTCTTGCTCAAGATTCTTTATTCACACTCACATGTACATGATTGTTAGCAGCTTTGCGGTCTATCACTTCACACATTTATATGCAATAGAAAAGCAAATCTTATTTTCAAAGGCTATCAAGGTCTTTTAGGGAAGTCATTAACCTCCAAAACTAGAGAAAATTTTAGGTTTTTATTGTTCCTTTTTGACTATTTGGCACAATAACCTTCCTTAAAATCACACCACTGTAAGGGTCTAATTGTGATATTGTGATTTATAATAAGAAAGGTATATTTGGTCTTCCCTCTGTTTCTGCCACAGACCTCCAAAGACCCTTGGAATTTCCTGTGATAAGAAGCATAAAGGTGTGAGGTGACTTAATGGAATACACTTTTAGATGGAGGTCTGTTGTTGCCAATAAAGCCAGCCCTGGAATTAGAAGGATGAAACTTTCAATCCTATCCCAGACCTCTGGGTGTGGTGGGGAGGGTAGAGGTGGAATCATTTGCCAATGGCCAATGATTTAATCAATCATGCCTCTGTAACAAAGACTCCATAAAAGGCCCAGAGGACAGCGTTTGGAAAGATTCCGGGTTGGTGAACACATGGAGACGGGGGAGAATGGTTCATTTCTAAAGAATGTAGAAGCTCTGTGCCTTTCCTCTATAATTTGTCTAATGCACTTCTTCCATCTGGCTGGCTGGGACTGTTATACCCTTTTATAATAAACTAGTGATCTAATAAGTAAAATGTTTCTCTGAGTTATGTTAGCTGCTGTCACAAATTAATTGAACCCCAGGAGAGGATCTTGGGGACCTCTGATTTATATCCAGTTAGTTAGAAGTACAGGTAACAACCTGGGCTTGCTACTGACATCTGAAGTTAGGTAGGGGGCAAGACAATCTTGTCGGACTGAATCCTTAACCTGTGGAATATGATACTAATTCCTTATAGATAATGTCTGAATTGAGTTGCATTCTCACCCAGCTGGTATCTGAAAATTGCTTGGTAGCCTGTGGAGAAGCCACCCCCCACCCCTCCCCTGCCAAGACACATTGGCATTGGATCCAGGAACCAAAAAAGTAGCATCTACTATATTTTTGAGTAAAGGCATATAATTCTGGATTTGGTTAGGAAACCAGAACTGCTCTAAGGATTGGGGGGAATAAAGTGATTCAATAGAGAATTTGGGACTTACATGAATGTGGGAAGAGAGGGTGGGGTGGTAGAGGTGGAATTGGTGGCAGGAGGGATGGTGATGAAGTTCAGGAGGGTCAAAAACTAGCCACTGATGACATTAAACTGAAGCTAATAAGAGGATCCTAAAGGTGATTGGGAAGCTGATGCAATTTCTGGAAGAGATAATATGAACTTTATCAGTCTTCAACAGAGAAGCAGGAGATTAGGGAGAAGTCTGAGAAGCCCCAGTGAGGGGTCAACATGATCTCCTGAGAGAATTATAACTTCCTCCAAATCTGTGTGAGTTCCTTTTATGGTTAAACTCTAATCTGGAAACATACAGAGAAAGGTATTCTGGGAAATGTAGTTCCTGGCTTTTCTGCAATGGAGTCCTTAGGGGTGAGTGCTAGTAGTGCAAAATGAACAATTGGTGATCTAACAAGTGTGAATGACGTGTTGTAAGCAAGACTTGATGTTTGCTAATCAACGATAAAACACTGACATTTATTTTATAGTAAGGAATTTTGCATAGTTTTCCTCATATTTCATAGTTTGAAAGACTTTTTATAAAGAATATTACAGGTTTTCTTCACCCTATAAAAATCAAACACAAATAAACTTAATACACTGAATAGCATTATACTGAAAAAATACTATTTATCTAGCAAAAAATTTTTCAAACTTATCTTGACACATTTAAATATATTAACTTTTATGGTTGATAATATGAAACCCTATTCATTATGCTTAACACTAAACATATTATGGTAAGAATGTATATGTGCATTTGTTCACCTATAAACCCAATTAAAGTGTCATTTCTATTTCTAAAAACATTTTTCTGAGCACAGATGTATTGTATGTATGTACATGTGTTTCTATATGTACATCTCTGTATGTAGATGTGTGTGTATGTGTGTATAAATATATTCTTAAATTCAAGCCGATGATACTTTTGTCCAAATGGCTAGCTAATTATAGTAACATTTTTATAGCAATTCAACTTCCTTAATAAACATTGTTATTATTTATACTCCTGAGCCAAGTTCAATATCCTAAACTAGTCAAAATGCATTATTTTTAATATTCTCAGTATTCTCAGTGGTAGTGATACTTTTCTATAAAAATTGTGCCTTTGGGGCATCAACATTTTTCAGCTTTAAATAAGACAAGATTGATTTTGTTGCAATAGCCTAGTTTTTTTGTTTGTAGACCTATGTTAAGATACTTTTTAAAATTAAATGTCAGATCCAGCTTGCCACTGGAAACACAGTGCAAGCTTGATGTTTGAGGAAAAGCTGTCAGCTTGTCTCTTCCTGTCAAATTGCTAGCTGCCTCCTAGTGATTAATTTAGGCTATGGGATCAGTGTTGGGCAGAACTTCGTATCACAAATGGCTCAATACTGTGTGACTAAGAGGGGAAATGTGAGACAACCTATTTGTCTTTAGGAGATTGAGTTTTATACTTTTAATTATTTGAGGTTATTTTAGGTACTTTTCTTGCAGATGTACTAATAAATCAGAAACCTATTCAGAATTAGGCATGAAAAAGAAAATTGAAACCCTTCTAAGTTATAAGTCCTGTGAATCTTAGTGTCTGGTGCTATAGTTGGAATGGAAGATTTTTATTCTATCTGCCATGGTGATATTTTATATTAATACTTCTTACATTTGGAAAATTTCAAGCCCGAATGTAATTGCTGGTCAGTTACACAGAGCTGGAGAACCGGACCCTGTCTCAGTTATTTAGAACAACTCATTCCCTGTGGTGATAGTATTTTGTGGGTTTGTGTGATCCTCTAATAAATTAGAAATCAGGAATAACTATCCAGATAATTAAAACCTTCTTCTTTCCCCCCAAAATAAACAAACCAAAAAAAATCCCGAAAAAAACATTATTGGCATTTTCCCTACTCAGGAGAATAGACACTGCTTCAGCTAGTAGGGGAAAATCAGAGTTTGGAACTAAAATGAATGACATAAAGGTGAAAAGGGGGATTCGTTCTCTGAGGCAGAGTCCAGCAGCGGTGTTGGAGGCATTTTGTGGTAGCATCTCAGTGTCCAGGGGCAATATCAGCGTCCTGTTTTGTCTTATAGTGTTTTTTTTTTTTTCTTCTATTAACAGAACAGCACCAGGTTTCTTTTGGTTAGAATTTGCTCAGTTTACCTTTTTGCATCCCTGTACTTTCAGTCTTTCTATATCTTTATGTGTCTCTTCTTAGGAGTGTAAAATTGGATTTTTAAAAATCTGCACTGATAATTGATTTTTTGGAGCATTTGGTCCATTTACTTGTAATGTAATTACTGATAGATTTGCATTTTTATTTATTATCTGAGTTTTGTGTTTTGTTAGTTTCAGGTATAAATTTAGTGATTCATCACTTCCATACATTACCCAGTGCTCAACATAACAAGTGCCCTCCTTAATGCCCATCACCCATTTAGCCCATTCCCCCCACCTACCTCCCCTCCAGTAACCCTCAGTTTGTTGTCTATAGTTAAGAGTCTGTTTTCTGATTTGCCTCTCTTCCCCACCCCCCCAAATTCATCTGTTTTGTTTCTTAAAGTCCACATATGAGTGAAATCATTTGATATTTGTCTTTCTCTGACTGACTTATTTCACTTAGCATAATACTCTCTAGCTCCACCCACGTTGTTGCAAATGGCAAGATTTCATTCTTTTTGATGTCTGAGTAATATTCCACTATATATATATATATATATATACATATATATATATATATATGTATATATATAATACCACCTCTTCTTTATCCATTCGTCAGTTGATAGACATTTGGGCTCTTTCCATAATTTGGCTATTGTTGATAATGCTGCTATAAACATCAGGGTGCATGTATCCCTTTGAATATCCAGTGGAAAAAAGAGTCTCTCCAACAAATGGTGTTGGGAAAACTGGACAGCAACATGCAGAAGAATGAAACTGGACCACTTTCTTACACCATACACAAAAATAAATTCAAAATGGATGAAAGACCTAAATGTAAGGCAAACCATGAAAATCCTAGAGGAGAACACAGACAGCAACCTCTTCAACCTCAGCTGCAGCAACATTTTTCTAGATATGTCTCCTGAAGCAAGGGAAACAAAAGCAAAAATAAACTATTGGGACTATGTCAAAACAAAAGCTTCTGCACAGTGAAGGAAACAGTCAACAAAATTATCTTTAGAATGGGAGAAGGTATTTGCAAATGACATGTCCAATACAGGGTTAATATCCAAAATATATAAAGAACTAATACAACTCAACACCCCCCCAAAAAATATCCCCATTAAGAAATGGGCAGAAGGCATGAATAAACATTTTTCTAAAGAAGACGTCTAGATGGCTAACAGAACTATGGAAAGATGCTCAACATCACTCATTATCAGGGAAATACAAATCAAAACTACAATGAGATATCACCTCACACCAGTCAGAATGGCTAATATTAACAACACATGAAACAACAGATGTTGGCGAGGATGCGGAGAAGGGGGTACACTCTTGCACTGTTGGTGGGAATGCAAACTGTGCAGCCACTCTGAAAAACAGTATGGAGGTTCCTCAAAAAATTAAAAATAGAACTACCCCATGATCCAGCAATTGCACTACCAGGTATTTATCCTCCTCTATTCTTTATTTCAGTGAATGGCATCACCAGCTACTATGAAACTTGAATGTAATTTATATTTAACTCTGTTTTATTTACCTATTCATATTAAGAAATACATAAACTTTTCAAAGAATAACTTTATTTTTAAAAGCTTTACTGAGCTATAATTCACATACAATACAATTCATCCACTTAGACTGTACAATTCAATGGCTTTTTGCATTGTGAAGAGTTGTATATCCATTCCCCACAGTCATTTTTATTACCGCCAAAAAAACTTAATGCCAGAGTGCTGTCACCCACCAATCCCCTCATTTGCCACAGCCTTAGGCAACCACTAATCTACTTATCTTCTCTATAGATTCATCTATTCTGGGATATTTCATATAAGTACAGTCATACAATATATGGTCCTTTGTGACTAGCTTCTTCCACTTCACATTTGTTCATCCATGTAGTATGTATCAGTATTTCATTCCTTTTTATGGTAGGATAATTTGTGTAGAGATATACCACATTTATTATCCATTCATTTACTCATGGACATTTGGGTTTCCATTTTTTGGCATTTATGAATAGCATTGCTATAATCATTCATGTATAAATTTTTGTGTGGACATATGTTTTCCTTTCTTTTGGGTATATACATAGAATTGTGGATTCATGAGGAGCTCTATGTCTAACCATTTAAAGAACTACCAGATGGTTTTCCAAAACAGCTGTAACATTTTTCATTCCCACCAGCAATGCATGAATGTTCCAATTTCTTCATATCCTGAGTTTTAATTATTTGTCATTTATATTATAGTCATCCTTCTAAGTGTGAAGTGGTATCTCATTGTGATTTTTTAAATTTAGTTATAGTTGACCCACAATGTTACATTAGTTTCATTATGGTTTTTTTGTTTTTTTTTTTAAAGATTTTATTTATTTATTTGAGAGAGAGAGAGTGAGAGACAGAGAACACGAGAGGGAAGAGGGTCAGAGGGAGAAGCAGACTCCCCGCTGAGCAGGGAGCCCAATGTGGGACTCGATCCCGGGACTCTAGGATCATGACCTGAGCGGAAGGCAGTCGCTTAACCAACTGAGCCACCCAGGCGCCCTCATTATGGTTTTGATTTGCATTTGTGTGAAGGCTAATGATTTTGAGGATCTTTTTATGTGCTTATTTGCTTTTTGTATATTTTATTTGGAGAAATGTTTATTTAGATCATCTGCCCATTTCAAAACTGATTTATTTCTCTTTTAATATTGAGTCATAATAGTTCTTTATATATTCCAGATGCAAGTACGGGTTATATATATCAAACAAAAATAGCCTTTGTGTATTTGCTCATAGGTTGTTTATTTGTTCACTGCAGGTTAAGACTTGTTAGCTCAAAAGTCCACTAGTGCCCAACTCCAGTCTTTACACATCAATTTTTTTTTAACGATTTTATTTATTTATTTGACAGAGAGACACAGCGAGAGAGGGAACACAAGCGGGGGGAGTAGGGGAGAGTGAAGCAAGCTTCATGTCGAGCAGGAAGCCCGATGTGGGGCTCGATCCCAGGACCCTGGGATCATGACCTGAGCCGAAGGCAGATGCTTAACGACTGAGCCACCCAGGCGCCCTCAATTTTATTTTTTTTAATTTTTTTTAAAGATTTTATTTATTTATTCATGAAAGACAGAGAGAGAGAGAGAGAGAGAGAGAGGCAGGCAGAGGGAGAAGCAGGCTCCCAAGGAGCAGGGAGCCCGACGCGGGACTCATCCCAGGACCCCGGGATCATGACCTGAGCCTAAGACAGACGCTTAAACATCTGAGCCACCCAGGCGCCCCTCAATTTTATTTTTAATAGCCCAAACAGACCAATTTTTAGCCATTGAGAGCCTGCTTGCTTTGCATACCCCACAAGTCCTCACCCCACATTTGCTAGCAATAGATGAGCTAAATGCAGGGCTATAAAGACACCAAGCTGCTGTTACTATTAGGCGCTCTCCAACCCAGAGATTTCCCTCTGAGCAACAAGGAGTTTCCTTCCTTACCTCCCCTTCTGAATAGCAACCCCCACACTTTAGCCAGCATAACCCAGTGATGACTGTATGTCCTACTGCCACCTCATGGTTATACCTTTTTCTTGATCAGCACCTAAATCCCTCCAAACCCATCACCCTTATCAGATATATGACTTACAAATTTTTTTCTTCTATTCTGTTGGTTGTCTTTTTACTTACTTGGTTGTGTCCTTTGAAGCACAGAAGTTCTACATTTTGATGATAATTCAGTTTATCGTTTTGTTGTTTTTTTTTGTGTTTTTGGTGTCATCTCTAAGAAAACACTGCAGAGGGGTGCCTGGGTGGCTCAGTTGGTTAAACATCTGACTCTGTTTCTGCTCAGGTCATGATCTCAGGATCCTGAGATCGAGCCCCATTTCGGGCTCTGTGCTTAGCATGGAGTCTGCTTGAGATTCTCTCTTTCTCCCTTTGCCCTTCCCCCCAACTCAGGCACATGTGCTATCTCTAAATAAATAAATAAAATATTTAAAAAAATAAAAAGAAAACACTGCCCAATCAAGGGTCACTAATACTTACACCTATGTTTTCTTCTAAGAGTTTTGTGGTTAGCTATTCTATTTGGGTGCAACCTCATTCTTTGTGGATCTCTGGTTGTCCCAGAATTATTTGTTAAAAAGATGATGATCTTTTTAATATCATTTGTATTACTCTTCTTTTCCCCATTCTTGTTACTGTTGCTTTAGTTCAGATCATTTATATGCATTTTTTCTGCATTTATATAAAATGATTCTCTAACTAACTTACATTTGTTTTTTCCTTTCCAGTTTTCTGTACTATAGCCTGTGATCTTTTTCAAATAAAAATTTTGGTTGTGTCTCTCTTTTGCTTAAAACTTTTACTGATTTCAGATACAGTACAAATGTTTTAGTATAACATACAAGTTTTATCTTGTCTCCCACACTTCCCCTCTATGCTGCAACTGTGTTTTAGTACTTCAAGTGCACCCCTTTCAATTCTATGCCTTTTCATATGGAAAGCTCTCAGTCTTTTTTTTTTTTTTTACGTTTTTTTTTTTTTTTTTGACACAGAGAGAGAGGTAATGAGAGCAGGAACACAAGCAGGGGGAGTGGGAGAGGGAGAAGCAGGCTTCCTGCCGAGCAGGGAGCCCCATGTGGGACTTGATCCCAGGACTCTGGGATCATGACCTGAGCTGAAGGCAGACGCTTAACGCCTGAGCCACCCAGGCACCTTCTCAGTCTTTTTTAGTGCAAGTTTAGACATCAATTCTTTGAGAATGATTTCCTTAAACAGCATAAGACAATTGGATGTTCCCGTGGATTTGAAACTTGTGCTTTTTATGGTGTTTATCATAGAATATATAATTGCCTGATGATTGTCTTTCCTCCCTCTAGTTTGTAAGTTCAGTGAATTTAAGGACTGCTTTTTCATTCCAGTATTTTCACCGTTGAGCATAGTGTTGGGTAAAAAGTAGACATTAAATTACTTTTTGCTGTGTTGAATTATTATTATTTTTACAAAGTCAATACAAAAATAAGAGTCCAATTTTGAAAGGCATGACACTGAGTGCTGTAGAAGTGAGAGTATTGATTATTTAATGAAGAATAGGATTGCCACTCTGAATTTATTTTGCAATTGTCCATGCTAGATGTAAACCCACGAAGTATGATCAACAATAAGCCATTTATATATTTCCAGATAAAGTGTTGGAGATGTATAGAATTGCTTTTGAATAAGTTTAGAGCAGTTTTATATTAGGTGGTTATATCTATTGGATATTTGCCTTCTATTGGAAGGCAAAAAGACAAAGAGTTAGATAATTACAAATGATTATGGTAATTGGAATTATCCCATTTGTAGGCATATTAGTAGGGGCTGGTCTAGCTTAAGTATCTATGAATCTATGATATATTTGGGAAAAATAAATGGCAAATAATTATATTTAACATTGATAGTAGTAAATGAAGAAAATAAAACATGAATATAATTATTATGAATAATGTGTCTACATTTTTTTCTATTTATAAGCAGACAAACTTGTAACATTCAAAATCCCTCACTTGGTAAAATATAGACTCTTCAAAAGTTGTAGAGGTGATGGAGGTTATGGTAAATCTCAATTGCATTGTTAGATAATTAGATCTCATGATCATTTACCTGTGTGGATTAACATTTAGCAAAGCCTTATATTACAGATTGGCTGTATTTCTTTTACTTTAATCATTTGATACCACTGGGTAGAAATTAACCAGAAATTAATTGATGGTGAAACCTTAATAGCTTCAGTAGTTTTTTTTTTTCTTGGCAAGTTACACCTGTGATTCTTTACTTACTCACATTTCCAATAAAAGCTTACGGAAACGGACAAAAATACAAAAGAGAGAAATACAAATGGCAATGCCTCAAAACAAAACAATTTAGTAACAGAAAAAAGTCTCCACAATAGCTTTAGTAGTTTTAAGCTATTTAATTAATTAAACAGAGGAGGTTCTATGAAAAAAAATGTACAAAAGTATAATTGTTGCAAGGTATTTTTCTTATGGGTTCTCCAATATTGTAAAGATATATATATGAAATCTTGACATAATGAGGGTATTTTCCTTTTCTTTTAATATTCCCAAAATTAGAACAATTAGTTTAACTTGTTTCGGATTCAATAGTTAAGACTTTATTTTGTATGAAACAATTTCCAACTATTTGCCAACTATCTTTCTTGAGAGAAACAATTAGTAAGAAAATAGAATGACCTTAGAGAGGCAGTAATATCCTATTTAGGAAAAAGTCATGGGTGATGTTTTCTGTGTGCCCACACAGGATTTGGGAAGGCAAGTATTTTTCTTCTTAACTCTCTCAACAAAAGTTTTGAATAAATAGTATTTTCCCAGAAAATAAAATTAATCTATGAAAACTTTATAAAATGCATGTTGCTGTCCAGTAGCACTGCACATATAAAGAATGCTGAATGAATTGGAGGTCATCTCAAAAATAGTACACCAGTGGACAGCTAGTGAACACATTGATATAGATTTTCCTGCCACAACCTATTACTGTTTTATTCTTTTCCTTGATCCAGTAGTACTTCCTCTCTTCAATGACTACAAGTTGGATCAGCTGTACCTCTTTCATAATGTCACATTTTAAGGAATGACTCAGGTGAGGAGACTATTATAGAGTTTAGGTATTCATAGAAAAATCAGAGGGTAAGAAGATAATAAGTAATATGTTAAAGTCATAGCCCAATCAAGGGATCCCATAATTAATTCCAATAGATTATAGGAAGTTTCAGACATAGGATACTTAGCTAAATGAATGATGTGTAAAGATAGTTCGTCAGAGAAGAGAAACAAGTACCAGATAAGTGCACAAGATGCTCAATATCGTTAATCATTAAGAAAATGCAAATTTTGAAAAATGAGATATTACTGCACATTTATTAGAATGTCTGAAAATATTGACTGACCATACCAAGTGTTGGCAAAGATATGGAAAATGTAACTCTGATATGCTGCTGGTAAAAATGCAAAATGCTACAACCATTTGGGAAAATATTTTGGCAGTTTTTTAAAAATTTAAATGGACACATTCTATATGACCTAGGCATTCCACTCTTAGGTGTTTACCTAAGAGAAGTGAATGCATATGTACATGAAGACTTCTACATGAATAGTCAAAAACAAGTAAATGGATAAACATACTTTGATAATCCATACAATGTAATATAAAGGAATGAACTATTGATATATGCAACTTGTATGGGTAGTAAAATAATTGCGCCGAGTGAAAGAAGCTGTGCACACACACAAAGAATACTTACTGTGTGATTTCATATATGAAAACTAATATAGAAAGCAAATCAGTAGCTACCCGGGAATGGGGTGAAGCTGGATTAGGGGGGCAAGGAAAGAAGGAGAAAGATGGATTTACAAGGGAATTGGAGAAAATTTGAGAGTGATGAATATATATACATATTTCTACATATATACATATATAAAACCCTTGGAGTATTTATACATATCATTAGATCATTTATATTAAGTAGTTATATCTACTACATATAGTTATATATATATGTATATATATATATAATCTTGATTGTGGTGAGGATTTCAACAATTTATCAAATTGTACCCTTTAAATATGTGCATTTTATTCTTTATCAGAAATCTAGTTTTACCTACATCTACATTCTTTTGAGTTAAACACTCTTTAGAGTTAAACACTCTTTAAACACTCTTAAAAGACTTAAACACTTTTTTAAATTTTCATAATTGTTTCCACATGATATCTTTTTAGCGGATGTTTTGCTTTTGTTTGTGGATTCAATTATCTTCTGTAAAAGAAATTTCTCCAGGCCTCATTACTCAGAAGGTAAATTATGCCTTCAGGAATTTCATTAGCAGCTTAGCTCCTGAGTAGATTGACATCAGAAACCTGGTGATTCTCTGGAGTTTTTGCTTTCTAGAGCAGGGATTGGCAAACTTTTTTCAGTATTGAGGCTTTGCAGGCCACACAGGCAAGGTCTTAGTTTCTGCCGTTTTCTCCTCTTCCTCCTCTCTCTTCCCCATTCTCTTCTCAACTCCTTCCATCTCCTTCCCCCTTTGCTGACTCCTCCTCCTTCTTTACAACCCTTTAAAAATGTACAAACCATTTTTAGTTTTCAGCCATTCAAAAACTGACCACAGGCTGGAATTGGCCTGTAGGCCATAGTATGCTAATTCCTACTATTAAGGACCAGGTCACACACATTAACAAGTTTGGTGGAGCTGTTCTTTTACCTGCCACTCTCTTGCTCCATGTCACTGCATACTGATTCTCCAGGGCCTTGGCTGGAGCCTTTTGTACCATTTCCTTTTCTCCTCTGCTACTACTGTCTCTGGATGGCTGGTGAGCTCTCTATTCATTCCTCTGTCCTCAATCCTACCAGTTTCTTCACCCTTTTGCTTGAAACTCACTTGGGGGCAATGCCAAAACACACCTGCCTGTTACTTCTCAACTAGTCAAACCTTGTTTGAAGCTTCCATTAAATGTTAAATGGACAAGAATTACTGCCCTGCAAACTCAAATACTGTATTATGCTGTGTGTTTTTTTTTTTTTTAGTTGGTATTTGTACATTTCTGAATGGCTTCTAGATCTTGTTCTAACTCCGATTTTTTAGCTGCTATTGTCATTGAATTACTAAACTCTACTTGGCTTTTTGTTCATCCAGTACTTAGCATAAAGTTTGTCATGTGTGCCACTAAAGTTCACCTTTCATTTGAAACTGGGGAAATTACTGTCCATTTCAAGTTTTACACTCTTTTATGTGAATAACATAATAGAAGTGCTTAGATGCCAAAAATTAAGTGTTTTTTTTTTGTTGTTGTTGTTGTTGTTTTAGTTTACCTAAAGCTTTTGCCTCTAGGTAGAGCATACACCTTCCAACAGGGTGAATGGGTTGGAGCAGATTCAAATAACAGGTGTGACATTATAATTAGGACTATCACTCTAGACCCTCCTGTGCTGTTGCTGAAACTGATTTTCCAAGAAACTCCTTTTTGATGTCTAAAACCTGCATTTACTATTTGTTTGCCTTATTTTGGACCTTTGAATACTTCCTTCCCCAAACCCATGCAATTTAGCATGTATGCTGTATATATCTGAACTTCTATTACAGACAGGAGTTGTGCTATTTTACCTGGAGTTTCCACATGCCCTTGAAATTAGCAAATACAAGCAAATATGGGAC
Organism: Callorhinus ursinus; assembly: GCF_003265705.2. Classification (NCBI taxonomy): domain Eukaryota; kingdom Metazoa; phylum Chordata; class Mammalia; order Carnivora; family Otariidae; genus Callorhinus; species Callorhinus ursinus. Next base: position 97,448,588 of record NW_027397066.1, on the reverse strand, counting down.
TGGGTAGGGTACAGAAACTTTACATAGCTTGTCAAAATTCAGGGGGACTTTTGTTATATTTATAATTCTGCATGGCTAAGAAAAAGATTAATAAAATTGTTTATATTGTAGGTATATAGGTCCTCAGTATCTAAAAGCACAAAAATTCCCAAATCTAAGACACTGCATATACCTTTCTGTTGTTATTTTCTCCTTGACCAAAGTTTGTTTGGTTTTTCTTATTTATAATTCTTCAGCTCCAGATACAGTGAGTCACTTTAATATGGAAGGAAAGCATTGTTATTATTCATATCTTATTGATCTCTTAAACACTGGTTTATTTGCTCTTTACTCAAAATAACTATGCAGGAGCACAGCAAATGTCACGTTTAGTATGACTATTAATTCTTCATTCTGTAGTAAAGACCTGTCTCCAATGGTGAATATCTGCCAAAACTTCAATTGGGCATACATTTAAAAGTATCCATTTAGTATAAGATCATGGAGGCAAACACTGAGTTCACAAAAACTATACATGCTAATTTATAATGCTGGACACTAATGGATAGAAAAAATACTGAGTACATCTAAGATTTCTAAAAACATAGCTGGACATTGTTAAAGAGGGAGGTTAGGAAGACGGTGGAGTAGGTGGACCCTGAGTTCCCCTTGTCCCATGGATACAACTAGATAACACTCATATTAGTGTAAAAACCCAGACAATGATCTGAAGACTGGCAGAGCAAACTCCACAACTAAAGGTAAAGAAGAGGCCATATCAAGGAAGGTAGAAAAGGCAAATGTGTTTTGGGAGCAAAACTATGGCTGTCTGGGGTGGGGAAGGTGTTGGTGGTGTAGAGAAGGGCAAAAAATAGACTTTCACACTGGGAACCCACACAGGGAAGACAAATTCCTATAACCTTTGGCTTTGAAAGCTAGAGGGACTGAATTTTGTGAGCTTTACAACCAGCAGAACTTAAAGCCTCGAATTTAAAAAGTCAGCAGGCTCCACTCTGGGAGAGCCTGGAGGGTGTTAGAAAGTGGAGTCCTTGCCCTTAAAGAGACAGAACAGCAAACAACCAGCAGAGATACAGACTTGAAAGCAGCAGTTTGAAGTACATCAGGGGGCAGGAGGGAGGGAGAATGATTTACTCCTCTCAGAGCATGACCCAGATAGGTTGGGATCATGGGGGAGACTCTTCCAGGAACAAAGAAGCTGGCATATCCATTTCTCTCCCCTTCCAGCATAAATACATGGCCACCTGCAGGGAGAAAGTGTGGTGGCAACACTGACTACATATCTTGATTACACCAAGCCCCGCCCTCCATGCTTCTAGGGATCTGCCCTACTCAGTCACCCTTGCCTCAGTCCTGGTGTTGTGGTCCTCTCCTCCAGAAGACTGGCTCAAACCTTGCCAGCACTGCAATGTCCAGCCAGGATGTTTTACAGGACCTCAATCCTGTTGGCTGTGGTAATGGCAGGAGGTCTCATTTCACAAGCAGACCACCACACACCTTGGTAAAATGCACCCCACCTGGAGACTAAACACTGCCCACAAAAGGTGAAGAGAACTACTGTAGACAAATGACTGAAGGAAAATGAGGCGAGGACTCAATAGCAGAGCACATGCAACATACATAGGAGACACTCCCTGAAGTACCAGGTCCTTGGGAACAGGAGACACTACACTACAGGCACTACAGGACGTCTTCTTCATAAGGCCATTACTGTCAAGAGCAAGAGACAAAACTGACTTTCCTAACACACAGATACAGAGAATTAGACAAAATGAAGAGACAGAAGTACGTCCCAAATGAAAGAACAGGACCAAACCACAGCAAGAGACCTAAGCAAAATAGATAAAAATAATATGCCTGAAAGATAATTTAAATTAATGATTATAAATATACTCACTGGACTTGAGAAAAGAATGGAGGATATCAGTGGGACCTTAACAGATAAAAAACCAATCAGAGTTGAAGAACACAATGAATGAAACTAAAAATACACTTGATGGAATAAATAGCAAGCAAGATGAAGCAGAGGGTATGAATTAATGACCCTGGAAGACAGAATAATAGAAAATAAGCAAAACTGGGCAAGAGAGAAAAAATATGCAAATTGAGAATTGTCTTAGGGAACTCAGTGACTCTATCAAGTGTAATAACATTCCCATTATAGGGATCTCAGAAGAAGAAGAGAGAGAAAAGGGGGCAGAAAATGTATTTGAAGAGATAATAGCTCAAAACTTCCCTAATTTTGGGAAGGAAACAGATATCCAGATCCAAGAGGCACATAGATTCCTCCCCCCCAAAATCAACACAAGGAGGTCCACACCAAGACTCGTAGTAATAAAAATGGCAAAAAGTAGTGATAAAAAATTTTAAAAGCAGCAAGAAAAAAGAAGACAGTTACAAATAAGGGGAAATCCCATAGGGCTATGATTGGGTTTTTCAGCAAAAACTTTGCAGGCCAGAAAGAAGTAGCATGATATAGTCAAAGTTTCAAAAGGGAAACATCTGCAGCCAAGAATCCTCTATCCAACAAGGCTGTTATTCAGAATAGAATTGAGGGATAGAGTTTCTCAGACAAACAAAAACTAAAGGAGTTCATGGCCACAAAACCAGTCCTACAAGAAATATTAAAGGAGACACTTTGAGTCGAAGAGAAAGTGAGGTTGTGAAAAGTAAAAAACACAAAAACATTTTTGTAAAAATCAAGGTATTTATAAAATAAAAGGATGTAAAATATGACACCATATACCTAAAATGTGGTGGGGAGAGGAGTAGAGTGGGCTCAAACTTAAGAGACCATCAACTTAATATGAACTGCTATATGCAGAAGATGTTATATACAGACTTAATGGCAACAACAGATAAAAAACCAATAATAAACATGCAAAGAATAAAGAGAAAGGAATCCAAGTATATTACCAAAGACAGCCAATATCCTATGAAAGAAAGCAAGAGAAGAAAGGACCAGAGAAAAACTACAAAAACAACCACATAACAAGTAATAAAATGGCAATACCTATGTATCTACCAATAATCACTTTGTATGTAAATGGACTAAAACCTCCAGTTAAAAGACATAGGGTGACAGAGTAGATAAAAAATAAGACTTATCTTTATGCTGCCTACAAAGGACTCATTTTAGATCTAAAGACACCTATAGATTGAAACAGAGAATGGAGAAACATTTATCATGAAAATGGTTGCCAAAAGAAAGCTGGGGTAGCAATTCTTATAGCAGACAAAATAGACTTAAAAACAAAGTCTGAAAAAAAAAAACAAAGTCTGTAACAAGAGACAAAGAAGGTCATTATATAATGATACAAGAAGACGTCCAAAAAGAATATATAACAATTATAAATATTTATAAACCCAACATGGGAGCACACAAATACATAAAAGTTTATAACATAAAGGAACTAATCAATAATATAATAATTGTGGGGACTTTAACCACACACTATATCAGTGGTTAGATCATCCAAAGAGAAAATCAGCAAGGAAACATACGGTATCAGATGGATTTAACAGATATAGTCAGAACATTCCTAAAACTGCAGAATATACATTCTTTCCAACTGCACATAGAACATTCTCTAGAATAAATCACATAGTAGGCCATAAAACAAGTCTCAACAAATTCAAAAATATCAAAGCCATACCATGCAATTTCTCTGACCACAACACTATGAAACTAAAAACCACAAGAAAAAATCTGCAAAGAGCACAAATATATGGAGTTTAATAACATGCTACTAGACAATAAATGGGTCAACAAAGAAATCAAAGAAGACATCAAAAATTACATGGAAACTAATGAAAATGAAAACACAATGTTCCAAAACCTTTGGGATGCAGCAAAAGTGGTTCTAAGAGGAAAGTTCATAGTAATACAGGTCTACTTCAGGAAGCAAGAAAAATTACAAACAACATAACCTTATACCTAAAGGAGCTAGAGAAAGAACAAACAAAACCCAAAACCAGCAGAAGGAAGGCAATGATAGAGATTAAAACAGAAAGAAATGATATAAAAATTAAAAAAAAGAGATCAATGAAGCCAGGAGCTGGTTCTTTGAAAAGATCGACAAAATTGATAAATCTCTAGCCATTCTCATAAAAGAGAGAGAAGGAGAGAGAGAGAGAACACAAATAAAGAAAATCACAAATGAAAGTAGAGAACTAACAACTAACAGCACAGATATACAAACAATTGTAAGAGAATATTATGAAAAATTGTAAGCAAACAAATGATTGGACAATCTAGAAGATATGGATAAATTCCTAGAAACATATAACCTTTAAAAATTGAAGCAGGAAGAATTAGAAAATTTGAGCATACTGATTACTAACAATGAAACTGAATCAGTAATCAAAAATCTTTCAACAGACAAAAGTCCAGGACCAGATGGCTTCATAGGTAAATTTACTACATATTTAAAGAAAAATTAATACCTACTCTTTTCAAATATTCCAAAAATAGAAGGAACACTTCCAAATTTATGCTATGAAGCCAGTATCATTCTGATACCAAAACCAAATAAAGACACCACACACACACACACACACACACACACACACACACACACACAAACCAAAAAACAAACTATAGGCCAATATGTCTGATAAACATAGATGCAAAAATGCTTAAGAAAATACTAGCAAACCAAATCCAACAATACATTAAAAAAATCATATGCCACAGTCAAATGGGATTTATTCCTGGGATGCAAGCGTAGTTCAATATCTGCAGATCAATCAAAGTGATACCTCACATCAATAAGAGAAAGGGTAAAAATCATGATCATATCAATAGATATAGAAAAGGCATTTGATAAGGTACAACAGTCATTCATGATAAAACCCTCAACAAAGTAGGTCTAGAAGGAACATACCTTGATAATAAAAGCCCTTATATATAAACCCCACAGCTAACATTATACTAAATGGGGAAAAACTGAGAGTTTTTCCCCTAAGGTCAGGAACAAGACAAGGACATCCACTCTCACAACTTTTATTCATCATAGTACTGGAGGTCCTAGCCACAGCAATCAGACAACAAAAAAAATAAAAGGCATTCAAATTGGTAAGGAAGAAGTGAAACTTTCACTATTTGCAGATGACATGATACTTATACAGAAAACCGGAAAGACCCCACCAAAAAACTACTAGAAATATTAAATGAATTCAGTAAAGTCCCAAGATATAAAGTCAACGTACAGAAATCTATACACTAATAATGAGACGGTAGAAAAATTGAGAAATCAATCCCATTTACAATTGTACCAAAAATAAGATACTTAGGAATAAACTTAACAAAAGAGGTGAAAGACTATACTCTGAAAACTATAAAACACTGATGAAAGAAATTGAAGATGACATAAAGAAATGGAATTCAATGCTCATGGATTGGAAGAAAATTATTGTTAAAATGTCTATACCATCCAAAGCCATATAGAAATTTAATGTAGTCCCTATCAAAATACCAACAGCAGTTTTCACAGAACTAGAACAAACAATCCTAAAATTTGTATGGAACCACAAAACACCCCAAATAGCCAAAGCAATCTTGAAAAAAAAAAAAAAGCTGGAGGTATCACAATTCCAGACTTTAAGTTATATTACAAAGCTGTAATAATCAAAGCAGTATGCTACTGGTACAAAAATAGACACATAGATCAGTAGAACAAAATAGAAATCCCAGAAACAAACCCACAATTATATGGCCAATTAATCTTTGACAAAGCAGGAAAGAATCCAATGGGAAAAGATCTCTTCAACAAATGGTGTTGAAAAAACTGGACAGCTACATGCAAAAGCATGAAATTGGACCATTTTTTTTTACACCATACACAAAAATAAACTCAAAATGGATTAAAGACCTAAATGTGAGACCAGAAACCATAAAAATCCTAAAAGAGAGCATAGGAAGTAATTTCTCTGTTGGCTATAGCAACATTTTTCTAGATAGGTCCCCTGAAGGAAGGGAAACAGAAGCAAAAATAAACTATTGGGACTACATCAAAATAAAAAGTTTCTGCACAATGAAGGAAACAACAAAACTATAAAGGCAAACTACTGAATGGGAGAAGATATTTGCAGATGACCTCTCTGATATAGAAGAACTGATACAACTCAACATCCACAAAACAGGCCAATTAAAAATGGGCAGAAGACATGAATAGACATTTTTCCAAAGAAGACATCCAGATGGCCAACACACATGAAAAGATGGTCAACATCATTCATAATCAGGGAAATACAAATCACAACTACAATGATATATCACCTCACACCTTTCAGAATGGCTAAAATCAAAAACACAAGAAACATCAAGTGTTGGCGAGGACATGGAAAAAAAGGAACCATGTGCACTGTTGGTGGGAATGCAAACTGGTGCAGCCACTGAGGAAAACAGTATGGAAGTTTCTCAAAAAGTTAAAAATAGAACCACCCTATGATCCAGTAATCGCACTACTGGGTCTTTTATATTTTTTACAAAAATATAAAAACATTAATTTGAAAGGATACACATACCCCTGTGTTTATTGTAGCATTGTTTACAATAGCCAAATTATCAAATCAGCCCATGTCCATCCATAGATGATTGGATAAAGAAGATGTGGCGCACATGTGCACCAGCGTGCACACACACACACACACACACACAATCATATATTATTCAGCCATAAAAAGGGTGAAATCTTCCATTTGCAACAACATGGATGAATCTAGAGTGAATAGTGCTAAGTGAAATAAATCAAATAAATACCATGATTTCACTCATATTTGGAATTTAAGAAAAAAAAATAAGCAAAGGAAAGAAAAGAGAGGCAAACCAAGAAACAGACTCTTAACTATAGAGAACAAACTGATGGTTACTGGAGGGAGGGGAGTGGGGGATGAGTGAAATAGGTGATGGGGATTAGGAGTGCACTTGTCACATTGAGCACTGGACGATGTATGGAAGTGTTGAATCTCTATATGGTACACCTGAAACTAATACAACACTGTATGCTGACTATACTAGAATTAAAATCATAAAACTTAATAAAAAACATGTCTGGGTGTTATTAAAGGATTACCAATTTTAAGTTCAAAAATATGTGAATTATGTGTAAAAATTATCATGCTTGTTGGAAGACATGCTAATGGAACATTGCAAGAAAGCACAAAGAAAAATTTGCTGAAATGGAACAGTGTGGATAATGAAGATAAAGATCATTGAGGAAAATAAATTTGAAAATTAGAAGAAAAAGATGCTAGAGAGCTAATGAAATAGAAGGCAAGTAATCAACAAATTATAATAAATTGGACAGAGACCAGTAATTGGACTGCATACTTTTATCACACATTTTCTCTTTCCTTTAATTTAGAAAATGATCACCAGATCGCAGGGATAGACATTTAAGCACAATATGCTTATAGTTTTTGAAACCCATATTTAATAATATTTGTTACTTTTTCTGGAGTTTGATATTTAGACTCAATAAATGGTTTGGATGGCAGTAGAAGTTTTAATTGGGTTTAATGAATTATAACTATATAAATAAAATGGATTAAATATTCAAAGCTGATATTTCCACACACAATGTTCTTTGCATATGATATACAAATGTATATTAGTATCCCTATCTATATATAGCAACATTCATGGTCACTTTAGTTTTCTAATATGAATATAAATAGAATTGTCACTTTTAATGTAACAATGGGAAAAATTACAATAAAAATATTTTTGAGTTGCCAACCCACAATAATATTTAGATATTCAGACTCCGTAAAATATAGTTCAATGAGAATTTTAAAACACTTCTATCAAATTTCACAGCTTATTTGGAAGTTTTAGTGTTATTATGGGTGTCTATGTAGCATATAGCCTATACAGGTTTTTTACTTCTTGGTGTAGGTTTTAAGTAAAGCCTTTTTCAAAAATCACAAGTTGTTTTTACTGCCAGCAGTGGTGATAATTAGTGTAGAAAAGTAAAAACTTATCTTAAAGCTGAGATCTAAATGTATCTGAGAATCTAAAGAACACCTGGCACCTTTGAAATCCATCATATTAATCATCAGACTTCGTTGAAAGTAGGAAAAGAATGAAGGTATTAGGTCAAGAGGCAAAATAAAATAACAAAAGACAACTTTGTATTATAGCTAGAGTTCTGAGGATTATTTTCCAATTTTTCAAATGTGTGTTGTAGATGTGACTGTTGGTAGCATTCACCGAAACTCTGCATCCTAGCAGTATATAGATGTGTCTGTGATTTTTCTTTATACTGTGGATATACCTAGACTTTGGCACTGTGAGGTCTAAGCAAAGCTAACTGCTAGAAAAATCTATTTATCATTTATATTATTTATTTAGTTTTTAGTGAGTTGAAAGACATGAAAAACTGAACAGAAATTAATTTGTCTTGCAGATGTACTTACATTGTAATGAAGGTTTTCACTTGTTTTATAAAGGGATATAAAATTGAAGAGATTAAATTACACAGAGATAGGTATATCAAGTTTCTCAATTTGGAATGTGCTGACTGTGTAAATGGCACCAGAAAATTTCTCTGTTTGTAGACTCTGATTGGGCTTTGTATTTTCATTTCCTTGAAGGTAAGCCACTTTTCATCAGGCCTTAAAAGGAATCCAGCACTTTTTTTCTTTTTTTTTTTTTTTATATTTGATACATAGGATGCGAGCACAAGTAGGCAGAGTGGCAGGCAGAGGGAGAGGGAGAGGGTGAAGCAGACTCCCTGCGGAGCAGGGAGCCCGACATGGGGCTCAATCCCAGGACCCAGGGATCATGACCTGAGGTGAAGGCAGATGCTTAACTGACTGAGCCACACAGGCACCCCCAGCAGTTACTCTTTTTTTTTTTAAGATTTTATTTATTTATTTGACAGAGAGAGACACAGAGAGAGAGGGAACACAAGCAGGAGGAGTGGGAGAGGGAGAAGCAGGCTTCCCGCAGAGGAGGGAGCCTGATATAGGGCTCCATCCTAGGACCCTGGGATCATGACCTAAGCCCAACACAGACGCTTAAGGACTGAGCCACCCAGGCGCCCCCAGCAATTACTCTTTATATTTGCTTTGAATATATATTGCAGCTATGCACACAAACAGGTTATATGGATCAACCTCTGTAATCAACCTATGTAATATCTTTAATAAGCAAAACTTACAAAAATGATATGACATATTTGCAATAATCATAATTATTGTGCTGTATGATCAATAAGATTTTTAAGGTGAATCTCTATTATCTAAAATATTCTTAGCAGAAGACTTGAGTGCTGAGGAAAATCAAGAGTAGTTATGAATATTGTCATTGGAATGAGTATATATAATTTTTGCAAGTATTTTTTCTACTTCTTTGGTAACATGCAGTTCCTTCAGTGGATATTTCCTTAGGGTTGATAACTACTTATAGACTGGCTACGAGAGATGCATCCCTGGTTCTTACAGAGTCATGTGCATTTCCTGCTGACATGTTCACCAAAATAAGAAGCCAACTGGAAATGTTAAGTACTATGTTCTTGAACTTTGAGAAATAGATGAAAAGAAAAAAAATGCTTAGATTAAGTTGAAGCAGCACATCTAGTAGTAATGATCAGGAGGTTACTAATGCCACACTTTTAATTTCTAGTTGAATCATTCTGCTTTCATTTTAATGATAATCATGATAAATTTTTTAAAGATTTTATTTATTTGAGAGAGAGAGCAAGCATGAGTGGAGGAGAGGGGCAGAAAGAGAGGGAGAAGCAGCCTGATGTGGGGCTTGATCCCAGGACCCTGAGATCATGACCTGAGCTGAAGGCAGACACTTAACCAACTGAGCCACCCAAGGCGCCCCAATCATGATAAATGTAATAAAACATCTGAAACATGAAGCAACATACACAAGTGGAAGGATATATATCTATTAAGATTCATGATACTTTTAAATGTTTCATATTTTGTCAGAAAAAGTACAACCTCAAGGTTGGTTTCAGAATATTTAAACTTTTATTTAACATCAGAAAACAGTGTTGTGTTTCAACTTCTCCTCTGGACTCAATCTAACCTTCTCCTGAAATTGTCTTCTCTCTCCACTGTGTCATCACATTTTTTATTTTCGGAGATTTAACATTATTATACAGTTATGCTATAATATCACCCATCTTAAGAAAAAGCTTGCAATAAATTCTCTCTTGATGCAATTTCTCTTTTTGACTATTGCTTAATGTGATGATTTCCTCTTCCCTCTTTCTCTCTGCTTCACTTTACAGCAACTTTTCTTGAGCTGCCTCCTTTTCCTTGCCTCTCATAAGTCAGGTCCAATATGAATTGATCATCCCCACAGCTCTGCTAAAACTGATCTTGCTAATATCCTCAGCTACCTCTTGTTGATATCTGGTAGTCACTTCTTTTTCCTCATCTTGCTTGAACTCTCAATACTGTTGAATACCTTTGATATGCTATTCTTCATCCTGTTGATGCATTTTTCTTATAGTTTCTATAATTCCTTGAATGCTTTGTTTTCCTCCTCCAGCACCATCCATCAATTTCCTTTGTCAGTTCTTACTCCTAAACTTGATGTTGAATGCTTGATGTCAATCCTAAGCCTTCTCCTCTTCTAGATTACTTTATAGATTACCCTCTTTATAGATTACTTCGTCCAGTGCCTTTGCTTAAATATGGTCTTTATGCTGATAGCTATCAAATTCCTGCCCCTGCTCTCACTACTTCTTTGAAACTCCAACCACTGAGTAGGACGCTTAAGAGACATCTCAAAATTAACTGACTAAAGTACAATCTTGATGTTTATTCTGACCAAGAAACATGTTCTCCTCCAGTGTTCCCTTTCTTAGTACATATTGTCACTATCCTTACATCTTGAAGTTATGTAGGTATAATCTGTTATTTTTTCTCATTTTTATGATGATAATAACCTATGTTATCTGTTTCCATACATGTGAAATGTCAAAAACCAAATCTGTACTTAGGTGGAGCGATTTTATTCAAAGGGATTATTGCAAGAAAGGGGAAAGGGTGATGGGGTAGGGAGACTATTGCAAACAGGAAATGCTCTCTGATCATGAGATCTGCAAGAGTCTGAACAGTTAGCTTAAAGAACTTTTGCTTTTGTGGAGAAGAGTAAACAAGGCTAGGAAGAATGGAATATGGGAAAAGGGAGTGGCAGGGTGCCCTAATGGGACAGTGGACCAGAGTTTATTTTATCATGAAGCCAGCCGATTTTCAAGGAAGAGTATACACTGACTCAGGCTGAAGGTGCCTCAAAGTTCAGGAGTCTTGGGAAAGGAGAGGAAACTGACTAAATTTTCATTAAAAGCATTTTGTTCTGATTGATCAGTGGGACAAGTAGTTTAGCCAATAAATTATACGGCAAATAAAGGGAATTTGGAGAGTTTGTGTCTGGCCTTGTCAGAGGCAAAGAGAGTCGGGGGGGTGGGTTTGTGTGAGTCTTATTTAAGTCATCTGGGAAAGGATGCTTCTTTGCAGTATGCCATTTCCAAGAACACAAAAAATGGGGAGATTTCTTTACCATCACTGTCTTCTAGGAGCACAGTATTCAGGTCAAATTCAACATCGATAGTCTTGTCTTACCACCTGTTCTTCATTGATTGGACAGAATTATCTTTTACAGAGTATTTATCCCATAATTAAAAGCTTTTCGTGACTTTGTTTTTATTTCATTTACAATGAAATCTATGCTACTTGTCATTATCTTCAAGACTGATATGATTAGGAACTTGTTTATTTCTCTGAACTTATTTTGGAATTCACTCCCTTTTATTCAGTATGCTGCTAGCTACCTGGCCTTCTCTATGTTGAAAAAAGCCAGGTTCTTTTTCAACACTGGAATGTAAGATCTGTGAAAGCCGGGACTGGTTGGTCTGTCTGGTCTCTGGTAGGCTCTATCCTCAGAGATGGAATTTCCCTAATACATAGTAGGCAGACATCTAAACAATATTTTAGTGAATAAACACTTTATATGTTAACATGTTTAATGATATATTTTGACAGATACCCAATTTTGACTCAGGTTCATTTCACTAAATATTGAAGTATAATAAAGCCATTAAATTTTTTTTTGTGGGAATCATGTGTTTCTATTCCTTAGATTTATTGCCTATTTTTCATTTTTCAGTGCTCATCACAATAAATATACCCAATCCCCTTTATTTCACCCATTCTCCCACTCACCTCCCCTTTGACAACCACCATTTTTTTCTCTGTATTTAAGAGTCTGTTTGCTTTTTTGTCTCTTTTTTCATTTGTTCATCTGTTTTGTTTCTTAAATTTCACATATGATTGAAATCATATGGTATTTGTCTTTTTCTGGCTGCCTTACTTCACTTAGCATAATACTTTCTAGCTCTATCCACATCATTGCGGATGGCAAGATTTCGTTCTTTTTTATGGCTGAGTGATATTCTATTGTATATATGTACCACATCTGCTTTATCCTTTAGTCTATGGATGGACACTTGAGTTGCTTCCATATCTTGGCTACTGTAAATAATGCTGCAATAAACATAGGGGTGCATATATATCTTTTTGAAGTTGTGCTTTTGTTTTCTTTTGGTAAATAGCCAGTAGTGTAATTACTGGATCATATGGATAATTCTATTTTTAAATTTTTTGAGGAGCCTCTACACTGTCTTCCACAGTGGCTGCATGAAGGTTCCTTCTTTCTCTACATCCTTGTCAATACTTTTTATTTCTTTGGTTTTTGAATCTAGCCATTTTCACAGGTGTGAGTATTATCTCACTGTGGTTTTAGTTTGGATTTCCCTGATGATGAGTGATGCTGAACATCTTTTTATATATTTATTTGCCATCTATATGTCTTCTTTGGCAAAATGTCTATTTAAATCTTGGCCCTTTTTAATTGGATTATTTTATTGTTTTTGTTCAGTTGTATAAGTTCTTTATATATTATGGATATTGATCCCTTATCAGATATATCACTTGCAAATATCTTCACCCATTCAGTAGGTTGCCTCTTTGTTTTATTGTTTCCTACACTGCATGAAATCTTTCTATTTTGGTGTAGTCTCAGTTCAATTTTGCTTGGTTTTCCTCGCCTGAGGAGATATACGTGGAAAAATGTTTCTGTGGCCGATGTAAAAAAGACTACTCCCTATGTTTTCTAATTTCATGGATTCAGTTATCACATTTAGGTCATATTTCCTACAAATATTTAAAATTTTTTTTGCTTTCAAAAAACTCTTTTATGTGCACCTCATAGCAGTGCTCCTGCTTTTTGTTATGGCTGTTAACAATATTTTAACTGTTCCTCTAGAGACCTAAAAACACATTTTTATTGCCTTTTGCCTGTATTCTCTCCTTCCCACTTTACAATGGTCAGAATACAACAGTTTTCACCACAGATAGTTTCTCTTGCTTTTCACTACTGGGATCAAAACAAAAATGTAAGTCATTTCTAGTCTGTAGCATTTTGACTGAACTCTGTCAGGTAGAAAATAAGGATAACTTTCTTTTCATTCTTCTTCCTGGATGTTTAGGACTCTTATATAGTAAAAAACAATTTTGTCATTAATCACAATCTACTGACTCTTAAATGAAACTGTGATATGGAGACAATAATTAGTGTTAGAAGAACTCTTAATTTTTCTTGTACAAAAATCCATTTCATGGCACTGTTCAGAATGCCTCACACTAAGGAATTCTGGATTATTGATGATACATAAATGTGGAATAAAGGGAGTATTAGAAGCCAAAATTTTCTGGGCCTGTGTCTAAAAACTACCCGCCTAAAGACTGATATCTTAAAGAGTATAGCTAAGAGTAAAATATTTAGTGTCCTGATAGATTTGATATATTTAAGTTTGATTTGAGCCAATGTCGAAGAAACATATCCAAGGCAATGGATGCAATTCGACTGTATAAGAATATAAAGTAAGCAATGTTAAAATCAATCAAGGCAAGAATATCATGGTTCCAGGTAACCAGGCCTCTAGACAGAATGGTACCTAGCACTTAGATGTATGGAGAAGAGGATCCTTTCTTCAAAGTCAAGGCTGGGACAAACTGAGTGGGAATCCAAGGAAAGCCAAGTAGTACAGCATTAAACAATCCAGACTCAGTAGATAATTGCAGTTCTAAATGGAATCAGGATCAACCTGGCAGAGATTGAGGGAAGGGTGCATAAATTTCACAAAACCACCCTAGGAACTTGTAGATTGCAACCTCTAGATAGATTTCTTATCCTGTTCAGTGTTGGTTGTATTAAACAGATAAGACTAATGATACATTGAAGGAACACAATACCAGTAGCCTAGTGGGGGTAAAAAAATCTAGTTTGGTGTCAATCCTTATACAACTCTGGAAAACATCTTTATCAAGCATGAGCAAATGATCACTCTTAGTTTATATTGTTAGCTCACACTCCTACAAGTAAACTTTATATAGTGTCTACATTCACCACGAATATGCGGATATGTGGCATCCCTGTTTTTTACTCTTAGTATATTTGTTTATACACTGCTATTTACTTTTCTCCATTTTGGCTAATTTTGCAATGTGATAGTGGTAAATTTTACCAGCATTTGCATTTTTATTTCCATTATCTCTTGTTTAGGAAAAAAAATCAGTTTATAATCACTGATTACAAATTCTATGCTATGATCTGAATTGTGCCTATGGACATGTTTCCTTCAGCTAGCAATTAAAAAAAGTCTTAGGCAGGTCATTCATTCTCCAGTTTTCCAGAGCCCCCACAACTCCGTTTTGTGTTAACCCAGCTACTGCCTCTCTTTACAAAGCCTGCCTAGCCCCAGAGGCATTTAAGTTTTAAACCCCTGCTTTATATGCATGGAGTGGTATGGAAAGGAAGGTGTGCACTGGAAAGAAAAATGATTTTTCATGTATTTGCGTCTGAAAACCAATTTTACATATCACCAAACTGAGCATCTGACAAATTGCACTTTAAAAAATAGAGTTAAAATTGTGTTAGAATTCAGTAGGAAGATGTCCTATACTTAAATAAAGCTTTGTTAGAGAAATTTTGTCTCTAATATATAACCATATTGGCTAATTTATCTTTTTCCATCCTTTGCTTTCATGTTATCAAAGTAATTCGTACTCACTTAATGAATTTTCAAAATTCAGAAGACTGGAGGTGTAGAAAAATTTACTCTTGATCACACCATATAGATGTAACCAATGTTGAAATCATGTCATATTTTTTTCACATCTTTTATACAAGTTTTATGTATGTATGTATCTATGAATGTATCTATTAAAATCATATCTCTATATAGGCACAAGTGTATGTGTATCTCTTTTTACTAAAAAATGAAATGGAACAGATGTCTTATTTTATTTTATTTTATTTATTTATTTTTTAAAGATTTCATTTATTTATTTATTTGAGAGAGAGAATGAGAGAGAGAGAGAGAACATGAGAGGGGGGAGGGTCAGAGGGAGAAGCAGACTCCCTGTCGAGCAGGGGACTCGATCCCGGGACTCTGGGATCATGACCTGAGCCGAAGGCAGTTGCCCAACCAACTGAGCCACCCAGGCGCCCCAGATGTCTTATTTTAAATGAATATTTTAAAACACAAGAGGACAATTGTGAATAGTTGTACATGAGTATTATTAAGTATATAAAGCAGTTGTTTATTCAGTAGAAATTACCTTGACTTGAGTAATTCAAATTTGAGTAGTTTGAGGCATTGGTATGATTTGTTTTTGTATGGGATTTATATATTGAAAATAAGTAATTATATAAATAATATTCATATTTATGTTTCATTTTCTAGAGTAATTTCCTAGAGTTGATACATTTCAGTAAGTAATAGGTCAAAGTGTATATTATAAAATTATTTTTGCTTATTCTTTTTAACTTATGGGCTCATGAAGAGAAGTTAGAAATTATTTAAATTCAATAATTTAATAGAGGATGATTTTTAGTCATAGAATGGTTAAAAGATCTAGGTTCAAATTACTAAGGTAAGTCTGGAACTAGATATTAGATCATTTTTGAACTGTATTTTTTAACTAATTACACTTTATATACTTTATATTACATACTTAAGGACATATTTTGTTTTTGCTAGAAAATTTTATCATTTAAATCCTGAAGATTTTAGGTATCAGCAGTAAAAAGAGGCTGCAGGATGTAGCAGCATATCATATCTCCCCCTGGCAGTTATCTAAATAGCGGGTCCAACAAATACAGAAATCATGTCAAGAGAACTAACACCTATTAGTAATGATAAAATCATAATGACTACCTGCTCTGGACAGTGGCCTCTAATGTGGTCTCTAATGCTTCAGTGGAGCACAAAAAAAGATAATCAAACTTTTGTTCACACCTAATTTTCCAGTAAGATTAAGAGAGGAGTTAGGACCTAAACTGGGCAGGGGATAGCTCTCTGCAAAGTTTGTAAGTTGTCCAGCTATAAGTTCATTGCAGTAGCAGACCTGACAAGTATTTGAGGCCCAAACCTCACCATGTGTGAGAAGCAAAACAAAACAACAACAAAAAACCATTACCATGTTAATAAAGCATTCATTTATTTAAAAAAAAATGTTTAACTCATGGATGAGAATGTGCTCCTACACAACTTTATGTCAGATGGTCACATCTCTGCAGCGGCTTTTGCCACCCGTGACCCAACAGTGGGAAAAATGCTGTTATTGTTTATGGTTTACCTCTTTCATTTGTCTTCAGAGGACTTTGACGCGTTGCAGTTTATTTGTGCCAAATTTAGTGGATTTTTCCGTTCTATTTTCTTTGTTACCTATCACAAAATGGACAAGAGGATTAAATATGTCTGAGAATAAATTGTAAATTGAAAAAATAAAACTACAAGTGAATAAGTTCAGTGACAGAGCTGTCATTTTTATTCTAACATTCTTCAATAACCAGAATATGAGATAAAAATAAGAGCAACGTAGTCAAACATACAAAGGAATTTGTAAAAAATTGAATATTATGAAGATTTTATACATGCACACACGCGCGCACACACACACATGCATACACACCCACACTGTCAGAAAGCAACCTCATTCTGAGGCATATTTGCCCTGAGATGTTTGTAGATTCTTTAGCACATTTACTTAAAATAAATTTCATAAATGTTTGTAATATGCCAATTTTGATTTATAAATGTTAACTTTGTCATTAACTATAGGAGGTCTGAAACTTTTGAATTTTTTCCTGAAACTCTAGTGCCTAAAGTAGTGTCTGGAACATAATAAGAACTTACTAAATGTTTATTGAATGAATGAATATTATACATGGAAACAAAAAATAATATTTTATATAACCATATTAATCTTAAAGATAGAAATGCACGTATGTATATGTGTGTATATACATATATACATACAAATATAAATGTTAACAGCATCTGTCAGTGTGAGATGCATAATCTACTAATGTTATATAAAACTGACCAAAATCAGCTGCACAGCTTGGAGAATTATATCTAGATATCAAGAATTATATATGCCATTTCAGTTTATCTGGTCTGACTGCACTTGTGTTGATATTCTGGTAGAATAATTCCAGACCCTAAAACTTAATTGTTGTGAAGCAAGACCATTAGAGGAGTTGGAAAAACAGCACATGGCTCTAGGAATTAGATTGGCACATGGCAGGGGGTGGGGTGAGAAGATGGGATTATAAAAGCTTCCTTTTAGGGAGGCTGGAGTGAGAGGGTTTGGCCATGGTATTGGGAAAATTGAAAGACAGCAGAGCAGGTGAGATGTGATCCCCTGGGAAAGCGAAGGACTTCAAATATTCACTTGGCCAGACAGTGTTCTAGAAGTTTGCTCATCAGCATCCTCACCACATGAGAGCTTCGTGTTCCCTGAATAATAAGAACCAGAGAGAAATGTTACTCCATAGCCATTTTATTTCATTTAAATTCCTTTTACATCTCTCTAATTTTCCAAAAACATTTTCCACCTCTTTTTTTAAACAGATCCCTTTTTTCCCCTAATGCTAACAGAAACTTTCTTTAGAAAGAAAGCATGTGGGTTGTTCCCCACTGACCTCTTCCTTTTTAAATGTCTTTAGATTGATTTTGTAAAGACTTTTTGTCAACAACAATAAAATATAATATTTCCTTTTGTCCCTGAAGAAAGCTTTTGCTATTAGTATATTTTATATTCGTTGGTAATATATAAAATGACACAGTCTTTTTTATTTATGAAAAATTCTAGTTGTAGCTTTACATCAGAAATCAAACTTAATTTTTATTTATAAAAGTGTTCAAGTTTCAAAGAGCTTAGCAAATCAAGAATAACATTAGGATATCACACACTGAATCCCTAAAGAAAACTCTAATGCTTGAAGCCAGTTTTTCTCTCCCCTTGAGAAACACCAATTAAAGTTGACAGATTTTTAGTTCCAGAGAATGGAGTTCAATGTTGCATGGTATGTGTCAGCCAATTAAAAGTGAACTGTAAATTCATTTATTCATCAATAACAAATTTTCATTGTACTAACTGCTAATATTTTGTTGCTGAATAAAAGAAGCGTGGTTCCTGTCCTTGATCTGGCAGGGGTGAAAGATGACAAACAAGAACAGTGAATTAATACTTACAAATGAGATACAAAGACTTTTTAAAGGGGGGTGACAATTAAGTTTGTCTTCTGTTAGCAATTAAATTTAAATCGATTCACTTCAACAAATACAAGTGTTTTGATATATGCAAGGCTCTAGGAGACACCTAAAGCTACAAAGAAGAAGGGTGACAAACACTGACCAGAAGGAGAGTGAATAGTGTCCATACCTATTTAGAACTGTGTTTGAACTCTATGGTTTATTGAAATATATGTTAAATTCAGTTTTTCATATTCAAATTCATATTATTCATTCAAATTCATATTATTAGGTTCTTATGCTGAATTTATAACTCATAATGAAGAAATATGCCTTTAAAAGGTTATAAGGTATCTAACTTGTGTTTTTGTAACTGTGTCCATAACTTTGACAATCTCACACTTATTGATTTTATTGTCTTTGGAGGTTGAGGGAGGTGAACAGCTGTTTTGTGAATTAAGCAAAGGAAGAAACCAACACATCTATCTTGGTATATAAATACTTTGTTGTATGAAATGATTTAGATGAAACCCCGGTTGGGCATTAAGAAATGTTTTATGCTTTTTTAGATTTTTTTTTCAAGCCATGAGATTCTGTGCCCTGATATGAATAGTAATGGCAATGTTGAAATGGTATGTTTTAAATTTTAACTTAAGGGATGTAGTTGTCATTGGCTTAAAATAGAGCTTTTCAAACTCAACACCCACAAAACAAATAATCCAGTTAAGAAATGAGCAGAAGACATGAATAGACATTTTTCCAAAGAAGACATACAGATGGCTACCAGACAAATGAAAAGATGCTCAACATCACTCATCATCAGAAAAACACAAATCAAAATTACAATGAGATACCACCTCACACCTGTTAGAATGGCTAAAATTAACAACACAGAAAACAACAAATGTTGGCAAGGATGCAGAGAACAGGGAAGGAACCCTCTTGCACTGTTGATAGGAATGCAAACTGGTGTAGCCATTCTGGAAAACAGTATGGAGGTTCCTCAAAAAATTAAAAATAGAACTAACCTATGATCCAGCAGTTACATTACTAGGTATTTACCCAAAGGATATAAAAATACTGATTTAAAGGGACACATGCACCCTGATGTTTATAGCAGCATAATCAGCATTAGCCAAATTATGGAAAGAGCCCAAATGCCCAACAGCTTATGAACGGATAGAGGTGATATATATATATATATATATATGTATATACACACACACACACCCCACACACACGTATACACACATACGTGTATATATATATATATATATACGTATGTATATGTACGCATATGTATGTATATGTATATGTGTGTGTGTGTGTATACACACACACACACACACAGATTATTTGTTGGTACCATTTATTTTTGGTACCAGATATTGCAAAGTATTCATATAACACTGTTTTCATATAACACTGTTTTCATTTGC
The DNA here is from genome assembly GCF_003265705.2 of Callorhinus ursinus. Classification (NCBI taxonomy): domain Eukaryota; kingdom Metazoa; phylum Chordata; class Mammalia; order Carnivora; family Otariidae; genus Callorhinus; species Callorhinus ursinus. The sequence continues at coordinate 97,428,577 of NW_027397066.1, read as the reverse complement.
TTATTATAAAAATGAGGAAATGGGAGCTTAGGCAAAATCCTTATATTTCAGAGCTGCAGCTATATGGTTGGACTGATCATACTAAGTTGGCAATGTTGAACAACTAAAACTCTCCTACTTTGCTGATGGGTGTGTGAAATGGTATAACCACTTGGAAAATAGTTTTATCTACTAAGTCTGAAGATTTGCAAATTCTGTGAAACAGAAGTACTATATGTAGATACAAACTCAAAAGAAATGAATTCGCACATACAACATGAGACATACTATTATAATGAGTGCTTTGAAAGGAGGCTAAGAAGGGAATATCTGTGTTTCAGTCTGGCTTCAGCTTCTTTGAGCCTTTATTTATAAGAACCCTATCTGAGAGAGTTTATAGGTAAAATCACAAGTGATGACGCAAAAATATGGGGCTCAGTATGGTTAGAACTTTAGCATGGATCCTATATATTTACTTAAGGAATGAAAATTTTGCAAATGTTAAAAGTCATAAATCAGAACAAAATTTTAAATTCCTGGGGCGCCTGGGTGGCTCAGTTGGTTAAGCATCTGCCTTTGGCTCAGGTCCTGATCCCAGGGTCCTGGGATTGAGCCCCGCCTCGGGCTCCCTGCTCAGCAGGGAGTCTGCTTCTCTCTTTCTCCCTCTTCCCCTCCCCACTGCTCTTTCTCTCTCTCAAATAAATAAATAAAATCTTTTTAGAAAAAGATTTAAAGTGTTTAAAATTCAAGTGGTAAGAATGTGTGATCTATTATCTTTTCCAACTTGATGTCATGAATTAATCTATATGCACTTGTATGCATTAACTAAGAATATAATACTTTGAAAAAGGACTTAACATTTAGGGTGGCATAACCTGAATTTAAATGTTGTGTTGATTATTCAATATAATCCAGTATATGTTTTGTTTTCTATCCATATTTATTAAACTGCAACAAAAACTAAAAATATATCCAGTACCTTTCCGTCTTTCACCTCCCAATACCTGAGTTTGTATGTTGCAAATGCATTGTTCACAGGAAATATGGCACTGTTCCTTGATCCACAGATGAAGTGCATAATGTAACTTAAATAAATCAGCACAGTACACCTCTTCTTCTAATGAGTCCAATATGAGTAATATTACAGGACTTCGGGTGGGAATTATAGGATATAGATCCTTTCTTTGGACAGTATTTTGTGTACCTGTGAGGACTAGAAGTGTTTTTTATTTTACTCTCATGATTTCAGGATGATTCTGATTTAGGAAGAAGACAAATCTAAGGAGTGACATACACACTCACACACAGATATGGAGTCCTTACAAACTGAATGCTGAATTTGATCTATTCCTTGAAATTGTTCAATCATGTGAGACAATAACTTTCCCATACATTTTCTAATTTAAGTTTATATATATATTGTTATTTCCATTGAAAGTATATAATGGATATCATATTTGGTACCAAGAATGGGGTTTCACAAGTAACAGGCTCTAAAATATTGGGTTGCCTGAATTCTGTTAGGATGTGGTAGGTGAGAAATTGAAGATAATTACCATTTAATTGATCAACACACGTTTAAAGGATTTTTCTTTTATGGTAGACCTAATATCATGTGCCTACTAAGGCTCCAATATTAGAAGTGAGTCAAAAGGAGTTCTAATGCCGAAATCATTACCAAAAAAAGAGCTAAGCTTGCTCTGCAAGTGTTCTCTGAAGGCAGAAAGCAAAGAAAGTTTTGCTAAAAGTGGCTCTTCTACTTTTGGTCTACAATCCAAATTAAATAAGAGTCTCATGTCTCATTAACATAATAAAATAAAAAAATGTAAAAAAAATGAGACTCATAATCCAAGTCTTTGAATGGCCACACAAGCATAATTCCCTACAGTGAGGTAAAGATAGGGCTAACAGGGAAATGGGAAATTTAGTAGGAGAAAATATAGGGAACTAACAAACACATGATTCCACTGGCTTCACCCTAGAGTATTCTTAAGAATTCCCTGCATGAGAAAGTAGCTAACTGTTCACATTGTGGAAATGAAACCAAAATATAGGCTTAGGACTGAGATATAAATATGCTTAATTTACCAACCTGATTATAACTTCAAATTGTTCTAAGAGGCAGACCTCTTTAAAGAGATCCAGGTGAATGATCATAGCACTGAAGATCAATACCAACTACTAGGAAAGAGTTCCAATTCTAGTTCTAGGCTTAAGGGTTGCGATTAAATATGATCTCTAGTTTTGATTACTGGCACATAAAATTGGTCACATATAATTAGACCAAGAGCTAGTCGCAATTTTAACGAAGATATATTTATAAAGAAACTCAAGCCTTATTACTTACAACCTGTGTTTGCTCAGTTGTGGGCTCCCTAGGCACCCAAAGTTGATAAAGAGTGTGATGCTCAAAAAAAAAAAAAAAAAAAAAAGCCTCAGTCGAACGGCCTCTCAAATGCCAATTGCAGGTACTTTCACAGACCTAGAGGAATTTTGAAACCTTCTCAGCTCCTTCATAGTGCTTCTTGTGTTTTAGCTCCTTCATTTCTTGTAAATGCTTTCAAATATGTCCTAGTGGAAACCAGTGATTTATGGAAATGTTACTTTTTAGCCCTCTAGAAAAATCCCTTATTAAGGGATTTAGCTTAAAAACAGGAAGATGTTATTAAATATATATATATATATATAATGTCTTTACTGAGTGACCACAGATAAAAAATAGCTACAAATAGCATTACTCTGCCTAAATTCACTTGTTTCCAAACATCCTTTCTTAATGGGACCTCCAAAGCTAAATTCAGGGCAGAAAGAAATATTTAGATAACTTGATTCTTTAAAAGTTCAAAGAGTATGCCCTGTGAAAAACAGTTCTCAAAATTACTGCTATATGAACTCTTTCTTGTCACATTCCTTTCACTGCTGGCCTAGGATCTTTTTTTTTTAATAGCTGTATAATGTAGGATTTATGTGCTCAAGAAAAAATAAGAAATATTTTTATAGTATCTTTCCTGAGGGAAAATTTTTTATTGTTATTTTTTGGGCTGCCAATGATTGAACCTGATTTGATATGAAACATGGGGTAGGCAAAGGGTCCCTGAACTTTGCAAAGTATTTGAGTATGAGAGGTTTTTTAAATTTTTATTGAATGATAAAATGTTTCTGTTTCTGATCTCATATGAATTAAATATGCCTTGTAATTTTTTGATGCTTCCTAGCCAGCATTCTGTTTCATTGCCCAAATTCAGGGGTATATAGCCAATGGTTTCTCCTGTGCATCATAATAAAACTGGTTAAAAGCTTCCTTGGGGTCCATTCTCATCTCATTTATCACCTCCCATGGTACTTAGCAGAGCATGGAGTCCACCTTGACTTCAAAAGTCGGTCTGTGCTTGGATCCTCTCAGTGGGGTGCTGAAGACGCTCTGAGCATTTGGTGCTTCAGTTCCCATTACAATTCCTCTGAATTTCAGTTGGCAGAAGATGAGACACTAATGTTTACCTAGATTATATTTAAGGAGGAACTCTGTGGAGTACTTGGAAAAAAAATGCCAAGATAAAACCCAGGGAAGAACTTTTTATTCTAATATTCACATACGTGAAATCTGGGTGTATATCTTGAGATTTTAACAGAGTGAGCCAAATTTTCTTTCTCCTCCACAGAAAGGACAGCAGATTGGTATAAAAACATGCCATACAAGAAGCCTGACATGACTTCATATAGAGTGCGGGAGGCCATAATTTTACCAAATGAACAATGTGCACCAATGGGTAGGAGTTGATTGAGCTGCATCCACATTTGGCCCTTTTGTGCATTGATCCTCTCCTAACTGCTTGGTCATAGATTATGTCCAGAATTGAGAAAAGAGCACGAGGAAATAGGAAATGAGTAGCTGGGAAGAACATTCTCTCATCTTTTTGGTCTCATGTAAATAATTAGGAGAGTGAGTCCTCAACCTACTTCTGGGATCAGATCTTTATTTAGATAAAAATTCATAATCATTCCTGATCATTTTTGGGGGGGATCATACACACTCTGATTTATGCTAAGAATACCTGCTCAGGAAAATGTACATATGTACATGTGTGGGCCACAGTAGTCCTGAATGTTTGCAAGTATGAAAAAGTGAATATGTGCAATTGCAAAAGTACTAATTAAGGTATACATTTTATATCTCTACATGTCATTTCACGTTTTAAGACCAGGGGGAAAAGAACTTCAACTATGAGACTGTAACTGTCATTTCTTTATAAGAGAGCACATGCTTGTTGTTCAATGGTTTCCTGTGTCTGTCTCTTCAGATGGTTTCAAGGCCAGGACAGTTTGCTTGATATTGATAAGGAGGTTGAGGGTTCTAAGGCCAGAATCTGCAGCTCTGGATCATAAACAAATTATAGGGATGTGAGGATAAATTGAAGAGTTGATCTATTCTAGAACCAACACTCTTAGAAAATCAATTACATAATGACGAAGAATAAAAACAAGTCCAAAATCCCATTTACAATTCAAAACCCAAAAAGCTTTGAAAAACAAGAAGGCCCCCACCCCTCCCGGACCTTGGAAATGTGAGATAAACTCATGTGACTTCAAAATCTGAGTTCAATTGATGTGAAGATATGCATTGTCTTCATTGAGGCTACTTACGTTCAAGGCAGAAATGTTAGCATGTTTCCTAATGAGGTAGTTCTTCAGATAATTCTGAGAATGTTATGTAAGTTATGTTTTTGCACTGTCTTTATAAAGTCTGTAAAAATGTTTTTTTTTTCTGAAATATACCTGGCATAAAGTGTTTTGATATGATATTGTAGATCTATGTTTTTGGCTTTGTGTAAAATAGGACATTAATAAATATCAGTGTATTTGAAAGTTTCACACTGAATCATGCATCTGAACTTTAAGAAAAAATTAAAAAAATATATGTAGCCCTTACCTTTACCTTCTCTTTTCCTGGCATAAGAAAGGACCAAGCAGATGGCATTACCTACTTAAGATGAGGAGTGTTAGTGTATTCTTGAAAATAGTCCTTTTAGGATTCATGTCCAGTGGCTAAGGTAACCTGAGAGGTCAGCTTTAAACTAAGTCACTCAGTTTATCAACTCTATGAAATTCAGTATTCACACTTGAAAAGGGGAGAATATTGAGAGAATGAAACTAAGTCAAAGTGTATAATGCACGTAAAATGCTTAGAGGATTTCTATCTTCTATACACTTAATCATCTCAGGGGGAGGCAGAAGACAGGGAAAAAATTGTAACATCTGAGAAAATGCTCATACTGCTCGTAATTATTTTTCAAAAGTATTTTTGTTGATAATTAAGATAAAGTAGTTCAGAACTCTGTTCTCCTTTGTAGTAGTGACAATAATTGTGTATGTGTGTGTATGATAGTGCTAGTTGAAGCACTGTAAATATATAAATCTGCTAAATCTCCCTAGCCCCTTTGATGTAAGTAGTAGTGTCTTACTGCTTACTGCAGATGAGGAAATGGAAGCGCACAGACATTAAGTAACTTGTCCAAGGTCATATGGGTGGTAAATGGCAGAGCCATGATTTGAATCCTGACAGTATGAGCTTATAATATTCATATTATGCTATATATCTTATGTAAGAATGCCTCTCACTGAAAGTTGATCATGTATGGAGATCTTTTACTACAACAGTAGCAAAGGATAGATGAAAATAATTCCGCTCTTGGCAAAATGTTCCTCAATGAAATACTGTTGTGCATTCAGGAAGGGTGAGGAGAACTAATTATTGGTTCATGGAAAGAAGATCAAAGTCTATAGTGAGCTGTGTGGACCAAAATGAAATTTTCTGAACTTTGACGATAAAAATCACATTTCATATTTTGTTAATCTGGTTTTGGATATAATCTTTTTAAAACTTAAACTTCAAAAGTTAGCTGCTTCTGTAAATTGTAATGGCTGTTTAAATTAAAATTCTAGATTTGTTATCAAATATCTGTTTGAACTTGAGGCAATTACTTAGCTTTTTCGCGTCCGTTAAAATCACAATTAGTGACAAGAGTTATGGTTTGAAGTCTGTGGTATAGGATTATAGAAGTTGTAAGCGATTCAAAGGCTAGACCATATAGTATAATATTTAGAATTCCTAATTGTTTCATTTTCATTGTATCTCTGCAGACAATGAGTTGAAAAAAGATTCAGCCATTTTGTGTAATTACTTTTTACGACATTTCATTACATGCTGTGATCAGCAGACAGTGCTTCCTTCACTTTCAGAGCAGTCAAATGATTACGTATGAGATTTGATCATGGAAAGCTGTCTTCATTTAAATAAATGCGTCTCATATGTCATTCCATTTCTTTTAAGGCTCTGCTGTATTGTCTTGTCTTTTGTTTCCCTAGCTGTCACTCAGTTCTTGGCTCAGTTAGCTGGATTGTGTGTGTTGAGGTTAATTAAAATCAGTGATGGATTATAAATTGAGATGCAAAAATCAGGATGGCTATGAATGAGAAAATTTCAAACCTGTTGAATGCAGCCTACAGGACACCAAAAATCTTGGGCATTGTCAAAAATAAGAGCAGGGCCTTGTGGAACTGTTAAGAGCTTATACAGTAAAGCTGACATCTACTTTTTGGTTCTAATTGTATTCTCAAATATAAAAGTCAGAAATCATTTTTACAAACATAGGCAACCTGATGCTCAGTTATTATAATCATTAAGGGAGTACATAAAGTAAAACAAGCAATAATAGTATAACTCCATAATTGGAAAGTGTGTTTATTTTTGCTTTTGATATTAGTTTAATAGGACTTCCAAAGCAAAAATATTAAATTTTATATCTTTCCCTTGGATTTCATATCTTTCACATATCCTTTACAAAATAAAAGTACTAATTTTTCGGAATTCTAATCCTTGATTTCAGTTGGTTTAGTGGCTCTTATTTTTTGAAAAAAACATAAAATGTATATAGCAGTATTTTAATATTTTTGATACTTTTATGTTTATTATTTCATGCAATAGATATCGTGGGATTCCTCTACAAGTTCCACTCTGTGCCTATGTTTAAAAATAATTAGGAGAACTCAGTGAGTCGAGTGCTGAGCTTCTCACTATGGAAGCCACAAGCTAAATTAATCAGAATAAACTAAAATAAAAAATTCAGTTCCTCAAACACAGTAATATATGCCAAGTACCAAATAGTACCATATAGCTAATGGCTAATGTATTAGTATTAGTGGCTAATATATTAGTGCAGGTACAGAACATTTCCATCATGGCAGAGGGTTCTGTGGGACCATGAACTTAATTCATAACAGTTGTGCATGACTTTGTTAAATATTACAGTAAAACAGAGTATTTATGTAATTCCATATTTTAACACATCTATTCTGATGATTGTAGTCCTTATCTCTACAGTATGGTCATTTCAATAAGGCACCAAAAAATTAGGATTCACTATAAATGTGCCAGTTTTGGCCAGTGTAGATTTATTTATACTTTTCTATTAATATAATTTAAAAATAATAATTTTTGAACATTTTATTCTATCCAAACTAATAAAATTTAGGAGGGATTAGTCAAACAACGAGCATATATTTTTGAGAGTATACCATTGAAAGTATAACATCCTATGTGTTGTGGTGGAAAGAACATATAACCTAGGGCAGAACAAAGTCTTTGGCCTCAAACAGCATATAATCTAATTATAGATATAACACATATGCAAAAAGTTATATGCAAATATTTTATTGTAGGGCTTCTAATAAGAGAGATAATTTGGCTTGAAAATCAGGAAAAACTTTGTGGGAAAGGTGGATTTCAGATAGGCCCTGATAAATTAAGAAAATTAAAACAATCTACGGCAAATTTATGAAAATAACAGATTAACTATTCAATGTTTTGAGATATCTAGTTTAAAAAAAAGAAAGCAACATTTAGAATTTATCAAGTTGAATAACTCTCAGTTCTATCAGACATAATACTTATTTTTAAACAAATATATTTTAATGTCTCCAGATCAAGAAGGCCTTAGCATTCTCCTGACTTGATGGAACTTTGGACAGGTTTTTTTTCCCCGACTCTCAGCCCCACACCTCCCTTTTCTTAGTGCATTTACTTTATTTTTTTTAAGTTTTTATTGAAATTATGGTTAGTTAACATACAGTGTAATATTAGTTTCATGTGTAAAATCTACTGATTTAATGCTTCCATACAACACCCCTCACCACAGCAAGTGCATTCCTTAATCCCCAACACATTTTATCCATTCCTCCATCTACCTTCCCTCTAGAAAATTTGCAATTGCAAATTATTTCTCTGACCCTTTGAAATGTAAATAAATGTTCTCAGAAGTCTCTTGCCACTTTTACAAAACAAGACTGTCTATCCCAAGTACCTAGGAGTCATTCCTCTGAAAGGTAATCATCAAGAAAGACAACACCCTTATCTCCCACATGTCTGTGGGAGAGTAGGAACCTAACTTCAATAAACAATTAGCAAATGCATATCTCCTAATCACATTAATCAACCTGTCCCCTAATGTCCTCCAATACTTTTCCACTAGCTCACCAGTGCTTAAAACAGGGTTGAATTTAATCTCTCTCCCATATTTCAATAGTCTTGAATAAAGTCTTCCTTGACTATTTATCCAGAGTAATTTTTCTCTTTTGGTTTTGTATTGCTGCTATAACAAAATGATCACAAACTTACTGACATAAAGCAGCACAAATTTATTATCTCATAGTTCTGGAGTTCAAATGTCCAAAATGGGTCTTCTTATGCTATGATCAAGGTGTTGACAAGGCTTCATTTCTTACGGAGGCTGTAGTTAACAGCCTTTTTCCTTGCCTTTTTCAATTCAGCATGAATTATTATACCTGTAAATAAATATGACTTTCTTTTTCACATTATCTTTTCATTTTTGATGTCTAGTATTAGTAATATGTACAACATCCTTAGTATTTTGTACATATGAGACAATATTGATGCAGGTACTGACAATTCATCTTGTAAACAGATGATGTAAACTTATTATCAATGAACATAGTATGGCACTGTAAGTATATTTTCTCTTCCTTACTTTTTTTAAACATATTTTTCTCTGCTTGCTTTATTATAAGAATACACAGTATATAATACATATACTAAATATGTTAATAACTATTTGTTATTCGTAAGGCTTATAGTCAACAGTAGGCTATTAGTATTGAAGTTTTGGGGGAATCAAAAGTTATAGATTTTTGACTGTGTGGGAGGTCAGCATAGTTATGAATGGGAAAGCAAGAAATACAGATTCAACAGAGGGTGATGTATTAGTAACTTAAATACCATAAAAGCCTTTTGTATCAGTAGTGCAATTTCCAAAACAGTGAAAAACTCTTTGGAAAAAAAATCGGTGCAATTATAATAGTCAGGGAGCTTCCATTTCTGGAAATTCAGAGTACCCTAAAACCACGTAAAATGCTGTGGATTTGTATGTAAAATGAAATGATATTTCAGCTTGACATAATTAAAAACTGATTTTTCACCTACATTAATGCCAGATGAGACAGTCAAAATTTGTGTGGGACATGTAGTAATAATTTTTTGTTGTGTACAGTTGTGCAACATATTTAAGGAACCCTTGTACCCATGCTCTAAATAACAGCATACCCCTTGTAACACACACATAACCCCCCATACCTGCACACAGATTTCCCAAACTTTCCAAAACAACTATTGCAGGCAGCACTTCCTACCTTTGAAAGTCACCAATCTGGGGCGCCTGGGTGGTTCAGTTGGTTAAACATCTGCCTTCCGCTCAGGTCATGATCCCAGGCTCCTGGGATCGAGCCCTGCAATGGGCTCCCTGCTTGGTGGAAAGCCTGCTTCTCCCTCTCCCTCTACCTGCCGCTCTGCCTACTTGTGCTCTCTATCTCTCTGTCAAATAAATAAAATCTTTAAAAAGGTCATCAATCTTTCCAATTTTCTCATTTTATAGAGAAGACACTGTAGTTACCATTGGTCAACTGCTAAGTGATTTTTGGAGATTTAGTCTAGGGGCAGTATCAGATATTAGAAATGCATTAAAGAACCAAATTTGCTCAATTTTTCTTTTCTCATAGGTTTTCTTGTTGTTATGGAAGTGATCAAAAATAATTTATAACAGGGGCGCCTGGGTGGCTCAGTTGGTTAAGCATTTGCCTTCAGCTCAAGTCATGATCCCAGGGTCCTGGGATCGAGCCCCACATTGGGGTCCCTGTTCAGTGGGGAATCTGCTTCTCCCTCTCCTCTGACCCTCCCCCTCTGCTCATGCTCTCTCTTTTTATTTCTCTCAAATAGATAATAAAAATATTAAAAAAATTATAACATAGAAAAGTATATTGTGTAGTATATGAGAAATTGATGTGTTTATCCGTAATGCATTTGCTAAATAATATTTATTATGTGCTTTTATGAGCCAGACACAAAAGAGTACTTGAGAGGAGGCAGTGCCAAGCTAAGCTGGCTAAAATTTTTGCAACTTATTCTTTCCTCAGTGAAAGCACTGGTACTGTTTTGAGCATGGGAATTAAATAATCTGATTTTTATTTCAACAAAATCCCTCTGATTGCTTTGCAATCCGAATGCAGAAATGTAGAGGAATGGGGGGAGAATTAAATCAGAGGGACAGAAGAGATGAGAAATAAGGGTGAATCAAACTATAGTGTGACAGTAAATAGAAGTGAGTAAACTTCACATATATTGCAGAGATAAAGCTGATAAGACTTATTGAAGGGCTGAATTTCTGAGGTGTTGGAAGAAAGCATTTTCTAGATTGATCTCTTGGTTTCTAAATTAAGAAAATCAGTGGTATTTACTGATAGAGTTTAGGATGGAAGGGATAATCTATGGAAAAAAGACCTTGAAGATTATTTTATTTGCCAGGATCTCAGGATTGAAATCCCCATATTTAAATTTCTTTGGAGATTTTAATACCTATATTAAAGTTTATGCATGATGCAAGTAAAAGCAAATAGTTAAAGAATAGAAGGGCATAATTCTTTGTCACTATTCATGACTATGGAAACAATATTTTATTGAGTCTTACATTTTCCCTTGAAAGTAACTGGAAAAATTCTGACAGATGATAACACTAAAAATCTCAGTTTCAACAATATTTAATATCTCCTGTTGTCTTCTTCACAACACAGGCAAATAAATGAAAATAATTGTTTTTGAGTAAGCATTTCACAAAGCACTTTCACAAGTGACATTCTTTTGCACAAGTTATACCTCTAGTCAGCACTTTCACATATTAGTGTTTTTAGATTATTTCTATCTACTATTGAGTTTATGCCTAGAAGTCAGAGATATAATTTCTTTAGTTGAACAAAATACTCTGTTGAGTAAAATAGAAAAAGAACACTCAGGTTACTGAGTACTTAACATAGTACATTTTTAAAACCTTGCGACACATGGAGTCAAAAAAGCTTAAACCATTAAATAAAACATCAGAGACTCAACATTTAACAGGAAATGTTTTCATTTAAAGAATTAAATATTATTAGTTTGCATATACCTTGAGTTCTGGTAGTTTGATTGTATATAAAGTTCTGGCAATCTGAATGTTGGCAATAAAAAACTGTCAGTTTACAAAAAATTGATGCTAATTGTTTTCAACAAAGTAAAGACAAATCAATGATATTCTCTGTCCTGACTGATATGTTAATATGTTCTCATTTCCATTTTATTTACCTTACTATGTGTGAGATTAAGCAACTGAAGATAAATAAATATCAAACCAGAAACAGCCACCAGAGCGATCTATTACTGATTACTGGATTTTATACTCCATTACTTAAAACCACACACACACACACACACACACACACACACACACACACACATATACACACCCATACACATGTATATGTGGTATATAATAGGGTTAAAACCCCATTATACCAAACTATTTCTTGTTACCTTCTCCTAAGGCAGTTTGTTCCTTTCTGCTAGATTCATAATTCGTACTAGTACTTCTCATTCTGTGTTATTAATGAAAAATTTAGGGGCTCCAGAATCATACAGAACATAATTCAACTCCTGCCATCTATTTTTCACTCCCCCATTACTTTCAGTAATTTGATCAACTGCTCAGAGTTCTAGTGTATTTCTCTATAATATGATGCTAATATCCTCTCTGAATGGGTAATTAAGCCCAAGTCAAGCCCACTGATGATTGCAGCCCAACCTCAGGGCTCCACAGCCTGTATGCCTAGATGGATTATTCCTGAAATCCTATTCCACAGAAACCATGAGAGACAATGAAGGATTTTTGGTGTTTTAAACCACTGTGTTTTGCAGTGATTTGCTATGTAGCAATAGATATCTAACACAGATTTTGGTACCATGATGAGGATTGCTACTCTAACAGAAATCTAAATATGTGGCAGTAATTTTGGAACCAAATAGTTAGCAGAAGTTGAAATGGCCTCGAAAAAACTGTAAGAGAAAGCCTGAAGGTCCTTGAGGAGACTGTGGGAGAGTACTTAATGGGAAGTAAGAAAACATTACTGGAAACTTGAAGAGAGAGGATCACTTTAGAGTAGTGATAGAAAGTTTTGCAACACTTTAGCCTGCAGAAATGTGCAATTTAGGGGCACCTGGGTGGTGGCTCAGTGTGTTAAGCATCTGCCTTCAGCTCAGGTCATGATCTCAGGGTCCTGGGATCCAGCCCTGCATCAGACCATCAGGCTCGCTGCTCAGCGGGGAGTCTGCTTCTCCCTCTCCCTCTGCTTCCCCCCCTCCCCACCTCATGCTCTCTCTCTCAAATAAATAAATAAAATCGTTAAAAAAATTGAAATGTACAATTCAGAAGGCTTATCTCATGAGCTGATCTAGCTAAGGAAATTTCTAGCCAGAATGTTGAAAGTGTCACTTGGTTTCTTTTAGCTGAACAAAGTAAAATGTCAGAGCAGTGCTATAAGTCAAAGGAAGATTTGTTAAATATAATGGAGACAGGAATTTCAGAGTCTGATACTAAATTTTTTCTTCATTCATGGCTTTTCCAAATGATAAAAAGAAATGGCAAATGGCTGCCAGGCAGAGATCAAATCCATGCCACTTTCAGGAAAACATGATCTAAAGATAAAGTCAAGGTTGTAGCGATACAATTTAAAAAAAATAATTTCAGAAAAGTCTAACATGGTTCCCCTAAGAACATTTTGTCATAGAAAAGCCCACTAAGGAGCTTAAGAATATGCCTCACAGATCCTCTTCCTTTAAAAGATACATGTAAGAACCTTAATGGTGTCATCCCTTAACCAATTTAGTATATTCTCAAGAAAAAGAACTTATCTTTTTTTTTAAAGATTTATTAATTTGAGAGTGAGAGAGAGAATGGGGGGAAGGGCAGAGGGAGAGAATCTTCAAGCAGACTGCCTGCTGAGCAGGAAGGGCAATGCGGGGCTCCATCTCATGAAATCATGGCCTGAGCCAAAACCAAGAGCTGGATGCTCAACTCACTGAACCACCCAGGTGCCCTGAGAAGAAATTATCTTAAAGAGATTTGTGCATGTGGGCATTTATATAATGAAGGGAACATAATAAGATTCGTATGAGAGTCACAAAGTTTTAATGATGATTATACTAGCAGAAATACCTTCAAGTTTCAATTCAAAGGGACAGACACAACACAAAATGAAAACAGGCACATAGACTCCCTTACTATTATGGACAAGAACAAGTTGAAAAACTTCATAGCTGCAAACAGCAGCCCATTTTATATGGAAAAGAAAGGCTAATACATAGGATAGAATCTAGAATCCAAGGGACTGAACAAAGAGCCAAGAAGAATTACTTCCAGGAAATAGGGATAATTTCTAATTAAGGAATTGGCACCATGTGCCTGGCCAAATATCAGAATTGTTATGGAACAATGATAGCTGCATGTTCCCTTTTTATCTTTTTGAAAATGAAGGTCTAGATAGGTTATCCTAATGTATAGTGGGTGTATAGGGAAGGGAAGTAGGGAGAAAGTTAACTTCCTCTTGAGTTAATAGGTCTTTTGTTGAAAGGAATTGTTTCCAAGTAGTTGTACTCCAGTAATCATACCTGAAGTGCTTTTTCTACACTTGCAAGCTGAATTTGTACTGATATGATATTTTTTAGGGTCTTTAGAAGATTAAAGGATTTTTGCACATAGAGAATCCTGAATTATTAGGGATCACTGGATAAAATGGTGGTTACCCTCTGAGATGGTCCCCAGTGATGCTCTCCTGCTGGTATTCAATTCTTGTTTAGTACCCCTTCACATGAAATGAGAACTGGGCCCTATGTGCCCAACAGAATATAGCAGAAGGGGGTTTGCATCACTTCTATTGGTAGGTTATAAAAGGCATGTTGCACTGGGTGTTATACACAAACAATGAATCATGGAACACTACATCAAAAACTAATGATGTACTGTATGGTGACTAACATAACATAATAAAAAATAAGTAAAAAGCACGTTAACGTCTGCTTTGGACTTTGGACTGCTTGATCATGGGAAAGCCAGATACGATGCCACGGAAACACTCAAACTGCCCTAGGGAGAGGTCTGTATGGAGAGAAGCTGAGAATCCCAACTCTCAGCTACTACCAATTTGCTAACAACATGATATGTGTGATCTACTTTAGAAGAAGATTGACTAGTCCCAATTATTCAGAGGACTGCAATGCAGATGACAACTTACTGCTTCCTCATGAGATATGTCAAAGAGATGTCAAGTTAAAACATGTTAGCTAAGCCACTCCTAATTTTCTGACCCACAGAAACAGTGAGAGAGAATAATGTTTTAAGTTAAGTTTTAGAATACATTTATGCAGCAATAGATAATATCCCAGTGAAGCACATCTGATTCTAATCACACTTTTTACATTTCAAAAAGATAAATATATTTGTTTATCATCATCCTCAGATATGAGAAAGAAATAGGTATCAGACAACATATAGAAAAATTCCTAAGGATGTTGATCTAAACCTTGAATAGGGAAAGTGAGAATTTAAAAAAGTAAGTTTTGGTTGAAATAACTAATAAGAGAGAATAATCACTTTATATTGGTCATATAACCTGGCTTAAAAATAAGTTATACTTCCTAGGGACGCCTGGGTGACTCGGTCGGTTGGGCGTCTGCCTTCGGCTCAGGTTATGGTCCTGGTGCCCTGGGATCGAGTCCCGCATCGGGCTCCTTGCTCGGCGGGGATCCTGCTTCTCCCTCTGCCTGCAGCTCCCCCTGCTTGTACCCTTGCTCACTCTCTCGCCCACGTTCTCTCTCTCTCTAACAAATAAATAAAATCTTTAAAAAAATAAGTTATACTTCCTAGTATTAATTAAATTTTATGCCTCAGGAAAATGAAGCACCTGAGTTCAAAACTGAATTGGCTCTTAGTTATTAGAATGTCATAGAAGAAAATAAGTCACTGGAAGAAAGTACCTGCTTCTGATGTAATTAATAAACAGTGTAGAGTATCCAGTATTCTAGTAAATAAGTGTTGCATGTGTGGGTGAAGGTTGCCAATAGAGGATGGAGACCTGGTCATAAGGTGCAGCTATTTGCATGAGTACATCTTGATGATTTGAATGGTGTCCTGAGATCTAGTCAACCTCATTATCCTTTCCCTGGAGAAAAGCTTTGCAAAAATCATGGTATTTGTCCTCTTATAAATTTGTCTATAATGTTAGGGATCACATATTCTTTTAGGATGTTAAGTACCAGGGCACCTGGGTGGCTCAGTTGTTAAGTGTCTGCCTTCGGCTCAGGTCATGATCCCAGGGTCCTGGGATCGAGTTCCACATCGGGCTCCCTGCTCAGCGGGAAGCCTGCTTCTCCCTCTCCCACTCTCCCTGCTTGTGTTCCTTCTCTCACTGTGTCTCTCTCTGTCAAATAAATAAATAAAATGTTAAAAAAAAAAAGGATGATAAGGACCTTTGATTCAATGTTTTTCATATTTAAATTGTGCCAGATTTTCTCATTTCCCCTTCTTAACTGTTTTATATACATTTTGTGACTATGCATAGTTTGTATTAGAATGTGAGAAACAATGTTTAAAGTATATAGAGAGCAGATTTATTAAAGAGAGAACTTCAGCATAACCAATATCAATGAGAATACAATTTTTAAAAATTTACTCTAAAGAGAAATTTCATCAAACTTACCCTCTATATTTCACTAAATTTCGTTCATTTGGTAATATGGTAGCTAATGATCACTTTATCAGTCCATGAATGCTTGATAGAGGAAGATTCGTCAAGTTTTATATTTTTTTGTACAGGTGAAATATACAATTGTATGTTTGTATAATAAGAATGGTAACTACTTAGCATCTTCTATGCGGCAAAAGCTGTATTTATGTTATTTTGTTCTTTATTTACAATAACCTGACAGATTGTGGGTTATAATTTTCATTAGAAAAAATAAACTGGTTTTCTTAAGGACAGTGAGTTGCCATAATTCACAAAATGTAAGTGAAGGGATTCTGACTAATCTTTCTGGTTCCAGAGGGGGGCTGATTCCACTATAGCATAGTACCTTCAAATTACAAACTAACTGGTCCTTGTAAATGTGTCCTTGCAAATATATCCTTGTTTTACTTGATTATAGTATATTTATCTTTGTTAATTTATGGTTTACTGAATTCTAGTTTGGTTTTTGCATGTCTAATTTCGTTTAAGTTCTTTTTAAAATCTAATTTTCTCTGGTGTATCATTAATGAGTGCTTGAATTTCAGAAACCATAAGCAGTCTGCCATCATCGATGTAGAAACCATTTTATGTTTCTTTCTCTCTCTCAACTGAAATAAGAGCAACATTATATTTGATTTTATAATGTGGTTCTATATTCTGCAAATTCAAATCTTGTAGAACGCTTGAACACTTAAAATGTGAGTATTCTAGATTAAAATTGCAGTGTCTTTACAAGGATCTCTATTTAAAATTCTTTCAAGAAGTCTATAACATAATACTTTCTATTTTATTTTATTATTTTTTTTAAAGATTTTATTTATTTATTTGACGGAGAGAGACAGTGAGAGAGGGAACACAAGCAGAGGGCAGTGGGAGATGGAGAAGCAGGCTTCCCGCTGAGCAGGGAACCTGATGCGGGGCCCGATCCCAGGACACCGGGATCATGACCTGAGCTGAAGGCAGATGCTTAACGACTGAGGCACTCAGGCACCCCCTAATATTTTCTGTTTTAAAACTAAAATTTGAAAATTTGGGGTCATAATACAGTTTTCCAACTAAGTACTAAGGAATAAAGAAGATATTTCTATACAACTAGCTCAGAGAGGTCTAAATATTTAGCCTTGTGTTAACAGATATATTTGACCTTGAAAGGGAATAATAGCATAAAGTGTATTTAAGTGCAATTTGGAAGTCTTTCTAAATCTAGATTTAATATGTTTATTAACATTCACATAGATAAGTGTCTGCACAAAGGACTGACAGGAAAGATTGAAGGATTGAAAGATTGAAGAGAAATATGTCATTTTTAGGGATAGGAGCCAGACCCTGAATTTTTAAAAACATCCTCATGAAATAATTGAAACAGAAGGATGAGCATTTCCACATCACCTTTCATTCAATCACAGTAACTTAGAGATGACTGGCTTTACAAAGCTTGACATTAATTTTACTTTTGAACCCTGTCAATTCCCACTTATTCCTTTAGTATTATCAAGATGGGTGGGGGAATCTTGGAAACATGATGGGAGCAGTATAGTTATAGGCTTTTATAAGTCACATTTTATCAATCCATCCAAGTTGATGATTAGCTTTGCTATCTCATTTCCGGCCAGTAGTTGACTTTTATGATTAAAGTTGCAAATGACCCAGTATTACTCATTTAATAACTATAAAGTTAAATTTATTTTTCTCTATTTCACACAGTACTGTTTGTTCAAATTCCCCCATTGCTATGGTCATTTGGTTAAGCCAGGTCACTTTATTCTTCCTGTATTATAACTTGTTTTAGTTTCCATCCTCCACCTCCAGTGACCCATCCTGCACAATGTGGAGACATCAGCCTTCCCAAAATACCAATTTCACTCACCTGCTAAAACTTGGAAAGATTCTGTAACTGGTATGTAACGTACCCAAAATAGAGGAAATAATGCAGATATTTTATTTTACTTTTTATTATTTTTATTTTATTATACTTTTATTTTATATTTTATTTTATTCTATTTTATTTTATTTTATTTTATAGAAAGAAAATGAGTGGGGAGGGGAGGAGCAGAGAGAGAGATGGAGAAACAGACAACCCACTGAGTAGGGACTCAATGCTCGATCCCAGGACCCTGAGATTATGACCTGAGCCGAAGGCATACGCTTAACCGACTGAGCCACCCAGGTGCCCCTAATGCAGACATTTTAAAGACACCTGTACTGGATGGTAGGTGGCCCTCTACTGCCTGGATCTGGTCCTCAGATCACTTCTTTCTCTCTTTTTACAGCATCGTAGTCAGCTTTCGGAATATGGAGTCAATGAAGTAGTAAATATAACCACAGTGTACTCCAAAAGCAATGACGTCAGGACAGTTTCCTTCTAATGAAGGGTGTTTTTAAATCAAGTGCTCTGAGTTAGGTACTTCTGTCAGGTTTTTATCCATTCAGAAGATGGTTCATGAGGACACTGAAAACAGCATTTGAAGGTTTCTATCTCATCATTAGGTTACTCTACTTGGACAAAAAATTCTATTGCTGGGACCTGCTTTTTCTGAGCCTGAAATAAATTATGGGTGGAAATAATTTAAACAAATGTCTCAGAGCATTGGAGGATAAAAACAAACTATACAAAAATGCCTCAAGAGAAAATCATTTCAATGACTTGCCAGATAGGAAGAATGAAGCCATTATGCCTTAAGCTAGCAGTTAAGGCCTTCCACTGTCTGGCCATAAATTGTTTTCTCCACTCCTACAATCCTATTATCTAAAGCCAAGTACCATCCATACTAATTCTCCAAATGTGCACTGCTCACCATATCTGAGAACTGTTCCATCCAACAAACCAACTGATATTTGTTTCAACAGAGCTCTAGCTTAAAGTGCATTTCATTTCTGCAGCCTACAGCCTTTACAAATGATGGCTCCTTTATAAAAATACCATTCTTTTCTGTACCTTCTATAAAAAACTTCAGCCCAGATTTCTGTCTCCTTACTCACATGGTCCATGGAAATTACTGAGCATCTTTCTTACTTAGCATTTATTGCTTCTTGTCTTTTATTATTAGTTATCTTTCCAAAGGTTTATGTGTTGCCTTTTCCACTTAGAGTACAAACTCAAATAAGAATAAAAACTACCATGCACTGTTGTGAATCCTTCATAAATCCCAGAATAAAATAAATATGTAGACAATAATTTAAAACTACCCATTACTAATTATATTTGTAATATGCATATAACTGTAAACTAATCAAGTTTCTAATATGTCATTTAATGAACCACAATAACAATATAAAAGTAGGATAAATTTAACTTAGTAATAAATAGGATGTTTAGGCAACATTGTATGAGAAGTTGGTATTTTAGTTCAATTTTATATAGTTGAAAATATTTTGTTCTATATATAGCTACACATGAAATTATACTAATGTTTATAGTTCTTTAGTATCTCTTAATAATGAATTCTATTTAAGGATTTATATAGAACAGTGGTACTGTCTCTGCTGTGGAGGTCTCATGTGTCAAACTGATAAATGCCTGTCATTTTTTTTTGAAGATTTTTTTTGTTCATTTGAGAGAGAGAGAGAGGCAGAGCGAGCATAAGCAGGGTGGAGAGGCAGATGAAGAGGGAGAAGCAGATTCCCCACTGAGCTGGGAACCCAATGTGGGACTCGATCCCTGGAACTGGAGATCATGACCTGAGATGAAGGCAGATACTTAACCATCTGAGCCACCCAGGCGCCCCTGAATCATTTTTACCTAATTTCTTCCTATAAGTTACAAATCATTGAAATAAAAATACATGTAAATATACTATATCTATGTTTTTTCAAACCGAATTCTCTAGCTTCTTTAGAGAATTCAAGAGATCAAAAAAGTGAACAATCTACACATCAAAAGGTGAATTGGGATGTACATAATTGCACATGTCCAGTATGATATTTCAATAATGGAAGACTGTGGTTTATTTCCAAAGAGCCAATTTTGATGGAAAATATTTTGAAACATCTTGAATATTGGGTATAATTTTAATGATACTATCAAAGTTTTAAATTTTATTTTACCCTAAAGATAGATAATAAAATACCTAAGCATTTTCATCTATTTTGCAAAGGCATTAAAATTCTTTGTTAACAAATCTAAATATTTTTCTCTGTTGGAAATTCCTTAACCTTTTTCCCCCCAAACCAGAAATTAGGAAAAATAATCAAAGAAAAAGAGTGGATAAAATTACATAATACCAAATAAGAAACAAGTTGTAGTTTCAGCATGACTGATGAGACAGGACATTCATTGACACCTACTTTCTCTTATTAATGAACTTATTTAAAATATACTATATACTTCACAGATGATTCAGAAAGACACATTTAACCCAAAAATACAGTATAATTCGATGTTTTTGATAAATATGTTTCTTGTTATTTTTCTTTTTTATTAGGATACTCTAAGACAAACATGTTTTACTTAAATATACAATAGTATTGTGTTCTATGCATAATACAAAGTAATACTTATTTGAGACAGTTTATAACCTTGGTTGTAAGAATAAAGGGAGAAGTAATTCTCAAGAAATTTATAATTATATGGAGAAATAAGAAAAGTGACAAATTTGGTAGGACCAAATTTGAGAAGTTCCAAGCTACTGTCACAGTGTTGGCCTGATTCGCTTTTGGTTCTGCATCTCTCTGACCCATGTACCTCCAATGTGTTATGCTCTACTTTTATGTCCTATTTTAGATTTGAGGCTCAATTCTGCCATTAGTCAGATAAATTATGAAGATCTCTATATCAGTAGTTCATTTTTGGAAATAATTTTTTCCTGTTGTCAACTTGCCTTTGTCTGTCAAACACAGATCCCTAAGAAATACAACTGGGGCCATGACTTAGTCAAATGCATGTCTTTTTTTTTTTTTTTTCTTATTCCTTCAACCCAGCATTTTTAAAAATTTTATTTCCAGTGTGATTAACATACAGGGTTATGTTAGCTTCAGGCATACCATATAGTGATTGAAAAGGTCCATATATTACTCAGTGCTCATCAAGATAAGTGTACTCTTAATCCCCTTCACTTATTTCACCCATCTCCCTACTCATCTGTTTGTTTTCTATAGTTAAGTTATAGTCTGTTGTTTGGTTTGTACCCCTTTTCCCCCCTTTGTTTGTTTTGTTTCTTAAATTCCACATATGAATGAAATCATATAGCATTTGTCTTTCTCTGACTGGCATATTTCATTTAGCATTATACTCTCTAGATCCATCCATGCTGTTGCAAATGGCAAGACTTTATTCTTTTTATGGCTGAATAATATTCCATTGTGTATATATACTAATCTTCTTTGTCCATTCATCTATTGATGGACACTTGGGCTGTTTTCACAGTTTAGTCATTGTAAACAATGCTGCAACAAACGTAGGGGTGCAAATATACCTTCAAATTAGTGTTTTCGTATTCTTTGGGTAAATACCATGTAGTGCAATTCCTGGATCTTAGGGTAGTTTTTTTGTTTGTTTGTTTGTTTTTTAGTTTTTTGAGGAACCTCTCTATGTCTTCCACAGTGGCTGCAACAGTTTATATTCCCACCAACAGTGCACAAGTGTTCCATTTTCTCTATGTCCTTGCAATATTTGTTGTTTCTTGAGTTTTTGATTTTTGACATTCTGACAGGTATGAAGTGATACCTCATTGTAGTTTTGATTTGCATTTCCCCGAAGATGAATGATGTTGGGCATCTTTTCATGTGTTTTGGCCATCTGGAAGACTTCTTTGGGGAAATGTCTATTTATGTGTTCTGCCCATTTTTAAAATTGGATTATTGCTTTTTTGGTGTTGAGTTGTAGTTGTTCTTTATACATTTTGGACACTTACCCCTTATTAGATATGTAATTTGCAAATATCTTCTCCCATTCAGTAAGTTGTCTTTTAGTTTTGTGGGTTATTTCTTTCATTGTGCAGAAGCTTTTTATTTTGAGGTAGTCCCAATGATTTTTTTGTGCTTTTGTTTCCCTGCCTCAGGAGACATATCTAGAAGGATGTTGTTAAAACCAGTGTCAGAGAAATTATTGCCTGTGCTCTATCCTAGAATTTTTATGGTTTCAGGTTTCACATTTGGGTCCTTAATCCGTTCTGAGTTTATTTTTCTGTATGGTATAAGAAAGTGGTCCCATTTTATTCTTTTGCACGTTATTATCCAGTTTTTTTCAACACCATTTGTTGAAGAGTCTTTTTTCCCATTGCACATTCTTGCCTTCTTTGTTAAAGATTAATTGACCATATAATTGTGTCTTTATATCTAGGCTTTCTATTTTGTTCCATTGATCTATGTGTCTTTTTTTTTTTTTTTCCAGTATCATACTGTTTTGTTTACTACGGCTTTGTGATATAGCTTGAGGTCTCAAATTGTGATATCTTCAGTTTTGTTCTTTTCAAGATTGCTTTGGTTATTCAGGGTCTTTTGTGGTTTCATACCAATTTTAGGATTGCATGTTCTAGTTCCATGAAAAATGCTGTTAGTATTTTCACAGGGATTGTGTTAAAGGTGTAGATTATTTTGGGTAAATTCTTTGTTGTCATCTCAACAATCCGACAGAATGTTCACCAAAACTGGATTCTTCTCAAGAAGCTGCTTTATTTGCTTATACATAAGAAGCAATTCATCATCTGTTCAATGTTTATCATGAGATTCCAGAAATTCAATCACATCTTCAGGCTCCACTTCCAGTTCTCTTGCTATTTCCACCACATCTGCTGTTACTTCCTCCACAGAAGACTTGAACCCATCAAAGTCACTCATGAGGGTTGGAATCAACCTCTTCCACATTCCTCTTAGTGTTGATATCTTGACTTCTTTTTACAAATCACAAATGTTCTTAATGGCATCCAGAATAATGAATCCTTTCCAGAATGTTTTCCATTTATTTTGTCCAGATCCATCAAATCAATCACTCACTATATATGGCAGCTATAGGCTTATGAATTGTATTTCTTAAATAATGAGAGTTGAAAATCAAAATAACCCCTAGATTCCTGCCCTGCAGAATGGATGTTGTATTAGCAGGCATGAAAATAATATTCATCTCATTGTACATCTCCATCAGAGCTCTTGGGTGACCAGGTGCATTGTTAATGAGAACTAATCTTTTTTTTTATTATGTTTCTCGCCATACATTACATCATTAGTTTTTGATGTAGTGTTCCGTGATTCATTGTTTGCGTATAACACCCAGTGCTCCATGCAGTACGTGCCCTCTTTAATACCCATCACCAGGCTGACCCATCTCCCCATCCCCCTCCCCTCTAGAACCCTCAGTTTGTTTCTCAGAGTCCATAGTATCTCATGGTTCATCTCCCCCTCTGATTTCCGCCCCCCTTCATTTTTCCCTTCCTGCTATCTTCTTCTTCTTCTTTTTTTTTTTTTAACATATAATGTATTATTTGTTTCAGAGGTGATTCAACAGTCTTACACAATTCACAGCACTCACCATAGCACATACCCTCCCCAATATCTATCACACAGCCACCCCATCCCTCCCACACCCCACCACTCCAGCAATCTTTTGAAAGGAATCTCTTTTTTCTGAGCAGGTCTCAATAGTGAGATTAAAATATTCAGTAAACCATGTTGTTAATGGATAAGCTGTCATCTAAGCTTTGTTTTTCCACTTATAGAGCACAGGCAGAGGAGATTTAGCATAATTCTTAAGGACCCTAGGATTTTTGGAATGGCACATGAACATTGGCTTCAACTTAAAGTCACCAGCTGCTAACAGGAGAGTGAGCTGCTCTTTGAAGCTTTAAAGCCAGGGATTGGCTTCTCTCTTGCCATGAAATTCCTAAGTGGCATCTTCTTTCAATAGAAGGCTGTTTTGTCTACATTGAAAATATGTTATTTAGTGTAGCCATGTTCGTGAATTATCTTAACTAGATCTTTTGGATAACTTGTTGCAGTTCTTACATCAGCCCTTGCTGCTTCACCTTGCTTGTTCGTTGTGGAGACGGTTTCTTTCCTCAAACCTCATGATTCAACCTCTGTTGGCTTCCAACCTCTACAGCTTCCTCACCTCTCAGCAGTCATAGAATTGAAGAGAATTAGGGCCTTGCTCTGGATTAGGCTTTGGCTTAATGGAATGCTGTGCTGGTTTGATCTTCTGTTCAGGCCACTAAAACCATGGGGTAGCGTCTGGTGTTCTGAAGCCTCATTTCCTCCATATCATCAATAAAGCTGTTTGGGTATCTTCACGTTTTCCCTGGAGTAGCACTTTTAATTTCCTTCAAACGTTTTTCTTTTGCATTTATCATTTGGTTGATTGGCACAAGAAGTCTAGCTTTCAGTCTGTCTTGGCTTTTAGGATAACTTCCTCACTAAGCTTAATCATTTCTAGCTTTTGATTTAAAGTAAGAGATGGATGACTTTCTTTTGCTTAGACAATTAGAGGCCATTGTAGGGTTATTAATTGGTCTAATTTCAAAACGGTTGAATCTCAGAGAATAGACAGGCTCAAGGAGAGGGAGACAGAAGGGAGTATGGCTAGGTGGTGGAGCATTCAGTCAGAGCACACATTCTTACTGGGTTTGCTATCTTATTTGGGTGCAGTTTGTGGCACCCCAAAACTATTACAGTAGTAACATCAAAGATCACAGGTCATTGTAACAAATATAATAATAAAAAGAAATGTTGCAAGAATTACCAACAGAGTGAGCAAATGCTGTGGGGAAAAATGGCACTGATAGACTTGTTTGATGCAGGGTTTTCACAAACCTTCAATTTGTAAAATCAATATCTGAGAAGCACAATATATCAAAGTGCAATAAAATAAGATATGCCTATAATTTCAGTTAATACAAAGAAAACCAATATTAGCCCAAGAGAAAACATTGTTATTGATATTATGAATAATAATGGTATAAATATAAATGTGTGTATATAAAAATATGGAACATATTGAAAAATATGTCATAAAATGTTTAAATTAGTTTTGAAATAAAATATTTACTTTTTTTAACCAAATATACCATCCAGGTTTATACTAGACTGTATAAACTCCATCTTTTGACCTTATTTAGTGTATAACATTTACTCAGATTTTACAACTAAATCATATTTAGTGTATAACACTTAATCAGATTTTGTTTAGAAAATTTATTTTAGCTTGCTCAGTTATAATAGTATTCATGATATCAATGAAATAGAGTCAGTTTTTTACCACAGGTCCTCTATTCATACTAAAATATTTTATAATTTACACAGAAATGGCAGAAGTTAATTATTCTCCTTTCAGAAACTTGGATTACAATATCAGGAGTTCATTTACTTGTATTTATTAATATATTTTAAGAGATAAATTTCTAAAAACAATCTTTTTAATGTAAAATTTTGATATAATAAACATATACCATAGTGGGTATGTAGCTCTCATTTTGCATTTTATTCATCTGTTTATCTTTTTTTTATTGTCATTTAGTTGTACATAGTATCCAAATAGCCTGTACTAAGGTAGCAAATATAAGTTGTCCATTGTATAATCCATGTTAACATTTCCATTAACAAGTTCGTAGTGGTAACCAAATGGGGATGGAATGGATATTTCTGAAAGTACTGCTCAGAGAATGGCCTTGCTTTTGGCCAAATGTCTTGTAAAGTGCCAATTGATTTTGCTATAAGAAACATTTGATATTCTGAAAAGAAATCAATAGGCGTCCCAAATAATTTAGATACTATCTCTCAAATCAATACTAGTGTATATTGCTTTCCATTAGCTATTTGATGTTACAGTTTGAAGTCTATATTTTTTAAATTTACATTATTATTTATATAAGTTATAAACACTAAAAAAGTGATCTTTTACATATATTATTTTTAAAGAATAATTACTTTTAAAAAGACTCTAGTTTTGCTTTGATAAATGATTAAAATAAGGATATTTCTCTGGATTTTGGCTTATCTTTTAATAAATCTGTCAAAATAATAGAATAATATGCCTATGCTTTGATAATTTCAAAGTTTTTTTTTAAGAAATTTAAAGAGGATTTAGAATTCAGTAACATTTGGAAAGGAAGGATATATTAAAAGAAAACCAATTAATAAAAATCATACCAAGTAATCTTGAGTTAACCAAAATACATTTTGTGAATGTTTATTTTTATGTTAATATTTAACAGTCATGATAATTGAGTGTGGCTACCAAATATTTGTCATTAAGAAAACCAAAATGCTGTTGTGCTAGTCCATGAAAGTACAAAATCACTTAGGATTTGACTGCTTTAAATAGTCTTGGATAATTCATTTATCCAATTATTAGGTTTCTAAGTCAATTCATTGTAACTGATAAGCTATGCTAACACATAAGCTTTTGAAAAATAGGCAAGTTTCTTAAATAAGCATATTTAATATGTTTAGATAAGTAAGGAAAACTCAATGTACTATTTCAAAGTTTTAGGTTATACATTTCTAATGTGAAGCTATGCCTAAGGGTTAGCTCTTAGAAGAGGCTCATAGTGTCAGTTCACATATTAATAAATAAAAATTGACAAAAATCAAAATCAATATTGGTAAGTTTTTTTTTTTATAGATTCATAGTGGCCAGTTAAGTAGCATGGAATGGGGCCACTGGAATGCCCCATCTCTAAATGTGAGTCACAGTAGTGGCTTTATAACCTTGGGGAAATTCTTCAGCCTTAGAAATCATGTTTCCATTTCTATAAGTGGCAATAACATCACTTTCATGGCACTGTGAAGATTCAATTAAATAATGTAACATTAAGATCTGAGAATACACAGATCTTACCCAGTAAATGGTGTTTTTTTTTTCTTAAATGTAGGTTAAATTTATTTTAAAATTGTTTCCCTTTTGATAGGAAAATCTCTCATTATTTGTCATAATTTTAGAAGCATTTATTTCTATTATGCTTATCTATCATAGGGTTTATATAGAGTATTAGTTATTAGATGGTAAACTTTCTCACCAGCAATGATTTTCAAACAGAATGGCAGATTTGAGTATATATCCCTTACCTTAAGAAAATGATGGCGTAGAAATCAAAATTGCTTATTCATATGATTGTTTATACTATCTTCTTCAATCACCTCGGTGATGTGATGTGGGCAGTTGGGCTGAAGGCAAAATGGGACTGAGGCCAATTTTCCCCAGCCACTATTACCCAGATACCTGGGACAGATTGATGACTCTGGACCAAGTGGCAGTTTGTTTAATGTAGCTGTTCCAGTTCCTCTGGCCACTCCATATTTATTAACCATTCCAGATGCATTAACTATATTGGGCACTCTGAATCATTAGGATCAATGATAAGCTACTTTCAACTTCCTGTGAGTCCCTATTTGACCTTGAAAAAAACATACCTGATAATAGGTTAATATGTGTGTATGTACATACATATATATGTCATATATCATATATCAAGGTTCTTTAGAGAAATCAAATCAAGAGTTTATGTTGGAAATATAACAAAGAGTATATATTATATGAATTGTGGGGAAGGTGAATAGGGATGCTGTGGGTTTGTGTGGGAAGCTACTTCAATAATTGAGGCAAAGAGTGCCAAGCAGGGAACACCCTCCCTTTCCTTATCACACAAGCCTGTAACCATGGCTATTACTGTCTAAAATGCAGATATTAAGAAAGTCAACCTAAAGTTGGAGACAAATTGCTTCTTGGCTGGGGCACTTCCCCTCCCTAAGGGGTTGAGATTGTGTCACTTGTTCAGCTGATGTCTTTGCTAAGGACTTGTTCTTGAAGCTTCTCCCAGCAGATTCCAGGGAAATGCAGCATTTGGTATGCTCCACATGTCCCCACACCCTGATTTACCTAGTCTCCCCAGGAAGCCTGTCAGCAGGTATACCCTAAGGGACAGCACTGTGTCCTCCAGCAGGAAGCAGGGGCTTTGGGGGCTGAGCACCAGCTCCCTGCACCTTTCCAGATGACCACAGTCCCTGCATCCCTTATCTGTGGGGCCTCCCAGCCCAGGGCCTAAGTCCATGAAGATGGATCCAGCTGGGATCCAAGGGTGAGCCTGGGGCCTGGGGCAGACTTGTGGCTCTAAGCATGGGGTCTGGGCAGAGCCCCCAGGAACCCTCTGGCCTCATAGTTAATAGTTAATCCCAACCTCCAAAAAAAAAAATTGAGACAAAAAGATGATACAATCTTTGAAGATTTGTGGCAATAGAAATTGAGAAGTGGGTGTATTTTAAATATATATTGAATATGGGACCAATAAAACAAATTGGATAGGGAAGGGGAGGAAAATGTAGTAATTAAGTGTAACTCCTAGACTTTTGGACTGTGCATCTGGGTTTTGATGGCATTTTCTGAGATTGGAAATAATGGACAAGAAACAGGCTTTGGGAATTTTTTCATTTTGGATGTGCTATATTTGAGCTATGTATCAAATCCCAGAAAGGAGGTTTCATGCAGTTGGGTAAATAGGCATAAAAGTCAAGAAATCAGAGATTATAGAGAGTGCTAGAATATATTTTTGAGAATCATCAGTATGGAAATACTTTACAAGGCTTGAAACCAGATGAAATCCTTTGGAGAGATGCATTCGACATCATGGACTGAAAATGCCAGCCTTGAGAGAAAATCTGGAAGAGTGTATTTAGCAAAGGAGACTGGGAAGAAATAGCCAAGGGGTAGGAAGAAAACCAATAAAATGCAGAGTTAGAAAGTCCTAGGGAAAAAAATATTTCAAGAAGGAGGGAGTGGTCAACTTCACTGAAGGCTTCCAAGAAATCTTCTGTAATGACAACAGATAGGAAACAATGAATTTGGCAATATTGAGGTCTTTGGTAACCTTCCTACAAGAAGTTAAAATAATCGCAGAGGACAGAAGTCAGTATACTGTGGATTGCAAAAGGAAAGGGAATGAGTATAAGGAGCTGTATTTGTTCCTTTTTAAAAAAGTTTTATTCTGAAGAGTAGAGAATGGGGAATACATGGGAAGATATCCATGCTAAAAGGGAAATTTTGTTTTGAATTTCTTTTTTATTTTAGAATAATGCTGGAATTGTCTTTTCTCTTTTACAGAATATTAGAATACCAAACAGAAAAAAAAATCACATAGTAAAACAAGGATCAATATCTTTAGAATGAGAGTGAATGCCAAAGGAGCACACAGAGAAGAGGTGACTTTGAGAACCATAGAAATACTTCTGCTCTGCAACAGAAGGAAAGATAAAGCATATGTATACAGGTTTAGTCATATTTGTAGATTTGGTGATAGAAGATGAAGGAGTCTATTTAAACTGTTTCTGTTATCTCACTGAGGTATAAAGATAAGGTCATCAGATGACAAAGGGATGGGGATGTTGGAATATGTAGAAGAGCAGACTTTGTGCAATCACCCTTATCATATATGGGGAAATGCACTCACTAGGAAAGTGTGATAGGATGGCTACGAAATGTTCTTTTGAGTTTTGTGGTCATGAATTAAAATTAGACAAGTTCACACAGTGGTGTGATTTTCTCCACCATTTTAGGTGGTCCTTTACGCAACAAAAGGCAGATGGGTGGGTATACCTCGTGTATTAGTTTTCTAGGGCTGCTGTAATAAAGTACCACAAACTTGGTGGCATAAAACAATAGAAATATATTGTCTCTCAGCTCTGGAGGCTAGTGATCAAGGTATTAGCAGGGTCATGCCCCCTCTGAAACTTATAGGGGAACCTTTTCTCGCTTCTTCCTAGCATCTAGTGGTTTATTGACCATATTTGGGATTCCTTGGCTTGCAGTTTCATAACTCCATTCTCTGCTTTTGCAGTCCAATGACATTCCCTCTGCATTTCTCTACCTTTATATAGCTGTGTTCTTATTAATGACATCTGCAATGAACCTATTTCAAATAAGGTCATATTCTGAGGTACTGGGGTTTAGGATTTTGATATGTTTTTCAACAGGTAGCATAATTTAATTCACAATTTCTGGGTTGATGTTTTTGCCAGGGGAGTATGACTGAGGGAGAGACACAAAATGAACTGATTTCTTATAATTCCAGGAAAGTCAGCTACATTTTTAGAACTCAGCTTGCTTACTTATAAAATGGAAGAGTTGGTCTGATGATCTTTTATGTATCTTCCATCCTTATCATTATATGATGTATTCATTGGTATTCTTTTTTTAATGTTGTGTTAATCACCATACATTACATCATTAGTTTTTGATGTAGTGTTCCATGATTCATTGTTTGCATATAACACCCAGCGTTCCATTCAATACATGCCATCTTTAATACCCATCACTGGGCTAACCCATCCCCCCACCCCCTCCCCTCTAGAACGCTCAGTTCATTTCTGAGTCCATAGTCTCTCATGGTTTGTCTCTCCCTCCAATTCCCCACCTTCATTTTTCCCTTCCTACGATCTTTTTTTTTTTTTAACATGTAATGTATTATTTGTTTCAGAGGTACAGGTGTGTGATTCATCAGTCTTACACAATTCACAGCGCTTACCATAGCACATACCCTCCCCAATGTCTATCACCCAGCCACCCCCTCCCTTCTACCCCACACCACTCCAGGAATCCTCAGTTTGTTTCCTGAGATTAAGAATTCCTCATATCAGTGAGGTTATATGATACGTCTTTCTCTGATTGACTTATTTCACTCAGCATAATACTCTCAAATTCCATCCATGTCATTGCAAATGGCAAGATTTCATTCCTTTTGATGGATGCAAATATTCCATTGTATATATGTATATATATATATATATATATATATATATATATATATATATATATATATATATATACCACCTCTTCTTAATCCATTCATCTGTCAATGGACATCTTGGCTCTTTCCACAGTTTGGCTATTGTGGACATTGCTGCTATAAACATCGGAGTGCATGTACCCCTTTGGATCCCAACATTTTACCTTTGGGGTAAATACCCAGTAGTGCAATTGCTGGGTCATAGGGCAGCTCTATTTTCAACTTTTTGAGGAAACTCCATACTGTTTTCCAGGTGGCTGCACCAGCTTGCATTCCCACCAACAGTGTAGGAGGGTTCCCCTTTCTCCGCATCCCCGCTAACATCTGTCGTTTCCTGACTTGTTAATTTTAGCCTTTCTGTCTGGTGTGAGGTAATATCTCATTGAGGTTTTGATTTGGATTTCCCTGATGCCGAGTGATGCTGAGCACTTTTTCATGGGTTAGTTGGCCATTTGGATGTCTTCTTTGGAAAAATGTTCATGTGCTCTGCCCATTGCTTGATTGGATCATTTGTTCTTTGGATGTTGAGTTTGATAAGTTTTTTATAGATTTTGGATACTAGCCCTTTATCTGATATGTCATTTGCAAATATCTTCTCCCATTCTGTCAGTTGTCTTTCGGTTTTGTTACTGTTTCTTTTGCTGTGCAAAAGTTTTTTATCTTGATGAAGTCCCAATAGTTCACTTTTGCCCTTGCTTCCCTTGCCTTTGGTGATGTTTCTAGGAAGAAGTTGCTGTAGGAAGAAGTTGCTGCGGCTGAGGTCGAAGAGGTTGCTGCCTGTGTTCTCCTTTAGGATTTTGATTGATTCCTGTCTCACGTTTAGGTCTTACAACCATTTTGAGTCTATTTTTGTGTGTGGTGTAAGGAAATGGTCCAGTTTCATTCTTCTGCATGTGGCTGTCCAATTTTCCCAACACCATCTGTTGAAGAGACTGTCTTTTTTCAATTGGACATTCTTTCCTGCTTTGTCAAAGATGAGTTGACCATAGAGTTGAGGCTCCATTTCTGGGCTCTCTATTCTGTTCCATTGATCCGTGTGTCTGTTTTTGTGCCAGTACCATGCTGTCTTGATGATTACAGCTTGGTAATAGAGCTGAAAGTCCAGAATTGTGCTGCCACCAGCTTTGCTTTTCCTTTTCAACATTCCTCTGGCTAATTCGGGGTCTTTTCTGGTTCCATATAAATGTTAAGATTATTTTTTCCATTTCTTTGAAAAAAGTGGTTGGTATTTTGATAGGGATTGCATTGAATGTGTAGATTGCTCTAGGTAGCATTGACATCTTCATAGTATTTGTTCTTCCAATCCATGAGCATGGAACTTTTTTCCATTTCTTTGTGTTGTCCTCAATTTCTTTCATGAGTATTTTATAGTTTTCTGAGTACAGATCCTTTGCCTCTTTGGTTAGATTTATTCCTAGGTATCTTATGGTTTTGGGTGCAATTGTAAATGGAATCGACTCCTTAATTTCTCTTTCTTCTGTGTTGTTGTTGGTGTATAGGAATGCCACTGATTTCTGTGCATTGATTTTATACACTGCCACTTTACTGAATTCCTGTATGAGTTCTAGCAATTTTGGGGTGGAGTCTTTTGAGTTTTCCACATAAAGTATCATATCATCTGCAAAGAGTGAGAGTTTGACTTCTTCTTTCCTGATTTGGATGCATTTTATTTCTTTTTGTTGTCTGATTGCTGTGGCTAGGACTTCTAATACTATGTTGACTAGCAGTGGTGATAGCAGACATCCCTGCTGTGCTCCTGACCTTGGGGGGAAAGTTCTCAGTTTTTCCCCATTGAGAATGATATTCGCTGTGAGTTTTTCATAGATGGCTTTTATGATAATGGAGGTTTGAACCCTCTATCCCTATACTCTGAAGAGTTTTGATCAAGAAAAGATGCTGTACTTTGTCAAATGCTTTTTCTGCATCTATTGAGAGGATCCTATGGTTCTTGTTCTTTCTTTTATTAAGGTATTGTATCACATTGATTGATTTGCGGATGTTGAACCAACCTTGCAGCCCAGGAATAAATCCCACTTGGTCGTGGTGAATAATCCTTTTCATGTACTATTGGATCCTATTGGCCTGTATTTTGGTGAGAATTTTTACATCCATGTTCATCAAGGATATTGGTCTGTAATTCTTTTTGATGGGGTCTTTGTCTGGTGTTGGGATTAAGGTAAAGATGGCCTCATAAAACAAGTTTGGAAGTTTTCCTTCCATTTCTGTTTTTTGGAACAGTTTCAGAAGAATAGGTATTAATTCTTCTTTAAATGTTTAGTAGAATTCCCCTGGAAAGCCATCTGGCCCTGGGCTTTTGTTTGTTGGGAAACTTTTGATGACTGCTTCAATTTCCTTAGTGGTTACGGTTCAGTTTTGGTAGTTGATACATCTCTAGGAATGCATCCATTTCTTCCAGGTTATCTAATTTTCTGGCATATAGTTGCTCATAATATGTTCTTAGAATTGTTTCTATTTCTTTGATGTTGGTTGTGATCTCTTTCATTCATGATTTTATTTATTTGGGTCCTTTCTCTTTTCTTTTTGATAAATCTGGCCAGGGGTTTATCAATCTTATTAATTCTTTCAAAGAACCAGCTCCTAGTTTCGTTGATCTGTTCTACTGTTCATTTGGTTTCTGTTTCATTGATTTCTGCCCTGATCTTTATTATTTCTCTTCTGCTGGGTTTAGGTTGTATTTGCTGTTCTTTCTCTAGTTCCTTTAGGTGTAGGGTTAGGTTGTGTATTTGAAACCTTTCTTGTTTCTTGAGAAAGGTTTGTATTGCTATATACTTTCCTCTTAGGACTGTCTTTGCTGCATCCCAAAGATTTTGAACAGTTGTGTTTTCATTTTCATTGGTTTCCATGAATTTTTTAAAATTCCTTTTTAATTTCCTTGTTGACGCATTTATTCTTTAGTAGGACGCTCTTTAGCTTCCATGTGTTTGAGTTCTTTCCAACTTTCCTCTTGTGATTGAGTTCTAGTTTCAAAGCATTGTGGTCTGAAAATATGCAGGGAATGATCCCAATCTTTTGGTACTAGTTGAGATCTGATTTGTGACCTAGGATGTGATCT